>NC_045440.1:116900565-116936549 GCF_002776525.5 Piliocolobus tephrosceles | reverse complement strand
AAAGAAAGAAAGAAAGAAAGAAAGGAAGGAAGGAAGGAAGGAAGGAAGGAAGGAAGGAGGGAAGGAAGGAAGGAAGAAAAAAAGAAAGAAAGAAAAAGAGAGAAAGAAAGAAAGAAAGAAAGAAAGAAAGAAAGAAAGAAAGAAAGAAAGGAAGGAAGGAAGGAAGGAAGGAGGGAAGGAAGGAAGGAAGAAAAAAAGAAAGAAAGAAAAAGAAAGAAAGAAAGAAAGAAAGAAAGAAAGAAAGAAAGAAAAGAAAGAAAGAGAGAGAGGGAAAAGAAAGAGTGGGAGTGAAGGAAAGGGGAGGGGAGGGTAGAGGAAGGGAATGGGGAAAGGGAGGGAAGGAAAAGGAAAGGAAGGGATGGGAGAGGATTGGCAAGGTCTTTCGTTGTTTCCCAATCTCCACATCTCCCTGGCTGCTTTTTGCTTTCTAGCCTCATCTGTCATTCTTTTTTAAAACTATAACCGCCTAAGTGACTACATCTTAAATGTGCACATAGCTCTCCTAACTTTATTCACAATGTTTCTGGAAAACAACCTTTCCTTCAAGATTTTTCTGTTGAGCATCCTTAGATGATTCTAGAATGACTCAAAGGTTTATTATTTCCACGTAATTTTCTCCAATTCCCCAGCTATAAATAATTTTCCACCATCTTGGTGTTTTACAAGCATCTCTCATAAAGTGGTTATACTTTACTAACATTCACTGTTGTTATTTGAGAATATATTCTATGCCTTCTATTACATTGTAAGTTTCTTGATGGTAATGTGCAATTCTTGCTTTTGTTTCCTTGCAACAGGAGCTCAAAATGATTTCTTAAGTAAATGAAAGAATACTCAGATGGAAATAATACCTGCTGTGCAAATAGTAAATATGAAATTGATCCCTGTCCAGAAGGGATAGATATTTGGACTTACAATTCAAATTGGATTATGTGTAGCCAAACAAAAATCAGCTGCACTGATTTTCTTTCCTTTGGTGGCCAAAATGATCATTTTAAGTCAAGGTCACTGTTATCTTCCTATCTGAAAAAAGGATGCTTATTTTATTTGGCTTCATGTGTTCTTATCTTAGGAAATATTTCAACATTTAATAATTTTTAAGATATATTTTTAAAAATGAAAAGACAGTGATCATTTGACAAGCTTAAAAATTAGGTAAAATTATACAGTAATAAATATCAATAGTCAATGTGCTTTAAACCAAGTACAATACACATATATGTGAATACAAATCTTTAAATTTGTGAAGCATCCAACCAAATTATTTTCAGTGGTTCCTTTCATTCAAGAGTTTATAAACACTTAGGAAAATTAGCATCACAATTAAAAGTTACAAAAAGTTAGTGAATTCTGCTTTATCACCAGCAAAGCAGTCTACTCTGAGTGAAAGAAAATTGCAAGCACAGAGGAAATGTTCTTGCGTTCTACCTGTGGGCTGTGTTTTGCTATGTTGGGGCTCTGGGATTATGTTCAAATATAATTTAAAAACAAAGCTTGCATGTTTCTAGAATTGACATTCAGTTATAAATTACTTATTGCAGATATTTAGATTTCTCAAGTTAACAAAATTTCAAAAAACTGATTCTTAAGTAGATAAATGAAACAAAATAGAAAGAAGGTCCTACACATACTACCTAATTTACGATGGACTAAAAATATGCAGAATAAAATGTATTAATGGTTTTATTGTGCTCTGAATATTTGGAAATATGCATTTATCTAAAAAATTTTCCATTAATTTTAAAGAGTAACAGAGAATATGTAGATAATAAGGACAGTATCAAATTTTTAAAAGATAATAATGAACTGTTTAGATGATAACCTCTGTATGTGAAATCAAATATATACTACATTTTGATAATAATCTTGAAATATTTTATATCTTATAAAATCAACATTGTTGATGTATGTTCTCTAAGTATTTGTGGGTTTTTTTTTGTTTTTTCTTTGAGACAGAGTCTCACTCTGTTGCCCAGACTGGAGTGCAGTGGCACCATCTCAGCTTACCACCACATCTGCCTTCAGGTTCCAGCGACTCTCCTGCCTCAGCCTCCAGAGTAGCTGGGATTACAGGTGCATGCCACCACACTGGGCAATTTTTGTATTTTTAGTAGAGATGGGGTTTCACCATATTGGCCAGGCTAGTCTTGAACTCCTGACCTCAGGTGATCCGCCTGCCTCGGCCTCCCAGTGTATTGGGATTACAGGCGTGAGCCACTGGGCCTGGCTATTTATGTATTCTTAAGGACATTTGAAACTGATACTACATAACTATACAGTGTATGTGAGTTTAAATAATAATGAAAAAAAGATGTGCTATACCAGGAATTGAGATTTATTCAGATAATGTCAGTGACACAACTTTATTACTGATGAAACACAGAGACCTGAATTATATTGATTATTTAGCAAAGCTACCTTTTGCTTAACTCATTGTTTATATTCTTTTATGCAAAGACAAGTTGCATAATATCAATCCCAAGTGAGCAAGAGAGTGAAACACACTCAAGACAAACGGATAAATCTTTAAAGAATCTCTTTATGCTTCTTATCTGCTGTCTTTCAGGATAATTACCCAAATGCTCCCCAATGATTTACCATGAATCCCTCCTTTCAGGAAACAGAGCTCATATATGGTTCATCTTAAACTATTTAATATATGTAATTTTAAATTTTCCAAGTTTAAGAATGCAACAGTTGAGAAAATTTGAAAGTAGGCAAAATTATTAGATTTGTGGCTCACATAAAAATAAGTGTTTTTTTTTTTTTTTTTTGTAGTCAATTGATCTAGTTCATCTGTGTGAATACAGCGATAAATACAATGTCCAGTTTGAAGGCTTTTGTGTTCTCTGGTTTTTTAAAATACAATATTACTACCTTTATTTATCATATAAACTTCAGTCTGGTATTCTTAATGTTGTTATAAGCTTAAAAACACTGCAATGCCTGATAAGCTTCAGTATTAATGAAATTGCAAGAGGAGGCAGGACATAAGAGAAATGAATTCCTAGGAAGGCACACTTAGGAACTCTTCCAACAGGCCTGTTTCCACCCCTCTACAATGGTTCCTGATTTACAGCAGGAAGGACAGATCCTTCTACCAGCTTGATAATTTATCTTCTTAAATATTGCTGTTTTAAAGAAAATTACTTTAACATGAATACTAGGTCTCTTACCTTCGTTTTTCCTCAACAAATAAGGACATTTATAAATCAAGGTAATGCATATACTTAAATTAGAATCCCCTCATTATTCCAGATTCAACATTTAGATTCAAATATTTTATTTCCCAGGAGTTGGAGAGGTCAGACATGACTGATCCAAGAATGAGCATTTATTGAAAAATGAGAAAAATGAGTTCCTCTTTTTCCTCTACTCTCCTGGCAGTGAATTCCATATAAAAATTGCAAATGAGCAGGAAAATATCTGCTTGGTTATCTGTAATCATTAACATTTTATCTTATTCTAACTAGTTTTTTTCTCACAGACCCACAGATTTGGTTTTCAGCCTTTTAATTAAATACGTGTTTGTGTGTGTGTGTGTGTGTGTGTGTCTACAGTCCTGCCTATTAAAACTAAATGAACATTTTTAGTTTTAATAGGCAGGAACATTTCTATAAAAAAAATTTCACTTAAGCAAGAATCCCCATGTAAACCTGTATATCTATTATATAAATTAAAAAAAAAACACTTTCTAAGTTTATAGCTGTCAAAAGTATATACTTCTTTCTGAAATTAAAGGTAACGCCCTTCACACATTTTTATGTTGTGTTTTCTCAGTGTACTCATTTTGTTTTGATTATTTTATTCATTTATCTTTGATCGTGTTCCTGTGGTGATAAAACATAGTAAATAAATGTTGAAGGGGCTAGTTTAATACTGGGCAATTTTTGGAGAGAGGCTTATTTTATCTTTTTTAGTGCAATTCAGCCCTATTTTAAGATCAAAGTTAATTGTATTCCATAGGTATTTGGGGAAGGAACTGAAAAGGAATGGAAATCTGGTACTTCTAGTTTAAAGAGCTTGTGCATTTCTGATTTAACCTCTTTTTAAAAACTCTTAAGGGTACTTAATCATTGTGTCTTGATGATCCTTGCCAAGTCACATTTTGCCACGACCTAAATGTGGGAAGATCAATAGGCTGCAAGAAGTAAATAAAAATTTTAAAAAAGAAGAGAAATTTTAGTAACTGACAAGTGCAAAAAGGACAAAATTTTTACTTATATGTATACATATATATTCTAAAATTTTATCACTTATAAACTATAAATTATTGTTTTTATATAACTATGTATCATATGTGCTATAAAAATGATTCACTGTTTTTGTTACTAGACTATTTCAAAACAAGCATCTTTGGGAGCCAGCATAAAATATAGTACAGTAGGGAAGCATATTAACTCTGAAATCTGGTGCCATAGGTTCATACTTCTTCTTACATGTGTTACTTCAGGCAAGGCAAGATAGTTAACTTCTATGTGTATCAATTTTTTTCATCTGTAAAACTAGGATAGTTGTTATGCTTGTCTCAGAAAGCTATAGAGCTTGTCTCAGAAAGTAGTGAGGATTGAATAAGATATGCTATGTAAACATAGCACAATGCCTAATGTACAGTAAACACCTGAAGTTTGCTATTATGTTAGCTATTTTTTCCATAATCTCTTTCTAATAGTCTTACACAAATGAAAGTATAGCTGTGTTGCTTTCCTACAGATCAGCTACAATAGATAATTTCTTTCTCCCAAATGTAGACACTGTTTTTTATTCCCCCCTTCTGGAGAAACTAAAGGATTCTCACCCAGGATTGTGGTGGAAAATTGTATGTTTCTGGAATACCTTTGGAAATCTTTCCTTAAAGGGGATGATGTTCACCGTGAAAGACTGGTGAGATCTAGCACTAAACACGTTGGACTAAACACCAAAGCTCCTGATAGTGACTTTGGATAAACCACTTTAGCTTCTCATGCCTTAACTTTTCCTGTCTGTGAAATATTATTTTCCATCCTGTCTCAGAAGCTGGAAGACACAGGCGAAAATGATTTGTGATTTATTGTCAGCTGTAGAAACTAGATACTATAGTATTGTTCAACGTATTATGAGATTCTAGATAAAGCTTTTAACAACTTTACATGAAATGATAGGCAGGATTCATTTAGGGAAAGATAATTGGATTACAGGATTAGCCATGTGTTTGAAAATAAATAGCAGAAATTGGTATCTTAGTAGTGATCTTTACGGTCTCTTAATCAAAGTTTACTTACTTTGTGCGCAATAACTACTGTTAAAATACCCTGTCTTTTGAGAAAGGGTTTTTTGGGGGCTTTTTGTTTGCTTGTTTGTTGGCATGAGGTCCTCCTGTATGGATGTATAGCTATAGCCATGTGTTATGTGTTCAAATATATTGCACAAAACCCAGTATTTTTGTTTCTTTTAATAAAAAGTAAATTCAGTTGGGGTGACTAACCTCTGCAAACTTGATAAGGAGGATTTTGTTGAGCATCCTCATTAAGTCCAAGGACCTGTTTGCATCTCTAACTGGTGGTCCAGCCCAGCATACGCAACAGCAGCAACACCACACACTGATATCTTGACTGAAATCAATGCCAGAGCAGCTGCCAAGGTGGCTAAGCAGACTAATGTCGTTTTCCATGTTCGTCCTGCCCGTCATGATCTAGTCCCTACCTTGTCGCCCACTCCCCTTCCAAACCTGCATATACAGACAATGAAAGAGAGCACTGAAAAGAAGGGACAATGTTCTGCCTGAGGGCTCTTAAAGTATCTCTCTGAATTTAATGAGGTCAGTTGGGCGTCTACAGCTTTTTTACCTTTTGCTACAGCTCCCTACCCAGGAGAGAAATCCCTCTGTAACACACAAACACACACAGGCATGCACACGCATATGTGCTGCAAAAATACACTTGAGAAAACACCCATGCATGGCAAATCACTCTTTGTATCTTTCATAAACACGCACACTTACCTCTCACTACAGCGCGCTTATGCTCCCGCTCGCGTAGACACACACACACACACACACACGAACTGGGAGAATCACAGATCCACACACAATGCCACGTACCCCGAGAGCTCAGAAGCCTTCCTATGCCTGCAGATTGAACTCACTCGCCACTCAAACCTATGGGCACTCGCAGTGTGCCCACTTCCCAGAGCGGAACTCCCTCCATATGCTACCGCCTTGCTCTGCTGAGCGGGCAGCTCCAGTGCGAGCCAAGGGGCAAAAGCTGGCCAGGGTAATAGTGTGGCGCACGGGACCAAACCCATTATTTGTGCACAGTGCGTGGAGCTGCAGACTCAAGTTGGGCACTCCTCTAGACTAAGCCTTGTAGATAGACGCTCTCGCCTCTCATAGCCTGAGGCAGTTAAATGGAGCCACAGGCAGCAGCAATATCCTGTTTCAGAACTAGCACTGTGGCACTCCCCACGGCTGAAAGGGGACCAGGTTCCCGAAAAGGTCCTTCAGTTGCCTAATCTAAGGAACTTGTTCATTGAAAGATTTGGGTCACGGCAGTAGTGGAAAAAAATCAAGGAGCACGACCTGCTGGTCTTGGGGACACAGCTCCCCTACACCAAGGGATGGGAAAAACAGGGTCCCTTATACATGCGAAGGAAGAACCGGCGGCTCGAGGACGGCCAGTAGATGGCGCAAGAACTCTTCCTTTGTGCAATCTTAACCCTTGCTTGGTGCATGGGGCTGGGGGCGGGCAAGGGGAGGCAGATCCAGATGTATAGATACATACATTTTTCGTTTTGAAAGAAACCTTCTATTTACATATTTGGTACTGATTCAGAATTAAGGCAAATGGGTTCGTTCTAGATAACTACCACAGATAGTTTAACTGCGGCACACACCAACTGAAATGGGGGTTGGGAGGATGAAAGGGCGAACTATTTGAGGAAACGATACTGACTTCCCTCCCCACCCCACCCCCGCCCAGGCCATGGATGAAATCCGTTTACCGAATCATAAAAACCCGCTGACGGGTTTACACGTAGTTATTTGAATATGTAAATACATGTGTTCAAATACATTCTTCTCTGTGTGAAGGAAGAATTTATTGAGAAAATTTTCTGTGATTTCCTTTTTCAATTAAATCACAGGATAATAAATGGGAGAAGCCTGCTTGAAATATACTGCAACTACAGTAGTAACACATGTCCCATTATAACGACGTGGGCATCGATGGAGCCCGATTCATTATCGTCACGGTTTCCCCAAAAGCAACACAGATCCTCCGATTAAAATATTCCTTTGACATGCTTCTGTATTCGCAGCCTGCAACGGAGAGCTCACTAACATATTATTTCTTGGGCTGCTTTTACAGGCAGAATTGATCTATTCGGGGAAAAAAAAGCAAGCCCCTTAATTTCAAATATTGTGTGGAGTTTATCAGAGAGCAGAGCTGGGCTTTTAAAGGCTCACTAGTGGTTTCTGGTGGTTGCTATAACGAGCTAGAATTGGGGTAGATTTTGGTGGAGGGGAAAAAACGCACAAGAAAAGACAGAATCCAGAGTAGCGGAGACTTTGTGCCCCCGTTGGAGAGATGGTTGAGTCCTCGTCAAGGTTGCTGTGGTATCCCAGAAACACCATTCACTCCGAGCTGTGACCGCGCACCAACAACAGCAACTACTCCACTGCGCCGGGCTGAGGAGCAGGAATTAGGAGCTCGCGAATAATATGAAAGGGATCCGCAAAGGGGAAAGCCGAGCAAAGGAATCCAAACCCTGGGAGCCTGGCACGCGAAGATGCGCTAAATGTGGCCGCCTAGACTTCAGCCTGATGAAGAAAATGGGGATTAAAAGTGGATTTACGTTTTGGAACCTCGTCTTTTTATTGACGGTGTCTTGTGTGAAAGGTAGGTCTGCTGTGGGGGTCCTCTCCGCTTTGGATGGAGGTGGGCTGACTTGTAGATGGAGAGAGGCTGGTAGCTTACTTTGCAATTTGCACCGATAAAATAATCATGTTAATACTAAAGAAGGAGTTGATTCACAGCTCGTTCTCCCCCCCTCAGATAGGAAATGCATTTTGCTTGCCAGATTTGGCGTTCAATGCGGTGATTGAGCTTGTGCTCAATAAATATTCTTGCAGTATGCTCAAACGAATACGTGAGTTGGTTAGTATAGCCTCTAACTAGTGGATATCCAGGCAGAATTCCTCTGCGAGACTTTTCTTAGTGGTGAGGATTACCTTGATTTCTCGTCAGATCACTAGGGGTTGATGCTTTGGGTGGAATATTTATATTAAAGACTCTGGTCTAAACGCTTTTTAACCCTTTCAGGAAAGAAAGTTACCGACGTGCTAGGAATGTGTTGATTTTAAATGCATGAGGGCACAGGGATCTTCCAAGCACTGCCACACCAACATGAATGTCTGCATGCATATGTATGTAAATTACTTCTACGTGGGCTTCTATGCAATGTTAAATGTAGGGGAGCTTCCCTAGGACCTGTGGTAGAGGTTTGGCAAAAAATGAGGCTTTCAAAGGGTCTGAAATGCCATGAAGTGTAAAGGACCACCTGAGGGGATGCATGAAGGTAGGAGGAAAGTCGTTAGCTGACGACCAAAAAGAAAATCCCCAGCAAGTCTCAGCGTTCAGACAGGTAGAGTGAGTGTCACATGCACAGACAAGGGGAGGGGGTAGACGAGATGTAAAAATGCATTCCCGAGCAGGAAGGCAAGGGACAGTCAGGATCATTGGAAAAAGAGCTGTCCTTAGGGAGAAAATAGATCCATAGCTCTCTTCCACAACTTCTCCTGCACCCTGCTGCCCATTAATTGCCGCAAAGAATACTCAGGAGGTGTCTATGACTCATGCCATCATTTTTTGAACAATCACCTCTCCATACTCATGGCAGCTCCAATAGACGCGATGGATGGCGCTTTCAGTGAAGCTAGTTTCAAATCCCGGGTGTCTGTGTGTCGCGGGGGGGCGGGGGATCGCGGGAAAGGGGGTGCTGTTTTGGCCCAGGCGCGCCAGGGCTGTCAACACAAACTGGACGCTTCTTCCTTTGTAAAGGAGTGCCTCTCTGAACCGCAATCGGGCCGCGTCTCTATGAAACAGTTTATTGTCCAGCTTGCAGCTGGCTGTCCCCCCACGGAAGGCGGCTCATTTGCATTCAGTGGAAATGATAATTCATGTTTTGGGAGGAGGGAGCTGGAGAGGTTACCTCTCCCTCTACTATGACCAATGATGGGTGGCATGTCTCGAATTTTAATTTACATCCCAAAATGCCAGGAAGTCGCCCCGGTCTCTGTGGCAGCAACTGCCTTGTAATCCCAACCTGCTTCTTACAGCTTGATTTTTCCTTTCCCTCTGGGGCCTCAGAGCAGCTCTGAGCCGAAAAGCTTGTCCTAAGTGGTACGACTACACTGCCTAATGTACAAAACGCGGCTCAGGATGCTTACAAGGTTTCTTTGTCGCTGGCTCGACATGTGAGGAGCCACACATTTATGCTTAGTTCGCCTGCCACTGGGAGTTGGTGGTTAATGGATGGCCCTGGGGCTGCCTGCTACACGCGCGCTCCGCGTGGGGGAGGCGCGAATAGCCAGCAGCAGCCCTGGCAGAAAAATGTAAGGGTGGCTCCTGTGAGAAGATGACCAGGGTTTAAGTGCGAGTTTTCCTGTGATACCTGTTGAGCCAAAACACATTCGGGGGCAGATGAGGGGGAGGGAAGTCTCCGAAGCGGGGCGAGCATTCCAGCCTGACAAATGCTGATCCGCGCCGCCTGCAATTAGAGCTCCCGCTGCCCGCACCTACCGTATTTTCCGAATGAGATGCGCCGATAGAAAGGAAAGGCGCGTTAATTTACTTTGGACTGATATAATCGGTTTAGCTTTGGAGATGTTGAGAAGGAAGAGTATGTCATAGCCTTCTTTTATCCTGTGCAAAAATCAATATTCTACAAACTGTACGGAAAAAAAAACATTTTTTCAGTGTCAATAAAGTTATTCATTGTCACTCATCTGGCACTTGGAAGGCATCTCCTACATTTTGAGACTTGGAATACAGTCCCCAAATTCTGAGAAACTAGCATAGGCTGTATGTTTTAGACCTGCTGTCAATCTCCGAATAATGCCAATTTTGATAGTTGCTTGTTACTCTCCCTTTCCTCATTTTATTTTAATTTCACCTGTCTCAAGGCTTTCCTAAAGCCAAGATTGCTGCAATGCCTTAAACGTTGTTTGCCCCAGTGTGTATGCCCGCTTTTATCTTCTACACTTTCTTCTGCACTGTCAGGTCCATGGAAAATCTCAGACTGGGGAACCGTTGTAAGGATTTTGCAGGTTCTAATCTAGACTAGCGTGAGGGTCCAGGAAGTCAGAGGCACGCAGTTTTCCACGTGAACAGGTCTAGCCACGAGAATTCCACCATCTGCCTATAATTTTCACCCCTCCACCATCTCACCTTTTCGTGCAACAGCAATGACAAAGAGGCTTAATGGGAGGAAACGCCTCAGAGTGTATAAAGTGGTTTTAGGTAAGTAGGCCTGAACCACTCGGGTGGGGCTGAAAAGCAAAACAACCTTTAACTGGCATTTCATTTCCACTGTCATCATGTGAAATAAAAGGCTGTGGAGGGCACCAAATTGACGGGTGGGGCAGGACAGGTGCTGCTTAGACTTGATCCATGCCTATTTCAAACTGAACTCCCCTCCTTCCCCCCACAAACCCCACACACACGTACACATGCACACACACACAGGCAGAGGTTTCTGAAATGCCTCCAGCTGCAGCGTGTCTGTTTAGGTCTCACCCAGATAGAAACTGTGAATCTCCAAGTCGTGCTTAAGCATCCCGCCCATGTAAAGAGACACCCATGGGATGCTTTCCCACGCTGCTTGTCAATGGATCCCAGGGGAACACACACCGTGCAGCGAAGGTACTGCGAAGGTACAGATCTCTGGGTAGGCAGCAGGTGGGAGACGGGGTGCGTTGTCGCGCACCCCACGCCAGAGCGTCTTTCCAAGGATTCTTGCCAGAGCTACTTCTTGAAGGATCCACGTTTCTGCTTGTGCTCTGAGATTCCAAGGAGACACCACTCCTGCCACAGAGGTCTTTTGGAAAAGTGGAAATCGCATCATCTCCCGCAGTTAGTTGCCACTGCAGAGGGGCGCGGGTGTCTTATGAGGGGGAAGAGCTGCCAGAGGAGCTCATTAGCACCTTTTACCATCGCCCGCCCAGGTGGCCATATCCGAAGCTTTCAGCACCGCTTGTGTCCCCGGGGACTGACACCCACAGTCCTCGCCCATAAGGCCACAGTCTTTCCCAACACATCAGGAAACGATCTGTCTTAGCTTGAGAGAGCTTTACAAAGGGGACTAGGGGAAGGGGAATCAATGTCTTTTCAAAACAGTAACAGCAAACAAAAACCCACCTGGCCAAAACCATTACCAAAACCCTTCCCCCAACACTAGCAGGACTGAGACACCCACTGAAAGGCAACCTTTGTGTTTGAGTCAGGGGCTCCTCCTGCTGTAGTTTGGACAGGTTCCCCTCCCTCACATCTATTTCCTCTGGGAATACTTATTAATTTCTTTAAGAAGACCAGCCCCCCTGAATTTTTCATGGACCATCCGTGGTTGAAACTGAGTGACTGACTTGGCTCTTGATGTGCATGTGTGTGTGTGTGTGCGCGCGCGTGTGTGTGCGTGTGTGTGTGTGTGTGTTGCTGGGAGGAGGACACGTGAATTGACACGGAGAAGCCTTTAGGAGGCTCCGAGGGTGGGTGTGAGTGTGTCCTAGGCGGAAACGCCTGGCGGGTAACAGTGCGTTAATGTTCCCAGGACTCCAGATGGTCAGTGGTGATGCGACCACTGCTGTCACGATGAAACAGAAGTGCGGAGGAAGCTCCCTTTCTCCAGGCGGACCGCAGCGCTGTCCTCACTCAAATAACTTATCTAAGACGCACTCGGGGAGTTCGGAAAGCACACTGGGGAAACAACGAGTGGGGATTGTGGCTCCTCTACAACGTCCCCGTCCCCCAGATCCGTTCAACGAGGAGGGAAAGGCCAGCAGGAGGGCAGCCCCCAGGCTCAAGTGCTGCAAGGACTTAGTCAGACTCTAAGGGAGAGGGCAGAAGAAATTAAACAGCACTGAGTAGCCAAGGTGGTCTTCTCCCAGCCCCGCTGGAGTGGCCAGCTAAGGGGCTGACACAGGGGTACACACAGGGATTGCTGTGCATTGCAGGATAATAATGAAGGAGGACAACCAAAGGAAGAAAGATCGGCTCAGGCATGAGGCGGGTTCTCTTCTCCCTGAACGCGGTGCTGCCTTTGGGGAGGCTTTGCACCACCGAGTTGCTAAGTTAACCCAATTTACCAGACTGACAGGACTTGAACAGTATTCGGAGCTGAACTTCACCGGACACTTAGCTTGTTGAAAGCTCTCTGAAATGTCCTTTTGCAGCACCGTACTTTCCGGAATCATCTGGTTGGGGAGGAGGCGGGTGCTGCATCACGCCCTCATTGGAAGAGTGTGTGAGCAGAAATAATTAAGGAGCAGGTTTCAGCATCTTGAAAACCTGACGCCAGCTCCCTTGAGATCCTTCAAGGAGAAAAAGAGCAGAATTACTCAATAAATCAAGTACTCCAGGAGCAAAGGCTTCGTTCCAGTAGTTATTACCGTTCATGATCTTAATTAGCATTTCTATTTGTGGGGTAGCTGAATGGGTTTGGAGTATACACGTCTTTTCCCTAAACACAAAATTTGGTGTCTACAGAACAATGAAATAACAAATAGACACCAAATGTCATCTGTACATGGTTCTAAGTACAGTAAAACTCTATCATAAGTGAAAGCTGATTTAAAAAAAAGTAGGAAAGGTGTGCAGTTAATAATGCCTTTGTACTCGTGTGGGGAATAAAACTCTGACCTTAAAACGCTTTTCTAAGATCTCAAATGCAAAAAAGTGGAAGTAACTAAAGTTTACTTCCTTACCCTTCAAATATACTTCTCCATGTGTTCCAAAGGGTGTTTCTCTTCTACTTACTCATCAGGGGCTTCAGAAAAGGCTTAAGGATATCAAACACCTTCAATATTTTGTCTATTTGAAAGTACCAAGCATATGCCTGGTAAGGCACCAGTTCCTTTAGGCAGCATGACCATTTGAGAAAATACTCCATCTTGTACTTTGAGTTCCAAGATTTGGAAAATTAGAAATAAAATGGTTGTAAATAAGAGATTAAGAAAATAATGTGTAAGATACAAATAAAGTCTAAGAACATTTTATTTTATCTACATATATATTAAAACATAGCTTTAGCTATTTTTTCCCTATCTCTTTCTTCTGTTCCCTTTACTCATAATCCAAAGGAGTATATAATTTAGAATACCGTGGAAATACTGATTTGGACTTTGGATGAGTATGTGAATGGTGCCATTACAGACACTGTGATTACCAAATTCATCTTTCTGCTCTCAGAGTGAGCAGGTGAGTGATTCACGGTATTTCCGGGTATACCTACCTCCATGCTTGCAAGGTTTTCTAAGAATCAGGTCCCTTGTGAGGCTCTTATTCTCTTCAGGAACATCACTTTTCAAAGTATCACAGAGAAAATCAATTTGTTGAAGATCTTCCTGTATTCACAGCCTCAATGCTGATGGTCACCTTTCCTTTTCTTAAGGCCCCAGTCTTGCAGCCATCAAATATATTTCATGTGCTAAGGCCCTTTGCTAAGCTATTGTTTGGTGCTGGTTAAGGATTCCTAATGATTAATATTTTCTATATAGTGATAATTTGCTGCCGGCAACCTAATTTGAAATCTCTAAAATGTCTAAATTTATATTAACATATGCATTATATACCTGTGGTTGGACGGAAAATAACAATGACAATTATGTGGCATTAGATATGACCACATTATTCAGTTCAGGCCCTTAAATGTTTGGACTACAGTGATTTTCAAAGTGTTCTCCAACAAGTAGTACCAGCATTTTCTAAACACTTTTTAGCGACAAAAATACCTCAGTTTCCCAGATAAGGTCTGTTGAATCAGATGCTTTGGGAGTTGGGCATAGACACTGGTGGTTTTAACAAGTCATCTAGGTAAGTCCTGATTGCACTCTAAAATTTGAGCAACATTACAGTAAAGTGGAAAGAGCAAGGGCTCTGGAGCCACTGAAGGTCAAATAATGATTTTTGCCAACAATTATCTTTAGACTAGCAATTCAATTTTCCTAAGCTTCAGTTTTATTATCTGTAAAAAAAAAAAAAAATACATGACAATATCGGGAGTTTATAGGGAGATGACATAAATCACGTGCCTAGCCCAGTGCTTGGCACTAGTAGCTATTGCTGATATTATTCAAATAAACATGCACATGCGAAGCTTGTATGAACTCACACTTTATCTCTAACACCACCACCTTCACTTTTCCATAACAGTAAATAAAAATGTAGCCTCTTCTCACTAGCTATTATTTCACTTTGGCTAAGTTCCCAGGCTATTATACAGCTGAGAAACATTCTGAAACTGCTGCTTATCACCTTTACACATTTGCTTCTGGTGCTGGCTATATGAATAAGGGGCAGACTCACAGCTCAAAAAAAAAAAAAAAAAAAAAAGAAAAAAAATGCTACGTCTACTCCTGTGCTGATTTCATCCCTTGCATTCTGATATTGATTTCTTTTAATAGTGATTGATTAATGTACTAACATGAATTTGTTCATTCATCTTGTCACAAATCATGACATTCATAGGTCCTTAAATATCAACTAGTTCACTGCTCATATATTATACAATAAGCGCACATGCCAATTACTTGTCCAAGAAAGGACAAGTAATTTGTGGTAGTTTACAAAGACCATTAATTCCAGAACAGAGACTAGATGACAGGGCATTCAAGTGCATGTTCAATTCTTTTTCTACTTTACCTTATCAATTTTATTAGAAAGTTAGCTCAGATGACACCAATGAAGATAGTCAATCAGAAAAATTAATATTTCAGTACTATATATCAATTAGTATTTGTAATTATATGTTTGTGGTAAAATTTTAAAAATGATACTTATTTGGTAGAAGACAAAAGGAGATAATTATGGAATGAAAAACTTTTCTAAATCTGATATAATGTGCACTTCAAATAAATAACTAATTGTATCTTCAGTAAAATTTATTTCTTGATTTACAAGTCTATAAATAAATCAGTGTATTGACTTTTTCATGTCTCAAAAGAACATTGAAGAGCAGTACTTAAAATCGAATTTTTATTTATTTCTTATAATCTGTACACAATTTCTTACTTAAAAGCTTTTAAATCTAGATAAATAGTTCTATCTTCAGTTTTTCATGGGTTTTATTATGTTTAAGTTATATTTACATGAGATTTATGCATTCTCTCTAGTCACGTTTTCATCTGCATATTTTTTCACTTGATATATATATGACAATTGTCATTCAAAATTCTATAAGAAACAATAATACATTTTATAAATATGAATGGTATAAGAACAATCCATGTGTTAAGTGGTTACCCTCAATTTTATTGATATTTGAAATATTTTTAAAGACATTTTATGATATGGAAGTAAAATTTGCGAAGTTAATAAATTCTACTCTTTGAGGAGTTGAAATGTTCAGAAAATGATTGAAATATATAAAAAGTAATGAGTGATTCCCTTAAAAAGCTAAGTCTGTAATGTTTAAGATTATGAAGCTTTTCTTTGCTTGATGTTAGCAATTTTTAAAGGAATATTAATGGTCATGTGTTTAAAATAATAGTGGGGATTTTTTTTAACTATGATATTAAAAAATATGATCAAATACCACTTTGAGAGGAAGTTTGTAAATGGAAACAGACTCCATAAAAGTAGACTTATTACATCCCAAATAACTAAAAAAGCAAGGACTTTGCCATAGTTTTCTGTTTTACAAGTTTATCTGGTTGACTCCAGAGTAATCAGAATTACTATATAGAGAGGATAGAAGACATTCTTATGTTTTGGGAAATGGTACCAGGATAAAATTCTTTGTTGTGTCTTTTCATGTGTGATGTTTTATGCTAAGCCCTTAGCTAAAGTGTTCGTTACATCTCAAAAAGTTTTTTTCTCCCTTGTCTTCCTGTATTGAATTCTAGTAAGTATCTTTGAGATAGCTATTATCTCCTATATAGAGGTTATTATCTCCATTTTCAAATAATGCACATTTTCCTGAGTCCAAAGTTCAATGATCTGCCAGGATCATACAGTAAGCTAGTGGTTAGGTGAAATCTGAAAGGATAACAGATTCATAAGCCATAGACTTACCAAAATCTAAAAGAAAAATGTAAATGACTAAATTACCAATTAAACCTCTTCATTTTTAAGAGAATCACTGAGCCCCTGAAAATACAATTTAGGAGAAAGCTTAAGATCAATAGTCATGGTTACATAGATAGATAGATAGATAGATAGATAGATAGATAGATAGATAGATATACCACAATTACAATAACACAAAACTTAATTGGTTTTGTAATTTTCAACATCTTTCATTTAACTTGACTAAGCTTGTTCTCTAAATGATCTGTACAATAGATGTAAAAGAAACTTTCTAATTTTATAATAGCAAGCAAAGTAAATGCATAGATAAAACATATGTTAAATATGACACTATAAAATATAAAACTAGCACATTAAGTAAGACAAAACAGAGGTAAACATTATAACTGTTAGCTCCTAATGGAGAGCTCATGAGTAAAATTTAAAAGTTATGAAAGCCGATAAATTTATGAACTTCACATATAAAATAATTGATAAAATTGTATTATAAGTATTGAAAAATGAAATTGTTTTATTTGGTATCTTAATCTTCCACTCAGCTCTACACAATTTAAAGGATATGAAAGTTCTCACAGTGTCCCGAATCTAGTGTTTGCTAGGCAGGAAATATACATTAGATTTATTTGTGGGGGCAAATACATATTTTTCAAAATTGAAACATGCATATCCAAGTTCCATTCACAAAGTTTACTTCAGTCCATAAGTGCCCTTTAGTTAAAAATTCAGGGGTAGCTGTGTATCTTGACATAGAAGAGGGGACAGGCCAGAAAAATGAAATGTCTTGCCAAGCTAGAGAGTGAAAAGCAGTCTTTACCTGTCCAGTGTACTTTTCTTGTATTTGATACTGTTTATGAGCCTCTCTTTTTCTTAGACATAATTGGTTTATGAGAGTAAAGCTCATTGAAAGGAGAGACCACTGTGCCTACCCCAACATCCTGATCAGAATTAAAACTAGACTTTTTGAAGTAATTGTGTAAGGAGACACAGATACATATTAATACAGGCAAATGGGAAATTTCATATGCAATCTAAAGATTAACTTAAGGATTACCTGGGGGGAATATCGATATGCATCACTTTATGAAAGAAAAAATGTTTTTATTAAATTATACTTAAGTGCTCAAATTTAGCATTACATTTTCTTGCAAAGATGATAAAATATATTTTCATATATAATTATATTACTTTTGTCATTTCTAAACTTTACAGACTCTCCGAATATAAACTAGCCTTTTTCTGCATGCATTATTAAAGCTTTATTTGTTGTTATATTTCAGAAATTTTATTTTAACCTGTCTCTTTAATTTTAAAAGTAAGTTATCCTAATAATGTCCTCATGTGTATTAGTCATAGGATATAGTTATTGCATTTAATACTTCTTCATAGGCCATTCTTATTTTAAATCGTTTTGATATATGATCTTACAACAGGTAGATGTACATTTCTCCAAGGTTGGCAACGTCCCAGATAAAAATACGTTTATAATTTGTCTCCAAGTCTGTTTTCTACAATTATTCATTCCAAAATTTTATTTAATGTTGAAAATTGATCATCAGCCAAGTTCTTCATTTTAGAATGCATCTGATTGTTGTTCATATTTGTTTGATTTTATTGAGATTTAAAATCACAAATTCACTTGACATCTCATTTTCATGATTTAGGGAGAGGTAGATAACCAAAACAACATTTCCCAAACTAGTTCACATTCCTATTAGCCATTTGTTTCTTCTTTGATAGCTACTTAATAAAATTTTCAGCTGTGTTTTGTTATTTGATATTATTTGATATTAGTCTAATTTCTCAAATATGTATTTTAGCTTTATATCAGGCTATGTTTTGTTTCTTTTAAATCTTTTTATCTTTTTTTCCTTGTTTACATTGTGGGAGTTATCTGATTTGAAAGATATTTGAGGAAAAAATGTTCTTATTTTATTTTCTCCTAAAGTAACATATAAGGTGCCACATAATGGATACACCCACAGTGAAGTTTATCAACTTAGTCAATAAGTAAAAAAGAAAGCTTTAAATTAAGCTAATTTGTAATTTTTAGAAGTGATTTAGTTTTCAGTTTTTAAACTATATATTTTCATTATGCAGAAATGGCTCCTCTGAATCCATTATCAGAAGTATAATTTGAATCTCAACTAAATGTCAGTAATGAATTTATGCCGAGCTACCTGCGTTTTCTAATATTGAGCTCTGTGTTGCTAAAGGCTGCACATGCAAGATAAGGGATCAAAGTTAGAAAAACTGGCAAAAAAATACAGTTGACTCTTTTGGAGATGAAACATACTCTACCTTGAATTTATTGACTCCATACTCTAAGTGACCTAACTATGTACTCTAGACAAAATATTTACTCAGTGTTCACATATATGGAGAAATATGGAGTTAAGGTTTTTTGGCTGATGTCTAAATCAAAACAGCTGAACTGATTCAAATGTTTTGTGTAAATAAATTTGCATCCAGGCTGCTAATTTGTGTGCCAACTTTCAGCTTCCTAGTTTTTAAGATTATGGAAATGATAAAACCTCTAAATGAAGTTTGTAATAGAAATGCTGACAGGCTCATAATTACCTGTATTGAATTCATGTTCAAGGCTCTTTTTACAGCTTTTTAAAAAACTTTCATCTTCATATCCTGCCAGTACTCGAGTATTCTTTTATTTGTTTAATCTTTTTAAAGAAAGTCAAACAGAAACCCTTAAGATCAATTTTCTAGAAAAGTGCTAGAAAACCTTTAATATCTGTGTTAGCTTGGGAGTCTTCATTAATATGTTAATAAGTAAATATCAAAAATGACATATTGACTTTACTTTTTATATACGGCCAATTTGTGAGTTCTTAGAAACTATCCATTTTTCAATCATTTAAAGATTACTAATTTTCCCGTCTTCACAAAAATTATTAAAAATTTCCTGTTTTAGAAATACTTTATATTCTAATTATATAATGCTTTCAAATGCAAATTCACAAAGGCCTAAACAGAAATTGGAAGATGTTAGACATATTAAGTTTATCATTTGCTATTTCATATAAATAGCAAATTAATTGTTTTTATAATTTTGTTTTGGTTAAAGTAAAATTTAGTATATTATGTTTTATGTGTTAGAACAGTGCTATTTTGAAGTGAGTATTATGGGATAGACATCATTTAAGTTGTGAAGGATTCAGTGATGAGTAAGTTTTATTTCTGCAAAACAACCAATGGATTATTTATCAGTTCTAGAACTCTTTGACACATTCCTTCAGCTATCAATTATTTACTGAGAATCAGTATGTGTCAGACTCTTGCCTAGACTTTGAGAATACAGGGATGAAGGTCTAGTCCCCATCCTAAAGGAAGTCATCGTCTATTTGAAGTGGGCTTTCTGTGTATATAATACCAAAACAATCTGATTATTGTAAAATTGTTTAGTTCTTCAATGGGATTTTCTTCTCATGTAAATATCAGTGTGGTTAATACCACCTTTATTTATATATCATATATATTGTATCTTTACCTTATCACAGGTAAATATACCATTCTACAGACTCTGTTTGTAACTTTCCAATGAAAGGCATCATTTTTGCAATTTAACCTAATGTAATTTTCCCTTGTAATTTCCAATTAAAATGTTTATTGACTCCCATCTGTTCAGCCAACTGATATTAACTAGTTTATCCAGTATTAATGAAGATCCCACATGTATTTCTTTAATAGTGTTTGTACAATTATATAATCATTTGTGATCACCAAATTGTGCTCTTACAGATTTTTTTTTTTTTTTTTTAATATTTGCTCCTGTCTCAGAACTCCTCCTTGGCTTCTTAATACTTTCAATTTAAATTCAAATCTCTGTCCCTTATTTCATGTTTCACATGAAAGAAACCTGAACTAACTTATCAAGGTCAACAACTAAAAAGAGCAAGAAAATTAGCTAAATACAAATATAACAGATTTAGTAATTTTTTCCCTTTGTTATTGTTGTCTTTGCTGAAGATGTGTGTTGATGAAGCACAATTTTTCAATAAGTACATTATGTTTTGTTTTGATTCTAATCTGTGAGGTTAAGAGTAATAAATGAAGACATAATGGGGAAAATACTCCCATCTCATCAATGTTAATTTTGCTACATAGGAGTTTGGTAAAATGATCTATGTTTACAAAATTTGGAGAGTCATCAAATTTCATCATGTATTTTACATTTTTCTCATTCCTGCCAAGCATATTATTTTGATGATTCATGTTATTCTGATATTTGTACCAACAGATTACTTCAGAACTACCAAACTACCTCCTTATTCCCTTTCACATTCTATAAGTTACATTTCTTGATGAGCTAATAATGACTTATTGTGTAAGAAGCCAGATTTAATGCTTATTAACACAACAAATAGTACAGGTTTTCTTCCTATTACTGAGCCTCAAAATCTTGACTATTAATGTAAGATCAGAACTACGCATTTCTATATCTATGGGAATTTCTATTTTTTCTGCTTTGATAATTTCAATGAAATTAGTACATTTTGAAGCTGGAGATAAAATGGTTTTGGGTAACATGCGTTGTTTTACTTAACTTTATACAACTAAAGTAAAGCACTTCCATGTGTTTTAGGACGAATTTCAACAATCTCCATGACACGTAGCATAAAGATGACCTATTTAAATCTTATACTAATTCATGTGAGGTAATTTGCATTACATGCTGATTTGGTTCCATCAATATCCCAACATCAGCATTTAAGATTCTTCTTTTTTTGTCTTTGACATATCAAAGAAGAAAGTGGTCCCTTTACATTTGACCAAGCTATATTATACAAAGAAACAACCATTAACACTATAGCTCTGTGCTGCCTTTCAACTCGCTTTGTTTTTCCTCCTTAAATTACAACTCGATTTCAAAGTATCGCTCACAATTTACATATAACAGCAATATCATAACATGGACTGCTTGCCTACAATGCAGTAGAGAGGCTGTCAAGTCAGCTTATTTACTGTAAGTACAAAAGAGAATCTGAGAGAAGCTACCTATAAGAGGTGTAGGCAGTCAAGAATGATAACTATGTGAGGTAATGCAATTGTTTGTTAGATTTCATCATTCTACAATGTATACATCAGGTTGAGCATCCCTGTGAAAATTTGAAATTCAAAATACTCAAGAATTTGACACTTTTTGAGGTCTGACATGGTTCCACAAGTGGAAAATTTCATATCTGACCTTATGTGATGAATCACAGTCAAAAATATTTTAATAAACACTTCTCATTCCAAGCAGTTTGAATAAGGGATACTCAATCTACACTTTAAACTATCATGTTGTAGTTGATATCTACGTACAATGTTATCTGTCAAGTTTAAAAGAAATATTAAAAACTCAATTTAAGGTGAAAAAATACTTTAAGAAGCCATAAAAACATTTTTATTTTTCATCTCTCTCTTACACTCTGTGGGCCACACTGTCACTTTTCCAGTGTTTTGTTGTGGGTTGTTTCTTTGTTTGTTTTCATGTTTTCATCTTTCACCTCTACAAGCCAGCTCCCTAGGACAGGGTCTTGTTTCTAACCCATCACTACCTTAACTTGAGAGTGATACTCTGTTGCCACCATGGTACCACTTTTCCATGAAATTCTACATGGCCCAAAAACTTTACTGCAACACACAGTCTCTGTTTGTTTTATTTCAGACTTCCAGAGGAATACCACATGGATTCACTTTCACTTAAATAACTGTAAGATACAAACAAATGAGGTCAAGTTAGAATCAAATGATCTTTGCTAGATCAGCAAGCTCTCTAAGAAGAATGTTTAGATAAAAGCAGCAAATTTGCTACGTATGCATCATATACTTCTTAAACTCCAAATTTGATGTGTAGGAGCAGAGGGAAAGCTTTTCTTCCTTCCTCTTTGAAGGTGCTCTGAAATGACTGTCAATAAAGAGATTAACAGAGAATAAAGTGTACAATTTTCTACTGTGCATATGGACATGAAGGAAGCCCAACAAAGAAGAGACTCAAAGAAAAGTCAGATGGTTGAGGCTTAAATACCCTCTTCATAGAGGACAGGGAAATGAGAAGAGGGGGCAATGGCATTAGTTAATTTTAGGGGTAATAAACGATTTACAGGGGGAGATAAGTGAGTTCCAGAAAACAATGACCTGGGAGAAATTTCCTCTGAGTTCTTGCAGAGGTGGCAGCAAGGTGAGGGACAGAACTTTGCTGTGAAACAAAACTGTCTTATTATTCAGATAATGTTTCCCAGTAATCACTCAAAGCTGTCCTTCGGCAAATAGATAAAATTCTATCAGCGTGTGGTTTTTAGTCTCTTGTCTTCATTAGTGGTTAATCTTTCCAGGGTATTGGATAAATCTTTCCTGGCTATTTCCTGGGATTACATCAATTGCATTCCTTTTGGAAAGAAATTTTATTAGTCAGATAAGAAAATTCCAGAAAAAGTCCTTCTTTGTACTTGGGGAAAAATAGAGGATGGCTAGGAGAAGAGGAGGATGGGAAGGGCAGAAGGAGACCTTGGTTCCGAATCTTATTTCTGAGGCCTAGCTATTTCAGTTCAAAGTATTCAGTATGCCAAAGTGCCAAAATTTCAGGGTATCATTTTCTGAGCCCCCAAAAAATGTAGTCGACAAAATTTTATAGTGTGAATAAATACAATGTAAACATGAAGTATATGCATTCTTACTAGTTGGATATTTAAGCACAAATATTTCTAATTTATAAAATCTGTGCCCTATATTTTGCTTCAACTTTTATTATAGTTAATTTTTCTTCAAAGAGCTTGTGAAAACACTTTTGTCCATTGGAAAAGTCATTAAGCATTTTAAATTTATCTGTTTCTTCATTTCTTTGCTCATCTTCATGGCAGGAAAAGAAACTAATATCCATTGTCATCCCAATCACAGTGCAATTATCTTGGGATAAACTCTGCTTAACCCTGGTTGGTAATTCTTTTCATATGTGATTGTGTTCTATTTGCCAATATTTGGTTCATTTTAACGCTGGATTCATTATAATTTTTTTCCCTTTTGGTCTTAGAAATTTGGAGTATGAAAAGCATATTTGTTTAAATTATCTTCTTATGTATTCTTTGTGGTTTTTTTCTAATTATTTTTTGCATCGGGTTTGGGTTTTATAATGTCAGTTATATTTATTTCTATCAGTAGTATTTCTCTGAATGATTTGCTAATATTTATACAAGCCATCATCATATTATAATTTAATTTATGTCTTTCTTTTTTGTTTTTTTAAACGAAATCTGATTGGAGTGCAATGGGCCATCTCAGCTACTATAATCTCCGCCTCCTGGGTTCAGGAACTTCACCCTGCCTCAGCCTCCCAAGTAGCTGGGATTACAGGCGACTGACACCAAGTCCTGATAATTTTTTTATATTTTAGTAGAGATGGGGTTTCACCATGTTGCCAGGCTAGTCTTCAACTCCTTACCTCAGGTGATCCATCCGCCTCCCAAACTGCTGGGATTACAGGCGTGAGCCACCCGCCCTGGCCTAATTAATATTTCTTATTTTTTATACACACACACACACACACACACACACACACGTATACACATTTTATTTTTGTTTTAACCCATAGTCTAAGAATTTTGCTAATATTTTTTCTAGGAATAAAATTGTATACATAAATATTGAGCATTTTTTTCCAGTTTTATTTCTATTTAGTTTCACTACTTCTGTTTTGTTTCCTTTGCTGTCTTCCAAAATTTAAGGAGAGGAATTTCATTGTGTTTGTATTTTCTTAGCTGTCTTACTATGGTATGTATAACATTTTTTCTAAGTACTCATTGAGAAAATATTATTAATTCAGTATGTTGAAAAATTATATAATCATTTTAATTTTGATTCTGAATCCCCTCCTTCATTTAGTCAGTGCATATGAGAATTCATTTTATTTTACAATTTATATATTTTTTGTTATTTCTAATTTTAAAGCAATGTGTTTTCTTTGATATGATGTGGGGCAAGGCTTTTCCTTTACTAAGTATATCTACATCACCCAGTATGTAAATGTTTTTAAAAAGTGTTTATGTAAGTTGTGATCTATTTTAATATTGCCTATTTGTTGCAAACTCCTCATGTCTTGGTAATTTTTGTATTTTATGTTTCATAATATTATTTGAGAGCTTCAATTTCTACTTTACTTCCTAATCACTACTGCTTTTGTTAGCTTCAAATTATTTTTTTTGGATATTATCTGAAATATAAAAATGTAAATTTTAAGTTTTAATTAGATATTTGTGGCATTTTTACTTCAATAACCATTTAAAGAGCTTCTGTTTTTTAAGCCTACCATTAGATTAGTGTGACTGAAAGAGTTATAAATAGTTAAATGATGATTTCTACATGCCATCAAAGATTCACAATTCATTCCAATGGAAAAAAAAAGTTAGCAAACAAATAATTCTAATATACTTTAATAGACACTATTATAAAGGAGATAAAAAGCACTATCGTAGTTAGACAACAATGATGAATTCTCTGAGAAAGAATAGATTGAATTTCTGATAAAATTATGATTTGAGTAGTGTGCTGGTGTTTCCCAAGTAAAGAATTAACAGCATGAGAAAAAGCTGCGCTCCAGACCCAAGGACTGTAATATGTAGCATCTTTTTATCAATAGTCCTTTCTAAATCTGCCCCAACAACAAGCAGAGGTTTTCATGCAGACTAGTTCCTAAAAAATCACCAGATGATGTTGGAGTAAACATACATTATGCCTCCATGTAGTAAACTTTAAAAAAACACAAGTGTAGGCCAGGCGCTGTGACTCATGCCTATAATCCCAGCACTTTGGGAGGCCAAGGCAGGTAGATCACCTGAGGCCAAGAGTTTGAGACCAGCTTGGCCAACATGGTGAAACCTTGTCTTTACTAAAATTACAAAAATTAGTCAGGCGTGGTGGCAAGTGCCTGTAATCCCATCTACTCGGAGGCAGAGGCAGGAGAATCAATTGAGTCCAGGAGGCGGAGGTTTCAGTGAGCCAAGATCGCGCCACTGCACTCCAGCCTTGGTGACAGTATAAACAAAACAAAACAACAGCAACAAAAAACAAGTGTATAAAAATATCACATATACTCTTTAAATATGTATAAATATTATGTATTAATGTACATAAATTCTACTTTACCTCCCATCCAACTAACTCAATATTTATCAAGATGGCCCCAAATCTCTTGCAGATGCAGAAGCTTTGGTACTACTGTGGTTCTCTCTGTAAGTCTGGAATTGGCTAAATTTCTCCAATTAAGTTTGTTCCCTGTTGGAAAGTTACAGATATATTTAATATTAACCAAAAAAGTTCAATTTAAAATTATTGTCCTTCTTCTTTGACCATTGATAACATTTTTATCTGTGTTTCACTCCTGTTACTGTTCTTGAAACAAGTCTAAATCTGCTAATAATTTTTGGGGACTGATGTTAGTCTGCAGAGGAAACTGTTTCCTATACATAATCTTAGACTACTTAGTGGCTCAGTAGTACAGAGAGCATATAGAGGAACCAGTGACTTTGAACACATTAGAATTTAATCAGTTTATATAAGTACAAATGATAGAATGTGGATATTTTTCATCTCCGATATTTTTATCATTGTTATTGCATGTATGTGTATGCCCATTTATTTTGCTTTCTTATTCTATTTATGCTATTCCTGGAATAGACTTTAAATTCTTTTTTGACTTAACCACATCTTTCTGATATTCAATACATGTCACATTTGGACTCTTCCTACCCACTCCAACCATATATTTTACTGTCACTCTGCAAAAATCATGGCTCAGTCTTATTAGAAGAGTCTTTACATTTCTCAAATATTCATTGGTTTGCACTAAACTGTTCCTAGCTTAAAAGATATGTACAGAATATTCATCTTGCAAAAATACTACCTCTCCTCTCTAGATAAATTCATCTAAATGCTCTCTAGTTAAAATTAAAGTCTCCCTTCCTCACAACTACATTAAATTTTATTTGTATCTGAATTATAATTCTTGCCATAACCTGCTTTGTATTCAAATACTTTATGCATATTCGGTCTTCCTCATGTATCAGAGAAATATGAAAGGTCAATGTCTGTGTTCTTAGCAATTCTATATCTCTATTGAAGCTTATGTAGTGTATTCTAGGGGTAGAAACTTAATAAATCTTGGCTATTTTAAATGAGATGAAATTACCATAGAATATTAATTGACCTAATATTTTCTCACCTTTAAAATATTATTTGGTATGTTATTTTATTTTTATTAGGTAAATCATTAATGCCTTAAATTTTGTCTCTTTTTTTCTCCTCCTCTAATCTTTTCTTACAATACATTGAATTCTCGTTCTCCCATGATATTCCCCAATTTATCATTTGATTTAATTTTGTAGCATTAAACCTGTCCTATGTTAATGTTCTTATTTCCTTTAGCTTGTCCTTTTAAAATCTGTCCTAGAATTTGACATATCTCTTGAAGACTTGCTTGTATTTCTGAAAATTCATGGATGCATTTTTTCAGGTCTCTTACTTTCAAAAAGGAAGAAAAACATAAGAAAGCCTATAGTGTATATAATTCTGTCACATTTATTTCTCCTAAGCATTTTTACCTCCTCAAAGTATGTCACCACAATTCATACATAAACTTCTATCTTCATAAACTTACAGTTTTCTTCGAGGAATAAAACAACAAGAAGTGTTCAAGATATCATTGAGGTTTGCCTCCAAAATATTAATATAATAATTCCTACTAACTCTCTAAAATTATCTTTCACAAAAACAGACTTTGTTTTTTCCCATCAAAACTTTTATACTGGTTTTATTTTCTCCTTTGTCTCTATTTTATTTTATTTAAATTGTGAGAGTTGGCACATATATTTAAAATCCTATGCATTTTGGGAACTAGCTTTTCTATATCATTGTTTGACTCAAAAATTGTTCCTTCCTGGTTGCAATATTTATTGCATGAATTGTTCTCTTCAACTTTACATATGTAAGGATGTTTTTATATTTCTTCTTTAAATCTTTTTTCTTGGGCATGAGATTCTTTTGGAGGACTAGTAATAGTGCGACATGCTTTACTCCGAGAGGCACGATTGCCTGTTACTTACTTTGATATCTGCCTAAAGTTTCTTCACTAATATTTTATTTTTGTCTCTAGGCATCCAATAATTAATTATTATCAAAGCAGTTTATTATTTTATATTATGTTCTTATATTATGTTGGGGCATATGTTTAGAAAGAGGCAACTATTAAAAAAGTCATTCCCTTTCTCAGAGTATCCATACAGTAAACATCAGTTTTGCCTGTTTGATATCTATGTCAGTTTATGATGGCTTTGCTCTCTACTCTTGATTCAAAGATTGCTGAAGAGAAAATTAACCAAAAGATATTTTTAGTTATGTTTTTTAACCTGACTCTTTTGCCATAAAAGTAATGTTCAGTAAAAATAATAGGACCACAACCAAGTGAAAGCTTTGTAATTCGCTAATAATTTAGTAGAACATTCTTCACTTGCCTTGCTTTGACTTACTTCTTGGTTAAGTGGGAAGGATGCAGAAGGTAATAGAAATGGTACACTCCAGAAAATGTATTCTACTCCTGTTGCTTCAAGAGCACTGCGAATGTTAAGATTCTAAAACAAGTATTCAATGACTGTGTGGAGGCAACAGGTGAGTGATTATTTCCAAAACTAGCATCCTTTATATAAATGGAATTGTAATAATTTCCACATCATGGATGAATCTGACATTTTGTTTTAGAGATGCAATAATTTCCAATGCCAAGTTTTTGACTTTAAAAATTTAATAGATTGTGTAAGACTACCTAGTGAAAACTGCTGTTACATTGTAATGTTATTGGCAAGCAAGATAATATAGCTATAAAAATTATGACACATAGGAAGCAAAATTCTGTAGTTTCGTAGAACAACTATAACCAAAAACAAAATAGAGAAGAGAAAATTTTTCACACAGTAGAGTCTATCCTATTTTAAAAACCAGATTGTCGCTTTGCTTTAATTAGTGAAAATTTATATAGTAAGATTTCTTTAATTACAAAAATTGAAATATTCTGATGATTCAAATTTATGCATTACACTTGAAGTTCCAGGTTAACAAAGGCTATGCTAAGGACATAGAAAAGAAAAAGTATTCAAACAAATCCTATGTGTTGATTTACATTTTAATTTTTAACGTCCTGTGAAATGTGATAGGAACATACATCTGCTATTCTAGGATAAATGTATATACTGGCAAACATGAAACATGTATAGCATACAGCAGTTAATGTAAATATGGTAGGCCATATATACTTTAATATTGAAAACTGATTTGATTATGTTAATTTGGCAGTTTAAAGAGTTTACTACTATTAATACTCTCACTACATATTCAATGTCATATGTTAAAATTACGGGGAAAATTTGTTCATAGAGAAGCAGCTGCCACATATGACAACCCTAGGCCAGAGTGAAAATGATACTGTTTAATGGGTTTTGGAGAATTTGAGATCATTCTGTTTTCCAAAACTATTCATTATTTTAAAATAGAAATGTGTTATATTTCTAATATACCTTCCCTGTTAGGGTCAAAATTTTGCTGGGAAAATTATGCCAACATCCACCAAAATTTATCACCTATAGAAAATTCTAAAAGTCTGTCATTTATTTTTACAGCATCTGAAAATCTAACTTTAAATAAAAAACACTCTGTTCATAGTCGTGGAAAATTTTACCTTTTAGGGAGAAATCTGCTTTCCGTTTTTTTCTACGTTGACGCTTAATTCTTTTTAGTGTTCATCATAGCCTTCTTTGTACAGGCCTGGTCTTTAACTTTTGTAGATTATTCCGAATTTCATTCTACCTCTCTTCTCTTCTCTCAGCTATGCAATTCTACTCACTGAGGAGGACCAGACTTTGTTTACAATGTTTCTTTTGAGTTCCATACATACATATTTCACAGTTTAATAAACTGTCCTTAAGATATTTGAAACTCAATGAACACCGAGGGTAACATTTCATTTCTACCTACCTGCATCCAGAATCTGCTCCATTTTCTCTATTAAATACTTTTACTATGCTATCACTTGTCCACTGCAGAGAATGTAGATTTTCTTTCTCTGAGCACTCAGTGTTGTCCTATAGAAATATAATGAGAGCCACCTGTGGAATTTTAAATTTTCTAGTAGCCATTTAAAAAAGACAGAAACAGGATAAAATATTTTATTAATTTATTTTATCCAATATGTCAATAATTTAATCATTTTTGTATAAAATTAATATAAAATATATTGATGAAATATTTTACTTTCTTTTTATCTCTACAAATATTTAAAATTCAATGTATGTTTTGCACCTTCAACACATACAAATTCAGATATTAATATTTGTAGAAAAATACTTCTTGTGTATTTAGATGTCAAAAAACATGTAGTTGAAACAGTATCTTTACATAGAAAGTTATTTCAGAAATAATTTTTAAAAATTTCCCAAACTGAAAAGGTTGTGGAAAAATACTTTTTTATTAGCATTCTCATTCAAATTGATGAAATTTACTTATCAATTATATAAGATTTAATTTGACTTATAATCAGAAGCATACCAGTTTCACAACAAATTTTATTCCAGATAAGTACATTCTTCAATTTTCATATCATCTTACTTTTATTAACATTAAGTTGAAAGTGGTATTGTGTACACTGGAAACAAATGAATTTATCTGGATCAATAAAATATTCATATTCTTATAGATTTTGTAGATAATTTACTTGTTAATGCTAACTATAATAAAATATTATGGATATGTATTAATGTTAACATCATTATGATTCCTTTTTATTACAAAATATTTATTTTCAGAATAATTTCTCATATCTGTCTAGCAAGTCAGCAAATTATCTTTTCCTTTAACTGAAGCTTAAATTTAGTTCATGCATATTTGCTATATTAGTGAGGAGATGTAAAACACACTTCCATTTTTATGTTTTGGTTATTGAGTGTTTGGCAAGCATTTGTTTTGTTTCAAGATAATTTTGAATTGTAATACCATCATAATAAATATTTGCAAAATGTATCCCCATCTCAACCGATAAGTATTGGGACAAAAAATATTTGAATTTATTGGCTTCTTTTTCTTACAACAGTTTCATAAACTGGTGACAATCCATGGCTTGTGCATGTGTCTACTGAATAACTTAAAAAATTGTATCCACGATACTGTAAAATAATGCACTATCTCTTGTTTTTGCATTTTAAGAAATCCTGATATTTGACCTACCATATCCACAGCAAACCATCTGTCATGATAAAAACTAATTAATTCATATCTAGCTGAAATATTTATCTGACAGATGTAATTTAAGAAATCTATGTCATGAGTTTGATTATTTAGGCTATGAGTTTACGTTTTTTCATAAATTTGGAAGCTCCTTAAACAAAATATATATTAGTATTAATTTGGACAGTGTTTCTATATTTCATGCCTCATGTAAAACTAAAGTACTTGCAATTTTTCCCATTTTGTTTCAATTAAAATTGACAAGAGAAATTCTTGTGATCTACATGCAATTGATCACTTAATTGAAGATACTTACTTTTTGTTTTGTTCTTTCACTCATAATTTTCTAACAAAATTGTCATAAGTAAAAGAGTAATTTGTTTTTACTACTTCTACACCTAAAACTGGTTTACTCTGTGTGTGTGTGTGCGCGCGCGTGCAAGTATTATTTTATTTCTGGCCAACGTTAAAATCTCAGATCTTTTTAAAATTGTTTTTATTATACACTTCTTATTTAAAGTGATGAATTTCTTCAATTTTTGAGTGTTAAAAGGAAACTACCTACCAAAAGTACTACATCTTTGATGGAAACACCTTTAAGAATCACCCTTTGCATTACCACTTTTTTTTACGTAGAGCTTTTCTATGTTGCTCAAAGGCAGCAAGTTACAATTGCCTTCATGATCCAAACTGCAACATAGCTTCTTCAGTATTTTTTAAAAAATTTCCAAAGTCATGCTAACTTCTTTTTCACTAGTTAATTCTGCATGAGTACATCAGTAATCAGTAGATTTTTTTTTTTTTTTTTTTGACAGATTGCCTCTGTTACCCAGGCTGGAGTACAGTAGCACAATCTCAGCTGACTCCAATCTCCACCTCCTGGGTTCAAGTGATTCTCCTGCCTCAGTCTCCCAACTAGCTGGAGTACAGGCGCCTGCCACCACACCCAGCTAATTATTTGTTTTGTATTAGTTATAGAGAAAGAGTTTTGCCATGTTGCCCTGGCTGGTCTTGAACAACTGAGCTCAAGCTATCCACCTACCTTGGCCTCCTAAAGTTCTGGGATTACAGGCATGAGCCACTGTGCCAAGCCAGTATTATTATTTTTTTTTTTGTATTCAGTTGAAAATTTGCTCATATTTATAAATGAGGAGAATAAATATAATATGTTGAAATAAGTATTTCAATGTTATTACATCAAAGAGAGTTTTCATGAGCAGCACTGTTACTTATACTTTCTGCCTACTAAAATGTTCAAATAAATACATTAAAATGTTACAAGGGTGCATAGGGGAAAAATAATTTGGGCTGTATCCACCCACTGAGAATGAGTAGATCAGTGATAAGTTTATCTAGGGTGCTAGAAGTGGTGTGAACACTTGAGAAGTGTACTATGATATAACAATAGTATCTTATATGATAAGCAAGCTGAAATCTATTCTTACCAAAATAATAAAGTTGCATTTCACAGAAAGAATATTTGTTTTATAAATATTATATTCTAAAGTTAAATTATTCACATTAAACAGAATTAACAATTCAATTCCTCAGTCATACAAGTCACACCACATTTTACATACTCAATAGCTACGTGCAGCCAGTAGCTACCATACTGGAAAGCACAGCTAGATCTTACTCTCTCAGTTATCTTCCATCCTAAATATTTCCCAAAGCAATGCTCTCACTTCTGTCCTCAACTCTAATGTCTTGATTCTATATGTTCATGTGACTTTCGTTACTGTCTCCTAGTTGGTCTTCTGTTTCCTATTTTCAAGCACATTTCTTTTAAAGGTAAGATCTTTAAAGCGTAAAAACCATTTTCATTCTCCTTTCACTTGAAAAACACTCAAAGTTTTCAAATATCCTTCTGAGGACATTCAAACACTTTCAATCAATATTCATACAAGAAGGTAAATACAAACTTTTGAAAGAAAGAATGAATAAATGAATAAAAAAATCTTCAATTGCTTCTCTGTATATGTTACATGCCCTTAGTATTCTCACCTATTGGTTTTTCACTGGAAAAAAAGTTATCTTAACTTATATTTCATTGTCACTATTCAAGGTGCATAGCAAGTATATTTTCTTCAAAATATAATATATCCCACAGGTTGAGAACTAATTATCCATGCTCCCACATTACTCTTTGCCTTCTTTTGTACAGTATTATTTAATTTATAGTCATTTGGGATAATCATCATTTCACAAGACCCTGAGTTCTGTGAGGGTGGGGACTGTGTTAATTTTTCTGTTTGTAATAAAATCCCAGGTTTCCCATTAGATCTGGAACAAAGTAAATTCACAATGAAGCTTAGTTGACTGTGTAACTATGGATTTTAAATACTTTGACTTTCTTTATGCTGCAGTTTGAACAAATTTGCAATAGTTAGAATACAATAATAAAGGTTTTCCATCATAGCAGACTCTAGATCCAGTGACTTTTCTCAAGTTGTTTGTATAGAATGAAATAAAACTCTGTTAGGTAAAATGTTAAATGAAACAATTTAAAATAATATAATAAAATATAGGTAATTTATATTCTGTTAATTTTATTTTATTTTATTTTATTTTTATTTTTATTTTTTTTTGAGGCGGAGTTGCGCTCTGTCGCCCAGACTGGAGTGCAGTGGCCGGATCTCAGCTCACTGCAAGCTCCGCCTCATGGGTTTACGCCATTCTCCTGCCTCAGCCTCCAGAGTAGCTGGGACTACAGGCGCCGGCCACCTCGACTGGCTAGTTTTTGTATTTTTAGTAGAGACGGGGTTTCATCGTGTTAGCCAGGATGGTCTCGATCTCCTGACCTCGTGATCCGCGTGTCTCGGCCTCCCAAAGTGCTGGGATTACAGGCTTGAGCCACCGCGCCCGGCCAATTCTGTTAATTTTAAAAGAGAAATACTTCCAGCTGAAATATAATCCTAATGAAGCAATTTAAAATGTATTTTCAAGCCAGTGACCTTACTATATATTGGAAAGTTATTTTAGTATCATTAAAACTTAATTTATAAACTGAAAGTTGACCAAAGATCTATTTGCATTTAAACCAACATTAGATACCAATTGAATACATATAGTTGCAAGGTAGATACAGATGATTTATTTGGAGATAGCTAATTTATCATGTCCTATTAATTATATATACATCTAATAGGAGCTGCTGTTTCTTCACTCCTATTTGTGATTACTCTAGTCTCCGTGTGCATGATTATGTGTGTATTTGGGAGATAACCTGGCCAGGCATGCAGGTCTTATTTCAGATTCCCTGGCTTTATAAGACATTTAATGCCTGTGTGCTTTGGGTTTTTTTTTTTTTTTTTTTTTTTTTTTTTTACCTGTAACATTATCTTCTAGATTGGGATGAGGATTAAAAACAATCATTCATGTCAGGCAAAAATGTCTGCTAACACAGTACTTCAGTGCAAGGAAGGAAAACAAGATAGGTATGGAGAGAGATACAATATTATGAAATACTTTTATACTATAGTTTTCAGTGGAATCAGGTGAAAAATACAACAGCCTTCTATTAGAAAGAATAACCCTCCCCAGCACATACATTTCAACATGAAGTTGATATTATCATCTTTTATCATTCATTGGCTTACCCTTGAGCTTGGATGTTTCAATTTATAAAAAGTCCAAGTCATCGACGGATTAACACAGTTTCACATAAAGAGTTTATTGCATTTTATAAAAGCAGTCTTGCCTGTGTGTTGTTGTTTTTTGGGGAAATTCAATTAACCTTGGCTTTCTCAACTTCTTTACTCTGCAAGTTCACCCAGTTCGACTATTACTGGTCCCACGTAGAGAAGACAAGACAAAATTGAAGACACATGACTCTGAGGAATGATCCCATCTTATTTATAGATACTGCTATAAGATAGTAAAGTCTTAGTTGTTGCTTGCATATGATTGATATGACTCACAGTTGTTTTTCCTTAACGACCCTTGGCTAATGAAAAATATACAGAGATTGACTTAATAAACATTTCAGGCCAAGTGATTTCTCCTCTCTTGCATAAAGGTGTAATAACATCAAACATTCCACAGGGTTTATTTCTAAACTCATTTAATCATGATAGCAACACTGTTGTGTATGTATTATCATCCCATTTTATAAGTAAAAACCTGGAGCAAAGAGACATTAACTATCTTGCCTGGGTTCACAGCTAGTAACTGTGAGAAACAAGATTTCAACCCACATAATTCGGCTTCTAAAGTCCATATTCTTAACTACTGTGCTGAAGATAAGAAAATTTTGCAGTTGTTGGAATTTTTTTTTAAAGAAGATTTTTCCATCATGAAACTACCATAATGCATTAAAAGGGTTTTTCACTAAAACTGTCGGTAGCATATTCTCATTGCCAGTGAAGAATTAGTTCAGCAACCCAATATCATCTATCATATTTAAAGTAATGTGGCTAATTTGGATATATGGGTTTTGCATTTCTTTTGATTTAGAGTGCTATAAATTCTGTAAGCACATGAAATGAATATCTAGTTTTAGACTTTAATGGATTTAGTAAGCATTGGGTCCTAATTTGGAGAAATTCTAGCTCAACTGAGTCAATCTTATAAACCAAAACACTTACTGAAGTTTGCAGCTTTGAAAGGATAACATCATAACCCAGAATGAATACATGTAATGATATGTATTTTTATTTACTGAGTTCAAGAAACAAAATTTTCTTTTCTAATAAGGGTGTTTCCATTTTAAAGAAGATCCAGTTGCTTGAAAGGGAACACAAGTCAGAAAAGAATTTGCAGCATGGAGGATTTAGTGGAGTAACTGAAGTCCTAACTTAAGAGTTTCAAGGCCGGGCGCGGTGGCTCAAGCCTGTAATCCCAGCACTTTGGGAGGCCGAGACGGGTGGATCACGAGGTCAGGAGATCGAGACCATCCTGGCTAACACGGTGAAACCCCGTCTCTACTAAAAAATACAAAAAAATTAGCCGGGCGAGATGGCGGGCGCCTGTAGTCCCAGCTACTTGGGAGGCTGAGGCAGGAGAATGGCGTGAACCCGGGAGGCGGAGCCTGCAGTGAGCCGAGAGCGCGCCACTGCACTCCAGCCTGGGCGACAGATCGAGACTCCGTCTCAAAAAAAAAAAAAAAAAAAAAGAGTTTCAAAACTAAAGTTACACTGGCATTAGTGTCTCTGGAGGCTGAGGTTTGGTAGAATACTAACTGACTATAGGTATGTGGAGAGGCAGCCAGAAAGCACTATCACCTGGTTGATAATCAGTGATATCTCATAAGCTCAGTAATATTTTCCTGACAAAAAATGATTATACACGTAACTGTTCAATGAGAGGCTATTTGACAAATAGCTTTCTTTTCCCTTCACAGCATTTTGGTCTTCCTTCCTTCTTCTTCCTTCCTTTCTTCTTCTTCCTTCCTTCCTTCCTTCCTTTCCTTCCTTCCTTCCTTCCTTCCTTCCTTCCTTCCTTCCTTCCTTC
>NC_045440.1:116660931-116900555 GCF_002776525.5 Piliocolobus tephrosceles | reverse complement strand
TTCCTTCCTTCCTTCCTTCCTTCCTTCCTTCCTTCCTTCCTTCCTTCCTTCCTTCTTTCCTTCCTTCCTTCTTTCCTTACCTCTTTCCCTCCCTCCTTCCTTTTTTCTTTCCTTCTTTCTTTCAACAGGGTTTTTCTCTGTCATGAGGCTGGTGTACAGTAGCGTGATCATAGTTCACTGTAGCTTCAGCCTACAAAACTTAAGCGATCCTCCCACTTAAGCCTCCCATAGTAGCTGAGTCTACAGGCACATGCCAGCCTGCCTGTCATTTTTTTTATCCAGTAGAGATGAGGTCTCAGTAAGGCTCATCTCGAACTCCCGTGCTCAAGCAATCCTCCTGCCTCAGCCTACCAAAGTGCTGGGATTACAGGTGTATAAAAATCGTAAAAATAAGAGTAAATTTCCAAAGATAGAACTTGGGGACCACTCATTTCTAAAAAGTGGCAAGAAGATGCGAATCTAATTAAAGAAACAGAGAAAGAACAATTGATAGAAGTTGGAAGAGAACCACAGGAGTTCACTGTATAGAAGACAAATGTATTCAAGTAGGAGGGGAAGATGTACAACACCAAAGGCATTAAAGGTTAAAGGAAAAATAGGACTTAGAAAGTATTATTGGATTTTAGCCCTGGATAAATAACTTTCTAATGAGCTGTCTCGGTAGAAAAGTAGAAGCATAAATCAATTTACAAGGAATTAAGGAGATAGTAGGTGATGAGAAAAGTTAGACACACAGACACAGTGTTCTTAATGAGTCTACAATATGGCTATTGGAGGGGTAAATAGGACAGGAATTGCCTGAGGTCTGGTAGTTAGAATATATCTTAAATACATAATATTAATTGCAAAATAAAACACACACACACACACAAACAAAAACAAATTTACAAGTATGAGTGTCTATATCTGTTTGTGTGAGACAGAATTTATTTATCATACATGGACTAGAAGAAAATATCATCTGTGATGAGACTGAATATAAGGCAGTAAGTAAATGTGGACATGAAAGGTATTTGTCTATGGAAAAACAAAATAAGTATAATTATTTTAGATATAAAAACTCAGAGTGGTTACTTGGGGATAGCCTGACTGTGTCTGGTCCCTCCACTCAGGTATAGAGATGCACTTTATTTATTATTATTTTTTTTCTACAAAGCTGTTTTACTTTAATGGAGTATCTGAACGCACACACCAAAGAATCCAAAGCATTCTCTTTTGTTGTAGTCAGTCAGTATCTTCCTCAGTAGATGCATTCAATGATCTGGAACACAAATGTGTAATTTTGCACATCTTCTCAGTTTGTAGGAGTGACCAAATGGCCTCAAGTAACTGCCGTCAATATTAAGGCCGATAAAAGTACTTCAGCCTAATAATTCCCATTGAGAATTAAGAGTGTGATGAAAATCCAGAAATGCCGCTATCTGTTTAATCATTCGTTGATTAAAATAAATCTATTTACATTTTTGTTATTTGCTGGAGCTGTGCTAGGCACGAGGATACAGTGCCGGTCAAGACATACCATTGTGGAGTTTACAATGCCTCTCTCCTTGCAGTCAAGCTTCATGGCTAACCAAGACATGCCTTAGTGAAAAGAGATAGGAACTAAAGAAACCTAGACGATGTAGTAAAACGTCTTATTGGCCGGGCGCGATGGCTCATGCCTGTAGTTCTAGCACTTTGCGAGGCCGAGGCGGGCAGTTCACGAGGTCAGGAGTTCGAGACCACCCTGACCAACATGGTGAAACCCCGTCTCTACTAAAAAAATACAAAAGTTAGCCAGGCATGGTGGGATGCTCCTGTAATCCCAGCTACTCGGGAAGCTGAGGCAGGAGAATTGCTTGAACCCGGGAGGCAGAGGTTGCAATGAGCTGAGATCCCGCCACTGCACTCCAGCCTGGGTGACAGAGCGAGACTCCATCTCAAAAAGAAAGAAATAAAGAAAAAGTCTTATTGTGGAAATGATTTCAGAAATAGAGCACTGTTGGCTATGGGCCGAGATACTCATGAAATTTTGTTATAAAAATTTTCCATGTAGGCTGGGCGTGAGCACTTTGAGAGATCAAATGCCTTTGGTGGATCACTTGAGGTCAGAAGTTCGAGATCAGCCTGGTCAACATGGCGAGACCCTGTGTCTACTAAAAATACAAAAATTAGCTGGGTGTGGTGGTGCACGCCTGTAGTCCCAGCTAGTCGGGAGGCTGAGACAGAAGAATCGCTTGAAACTTGAACTCAGGAGGCAGAGGTTTTAGTGAGCCAAGATTGTGCCCCTACACTCCAACCTGAACAACAGAGCGAGCAAGTCTCCGTTTCAAAAAAAAAAAAAAAAACTTCTCCTTGTCATGTGGAAATGTAGCTATTGTAACTGTACGCATGCTTCTATGCCTGCACCATTTTATTATTTATATCTTAGTCAATACCTTTATTTTCTTTTTAGAGCAGACAATGTTGTCATTTATGCAAAATCTATAGATTCGAGCTCCGCTTGTTTACAATTGCATTTATATCACTTAATTGAAAAACCTCGTGAGTCTCTTTCTTTTTGTTTTAGCGTTTTATTAACCCTGTTGGGTTCACCAATTTCTTTCACTTAGTGTTGCAAATTTTATCTCTTCAATTTTCAAATTCATGAAAAAAGTCTTACCATGATTCCCAATCATTGAAACAATTCCAAGTTTATAGATTGTATTTTTTATTTATGATTGTCTGTAACTGTAACATTATAACAACCGTGCACATACACTCACAGAGCAACTGAATCAATTAATGGTTTTCATTTCTATGTATTAGAACCAATGAAGAACTGTTAGTAAATGTTGTTGCCTGTATTCTGGTCCACAGTGAACATTGAAAGCAACAGTTAGACAATCCAACTCTTTAAACTCAATATAGAGTATCTCTATGGGATTTCTAAAGACAGGTGGGTTTATGTCTCTGCCTCTAAAATTCTAACTAATCTCATTAACATTCAGATTTAAAAATTACCTCCTGTATAATGTCTACTGTCACCTTTCTAGATAAAATTAATGTTACCTCTCATGGTTCACCCAAATCTATCACAGCCCTTATCACATGTCTGTTATCCACAATCCTGGGTAATTCAAAAGTGCACATTTTATCATTAAGTATCAGAACTGAATGCAACTCTTTATAATGGTAGATGTCCAATAAATATTTGCAAACCAGAATTAATAGGTCTGGCTTAAAATTGTGTCACTGTTATATGTAAAACACTTTTTTCACAGTATTTCTCAAATCTGCTTTCTCCCTTATTTTGAAATTTGACAATTTTATCATATACAGCTTCTGACACCACTTCTTATCCTTGTGATTTATCAGGTGATGACAATGCTTGCAAGATCATATCTGCAAGTTGTTATATTACCAAGAGACACAGTTCAATGAAACTCATGTAAAACAGCTTGATATCCTCTAAATAATCCTCTCATTAATGCTGAACTTCAAGTCCCTCTTAATCATGAATATTCTACAATGTTTCTAATGAAAAATGTGGAAGCATGCATTTACATTATACTATATACCCTAGATCATAGGCTGAAAATTTCCTTTCTCATTTGCCAGCTTTGAAGATAACTTTTAAGAAGGATTTTATTGTTGTTGTTTCTCCTTTACTTATAATTTGCTCATTCCATAGGTTATCCTAAATTTTCATCTGCATGATATTGATCATACATACAGGTTGTGCCACCTTCATTTGGTTTCTCCCTTGAAATTCCTTTCTTCCCTCCATTTACATGTAACCTTTCATGTGATTCTTCCTGTGAAACTGACTTCGTTTTCTTTTTTCCTCTCATTACTATAATTTGTTGTTGTAATTTCCAGGTTTTTAAAACATCTCTATAGAATCACCCCTCCCTTATTTCACTTTTATAATGAATAAAAATGACATAAAATATCATTTTGCAGTATATAAGTACTTTCAAACATCATTTAGGTTGATAAACATTATGATTCACATTTCATTGATTAGCAAATAAGACATCCTGTTAGGAAATTTGTCCATGTCTGCGTACCTCTCAAATGACAGATATATCATCCGAATCTAGTTTTTTCTCTTGTAAAAATTTAAAAATATCCTAATACAAAATTGTACCTTTGATAGCAAATGTTAGAAGCATATCATTTAGCTTTAATATTATGCAAACTATTTTTCTAGCAATAAGGATACATATATGGCAGTACTCAATATTCCTTTCAAAGTTACTGGGATTAAACACAAAGAAAGCCTCTTTCATAGTTTTATGAAATTGCTAATGAAAGATATTTTCATCAATGTATTAAGTGATTGTCATTGACTCACTGACAATCCTAGCATATCTAGACAATTTAAGTTCCTCATTGGCAACATAGACTTAATTAGACCTAGGATTATCTTGTTTTAATTATATAACTACAACCTAGTAGTTCCATGTCTTGCACATAACACATGCATAATTCATATTTTCAAAGGGATGAAACAACTGTCACTTTGTTTCTTTGGTTTTTAATCTGCAATAAGAAAATAATTTCTTAATTGAATTATACTCTAGCTATCAGTAGCCTGCCATGCTATTCCAGTTTTGTGTTCCTTTGTCTTTTTCCCCCTTAAAATGGTTATGCCATATTTTAATTCTCAGATACATAGGAGTATACATCTGTGTACATATAGTATAAATGGAACACAGTTGTAGGGGTTTGTAGAAGAAAAAAATGTTTGCTGATAGATGAATGAATGAGCATATATCCTATTCAGACAATATCAGTATGTAACTTTAAAATTATATTATAATACAGCTGTTCCCCTTTTATTCTGTATAATCTCTCTCTATATAACAAAAACTACGGATTGAGAGCTTGCTAAATCCTAGTCACTGAATTAGGTGCTAGACAGAGAGAGAAAAAGACATGTCCTAACTTCAAGGAATTTAAAGTCAAATTCTCTTGTAATGATAGGATAAAAGTCCTATCATTTATTCATTGTTTTTTATGTTTATGTTAATAAATTTATGTTTATTCATTGCTTATTAAGTTGTTTTAAACAACTTAGAGCGTGTCTAATTTATTCCTAACTGTTATACATCAAGCCATAGTGAATAGTAATGCATTATTTTATATCATATTATGCATTTCATTAATTTTATTAGGAACAAACTGTATGTACTCAGCCTATACGTTTTATTATTCATATAGTACATACAAATAGAGCCATGGATTTTTAAAACACAGAGCAATTTTCTAAACCCACTTTTTTACATTTCAAAAAAAAGTGCTAGATGCTAGATTCACTGTAGAGATTCTACAGAAGACATTTTTAATTAGGAAATTAATAAAAAACATTTCAAGGAAGTTATTAATATTTCAAAACTACATATTTATTTTGTTAAGTTGGTTTTTGGAACCATTTTGGTGGTCGAATTTTTCACTCTTTCTTGGGTGAAACTAAAACTTTACATTTGAGTGACTCCTAAAATATTATTTGGCCATACGCGAAACATCAACTACTCTGTTTCACATCTCTGTATTGAAGCCAGTGTGATTCTATCATGTAGAGTTGAAAAAGGCCTTCTAATTTTAGCCACACACAAATGTTTGCAGAAGAGAAATGTAGCCTGATTGGTGAGATGAACTTTTATCACCATAATTTCAAAAGAAGTATTTACTTTTACATTTGCTATGGATGGATTTAAAACAGCTGTTACTGGATCTTTTATAAGGAGTTTCACAGTATTAATGCAAAAATTGCTTTCCCTTTAGAACTTCATAATCACAGAAAGCAATCATGTTTTATTATTGCTTTTTCTTTTCAATACACTCTAAAAAGGGGAAGAAGGGGAGAAGATGGGAAGAGTCCAAACCTCAGTCTGGTATTATTGCCAGATTTTCTCTATATATTTTTCTATTCAAAATTTCTGCATGTTAACAATTTAGTTGAAATATATTTTTAGAGTAGAGGCTCTTTGTATTTGCATCCAAAAGTCACCCATAAAATGGTACCACAGAAACAGAAAGAAAACCTACTTTAAAATATTAGATTTTGAATCAAACCCTTGCTCTGCATTGCTATAGTGATATTATCTTTTCAAGAGGAGTTTCAGAAATAGAGCTGTCAAAATTAGTCACTGGTTGTTTAATTATTCACTGGTTGTGTAATATAAAGCAGTTTTTCATTAGTTAAAATATATATATATAAACTACGATGAATCCTAGAAAAAAAGTAGTGCTAAAACGGACACAGCTGTGGGTTTATTAAATCCAATTCATTTCTAATTTAGTAAGAACTCCCACTGATTCTAAAGATAGTTTTGTCAGAGTAAGGACTGAAAAATTGGTCTTTACATTCAGAGGGTGAAATTGTATTTGATGCTTGGATAGTTATTCTATTCTGTCTTAAGCCAATAGTGCACTTTATTTGTAATTTAATGTTCAGGACCAAAACATGTTCCCTGAAAAAGGTAAGCTATAAAAAATGAAGCAACTACTGAAGAGAAATATTTTACTATGGCATACTCTTGTTATTTTGTTTCCAAATAAATTATTTACTGTTGAAATAATATGCTTAACTCCTTATACTAATATCTTACCTTTCTTCTATAAAGTTACTTATATTTTAATATTAACAATGCATGTATGCATGTGAGAGATGTCAAAGCTTTTCAGAGTCAAAATGAGAAAACTTTGAAAAATATATTTCCTTTAAGCTCCTCTATAAGTGAGAAAACTAACAATATTGAGAATAATGATGATGATGATGATGATATTAAATAATATTAGGCCAGAAGTTTACACTTGTATTAGTGCATTTCCTCACAAGATTTTAAAATTCTGGGACATTACATCCTAAACACGTAACTTGCCATACTCACAAAAGGTATAGATATACCCTTTGGGGAGTTTTGTGCAGCATCATCTCTTGTTACATAAACCTCAGTGTTATGAAGATCTGCGTTTTAAACAAAGTCGTTTTATTTATTTCTTTATTAATCAAAGTATAATGTATTTTGGCAAGAGATTCAGGTTGCTTCAGAGACTATTCTCTCAATGCCCAAGAGAGTCAAATTCAAATTAATGTTATCTTACTGTGGCAGTAAATTTTGTGCCAACTTTGATGATGAAAATGAATAATCCTTAGTGATGAAAACAGCTGTCAAATGAAAAAATTTAAGATAAAGGACTGTTAGTGACTCAAAAGATGCTATAAAGTGATAATTGAAATCACAAGGAGCTAGCTCCCTGAAGCAAAGACAATTCTTTCCTAACGGTCTGTGATGTGTTTAGAAAAATCTTTACGGGAATTTACCTATACAGTCATGCACCATTTGAAGATGGGGACACATTCAGAGAAATGTGTTGTTAGGTGATTTATTCATTGTGTAAACATCATGGAGTATAATTACACAAACCTAGATATTATACTCTATATCTAGACTATGTGGTGTAGCCTATTGCTTCTAGGACAAAAACTTGTACAGCATGTTACTGTACTGAATACTACAGGCATTTGTAACACATAAATATTCATGTATCTAAACATATTTATGCATAGAAAAGGTACAGGAAAATATGGCATTATAAAAGCATGTGACTACAGGTATATATGTTGTCATTGATAGAAATATTGTTATACAGTCTATGATTGTATAACAAAGTATTTTCAAATGCTATCTCTGTTAAATTTAACTACATTTTAAAATTGTATTTTACTAGAACTTTGGAAGCATAAAAGTAAATATCTTAAAAATACATAGATTGAAATTTTATTTTTAAATACAGAAACTATGAAAAAGTTGGCATTGGCATTTGGATCACTTAACGTATGACAATATGTGAAATGTAGGTGAACTACCCACATATGTATATTGATGGGAAATCTCTTTTTTCCCTAAAAGCATGTACAAGTTAAATGCCCTTTACGTAAATTTTATCATCAATGACTATAAACTTTAAATAAAACCAACATATTTGGAAAATTTAATCGTAAACAAATACTAGACACTTTGGAATAAACTATTTTTTATAGCAATTTACCTGTTCTTTCTTTAATTTATCTCTTGGAATCTGCTTAACCCAAATTGTTAACCATGTATTATAAAGAAAATACCTTTCATATAATTAAGATATTTGAGAATTGAAAAAGATCTAAACAGATGTTTATTTCAATGCTCCGTCCAAATCAGGCATGCCTTCTGTTAATATTTCTAACAGTGTTCCTTGGCTTCTATCTTAATTGAGATGTCAGGATGTTTGTATGTATCTTTTCTTTTTATCTTCATTGTCTGCTCTTCTCTAAATGGTTAGGGTAACATTATGTTTCTACTGTTTTACAATGTTTTACATAGAGCCTACATTATTTAGCTTCTTTATCTCTCAATTACTTGAAATATATTAACATTTGTTACCTTTTAACTGACAGAACATGTAGGATTAAACTTGTTCCAATCAAACTTAATAATTATAAATACTCTCCAATCAATAAATAGAAGATGATATAACTCCACCCAATTTTCAGGATATAGAAAACAATTGTTTAGGGGAGTTCTACTGAACCAATATTTTCTTTGAGCCTATAATTTGAGCCTATAATTTCTGGGTTTGTGGCATGCTTAAATATGTGGTAAAGCTCTAAAATTCAACATTTCCTTCTACTTGATTTATTTCCATGTCTGTACTCTTATCAATGCTCAACTTACAGAGACAATACTCTCATGAAATAATTGGATAGCTATTGCTATCCAATCCATTCGTATCTCTTCTTTTTGGCCACGTTAATTACTTTTCCCCCTGTAGCTGAAATCTGAAAATACGTATGGTGAAAACATTGAAGAAAGTCTGGAGCACTCAGGCTGCTTTAAAAAGTAGTGTCCAAAATATATTAAAAGTATCATAGCAATTTTTAAATATAATCACTCCATTTTTGAGATTAGTGCAAAAAAAGGGGGGGGGGGAATGTAATGTCCTCCTTTTATCTTAGCAGATTTATTCTGCATCCCTGGTATTAGCCATAAGGGGTAGGACAGGGGGAGGTGAAGGCTGTTAAATTCTGGAACATTTAAAGATGCTGATCATCAATATCAGAATTGTTTTTGTGAATTTTATGTTTTTCTGGGATTCATAAGTAATATGAAGCAGCCAGATCACAATTTTATAGGTGGATGCCATTTGAAGTGGGAAATTTCATTTTTTGTGTGTGAACTGGCTAAAACTTTTACTTTTTATTCAGTTTATTTATTAATGAACACTTTTAAATCTGGAAAGTTAATATTGCATACAAACTTGGCTAATTTAAATAGGGATATTGCTGCAAATTTTAAACAAATCTAAGACTCTGTCATCATTGCCTTTCATAATATTCCCATAAGTTGTTATTTAAAATCTAACCAAAAGTTTTAGAGAGAGAGAGAGAGAGAGAAGGAGAGAGAGAATAGAGATAAATATCATTCTAGCCAATACAAATAATTAATAATGTATGCAAAAGTGTATAAACCACTTTTCATTGTATCTAAAATATAAATCCTTAATTAAAAAAAGATTAAAGTAGAATTCACATACCATTCACTGCAAATATTTAAAATGCACAATTAGTATTTGAGTATATGGAGGGGTTGTACAGTCATCCCCATAATCTAATTTAATTTTTTTTTTCTTTTTTTTTTTTTATTATACTTTAAGTTCTAGGGTACATGTGCATAACGTGCAGGTTACATATGTATACATGTGCCATGTTGGTGTGCTGCACCCATCAACTCGTCAGCACCCATCAATTCATCATTTATATCAGGTATAACTCCCCAATGCAATCCCTCCCCCCTCCCCCCTCCCCATGATAGGCCCCAGTGTGTGATGTTCCCCTTCCCGAGTCCAAGTGAGCTCATTGTTCAGTTCCCACCTATGAGTGAGAACATGCGGTGTTTGGTTTTCTCTTCTTGTGATAATTTGCTAAGAATGATGGTTTCCAGCTGCATCCATGTCTCTACAAAGGACGCAAACTCATCCTTTTTTATGGCTGCATAGTATTCCATGGTGTATATGTGCCACATTTTCTTAATCCAGTCTGTCACTGATGGACATTTGGGTTGATTCCAAGTCTTTGCTATTGTGAATAGTGCCGCAATAAACATACGTGTGCATGTGTCTTTGTAGTAGCATAATTTATAATCCTTTGGGTATATACCCAGTAGTGGGATGGCTGGGTCATATGGTACATCTAGTTCTAGATCCTTGAGGAATCGCCATACTGTTTTCCATAATGGTTGAACTAGTTTACAATCCCACCAACAGTGTAAAAGTGTTCCTATTTCTCCACATCCTCTCCAACACCTATTGTTTCCTGATTTTTTAATGATTGCCATTCTAACTGGTGTGAGATGGTATCTCATTGTGGTTTTGATTTGCATTTCTCTGATGGCCAGTGATGATGAGCATTTTTTCATGTGTCTGTTGGCTGTATGAATGTCGTCTTTTGAGAAATGTCTGTTCATATCCTTTCCCCACTTTTTGATGGGGTTGTTTGTTTTTTTCTTGTATATTTGTTTGAGTTCTTTGTAGATTCTGGAAATGAGCCCTTTGTCAGATGAGTAGATTGCAAAAATTTTCTCCCATTCTGTAGGTTGCCTGTTCACTCTCATGGTAGTTTCTTTTGCTGTGCAGAAGCTCTTTAGTTTAATGAGATCCCATTTGTCAATTTTGGCTTTTGCTGCCGTTGCTTTTGGTGTTTTAGACATGAAGTCCTTGCCCATGCCTATGTCCTGAATGGTACTACCTAGATTTTCTTCTAGGGTTTTTATGGTATTAGGTCTAACATTTAAGTCTCTAATCCATCTTGAATTAATCTTCGTATAAGGAGTAAGGAAAGGATCCAGTTTCAGCTTTCTACTTATGGCTAGCCAATTTTCCCAGCACCATTTATTAAATAGGGAATCCTTTCCCCATTTCTTGTTTTTCTCAGGTTTGTCAAATATCAGATGGTTGTAGATGTGTGGCATTATTTCTGAAGGCTCCGTTCTGTTCCATTGGTCTATATCTCTGTTTTGGTACCAGTACCATGCTGTTTTGGTTACTGTAGCCTTGTAGTATAGTTTGAAGTCAGGTGGCGTGACGCCTCCGGCTTTGTCCTTTTGACTTAGGATTGTCTTGGCAATACGGGCTCTTTTTTGGTTCCATATGAACTTTAAAGCAGTTTTTTCCAATTCGGTGAAGAAACTCATTGGTAGCTTGATGGGGATGGCATTGAATCTATAAATTACCTTGGGCAGTATGGCCATTTTCACAATATTGATTCTGCCTATCCATGAGCATGGTATGTTCTTCCATTTGTTTGTGTCCTCTTTGATTTCACTGAGCAGTGGTTTGTAGTTCTCCTTGAAGAGGTCCTTTACATCCCTTGTAAGTTGGATTCCTAGGTATTTTATTCTCTTTGAAGCAATTGTGAATGGAAGTTCATTCCTGATTTGGCTCTCTGTTTGTCTGTTACTGGTGTATAAGAATGCTTGTGATTTTTGCACATTAATTTTGTATCCTGAGACTTTGCTGAAGTTGCTTATCAGCTTAAGAAGATTTTGGGCTGAGACGATGGGGTTTTCTAAATACACAATCATGTCATCTGCAAACAGGGACAATTTGACTTCCTCTTTTCCTAACTGAATACCCTTGATTTCTTTCTCTTGCCTGATTGCCCTAGCCAGAACTTCCAACACTATGTTGAATAGGAGTGGTGAGAGAGGGCATCCCTGTCTTGTGCCATAATCTAATTTTAAAACATTTTTTACTCTCCCCCACAACACACACATCAAAGAAACCCTGTATCTGTTAGCATTCACTCACGATCCTCCCCTCACCCACTTCCCGTCCCAGGAAGCTGCTATTCTGTTTTTTTTTATTTCTATATGTTATCTATTCTGAAAATTTTTGTATAGAGTCATAAAATATATAATCTTTTGTAACTTTTTTTTTTCTTCATTTAGCTAAGTGTTTTCCAGGTTCAACCATGTTGCAGCGTATATCAGTACTCGGGATTTTTTGTGGCAAATAACATTTATTTAGACATTCATCAGTTAATGAACATTTGGATGGTTCTACTTTTTGACTGTTATAACAGTGCTGCTATGAAGTTTGTGCACAAGGTTTTCTGTGAATGTATGTGTTTATTTATCTGGGATCTATCGTTAGGAGTTGAATTTTTCAGTCATAGAAAAATTATGATTAATTTTTTGAGGAATGGTCAAACTGGCTTTACCAATTTACATTCCTCCTAGCAATAAACATGGGGAATAATCCCTCCACATTCTTGCCAATGCTTGTTATATATATATACAAAACTATGCTTGTGGGTATGGTTTTGATTTCACCTTCCCTAATTACTAATGATACTAAACTTCCTCCTTTTCTTCCCCTACAACAAAGAGGAATATGCGCAAGACAATTTTTGAGATCATCTTTAAGGTTCAAACACAGGCCTTGTCCATCAACTTCCTCTCATCCCCCAACATCACTCAGTTTCATCACCATTCTTCCACTTGCCCTTCATGGTTTCCAAGCTTAAATTTATGCAACTATTTTAGTCATGGCTTCCAAGCTTAAATTTATACAACTATTTTAGGATTAGAAAATATTTTTTATCCAAATTTGACCCTGCTGAAGCAGTCATGGCTGGAAAATAGTGAGATCTATATTCCCACATATCTGAAGTGCTGTAGGGACACAAAGTTTGTGGTTTGCATACTGAAAATTACTGTATTGAACAATGTTAATTATAAACACAATTCTAGAAAAACAATAAAGTAATGCAGAATGAGTAAAGCAATACATGATGTCCTAGATGAAAATAACATTAGTGGAAAAGTGCCATTTCTCCCCAACTCATCTATAAATGTAATGCACATCAATAAAAATAGCAATAGGATTTTTAGCGATGTTGACAATTCTTTTGAAGGATCAACTTTCATGTGTTGGCAGGAAAATTCTGAAAAGTAAAAATAAACTAGGGATTTGCTTTTCCAGATATTACACTATAGTGTTCCTATAGTTCCTATAGTGTTTCCAGTTCCTATAGTGTTACTGTAATTAAACTGTGTCACTGATGCAATAATGATACATAGTACAATGAAACAGAATAGGGAATCCAGATATAGACCTGTGTTGTTTCATTTCCAGTCAGCAGAGAAAGACTGGTATGTTGTTAAATAGCTTTGGGACAATTGGATATCCACTTGAGAACAGAAAATTAATATAATTATTTCATACCTTAAGCAAAATAAATTTCAGATGGATTAATAAGCCAAATGTGAAAAATAAAAGTATAAAATTACTAGAAGAAAATACTGAAAAACATTTTACAATCTTGGGGATGGGGAGAGTTTCCAAGATCTCAACTCCTGGATTAATAGATAACAATGGTTAACGCTATGAAGCATTCGCTATGAACCTACACTGCTCCAACTCACTTAATGTTCACAACTTTATTTGTGAAAGTTCTAAAATTATCCCATTATACAGATGAAAAAATGGAGGCACAGTTAACTAACTTGCTTAGGGCCACATAACATTCAAGCAAAACCTGCTGTTTGAACTCAGCTGTCTATCTCCAGAGTCTGTGTTTTGTTTTATTGTATTGTATTTTATTTTATTTTAGTTATTTATTTACTTTACTTTATTTTCTTTTTTGAGACGGAGACTCCCTCTGTCGCCCAGGCTGGAGTGCAGTGGCGGATCTGGGCTCACTGCAAGCTCCGCCTCCCGAGTTGACGCCATTCTCCTGCCTCAGCCTCCGGAGTGGCTGGGACTACAGGCCCCCGCCACCACGCCCAGCTAATTTTTTGTATTTTTAGTAGAGACGGGGTGTCACCATGTTAGCCAGGATGGTCTTGATCTGCTGACCTCGTGATCCGCTGGCCTGGGCCTCCCCAAGTGCTGAGATTACAGGCGTGAGCCACAAAGCCCAGCCCAGAGTCTGTGTTCTTCACTCAACACTTTACTTCCAAAAGTATTACAGATTCAAAATATAACATACATTAAATTTTAAAAGCCAAATTGAAGGAAAATCTTTGTAACACTATAACAAGTAGGCTAGAAGGAATTCCTGTAAATTAATAAGATAAAGACAAAAACATTAGACAAAGACCAACAATTCAGTAGGAAAATAGGTAATGAATTTAAAGAGATCATAAAGAAGAAATGTAAATGTTTACATAACACATGAATAGTTGCTCCATTTTATTAACAGTCTGGAAAAAAAACAAGTTTAAAGATGGAGATATCGTTTACCATTCAGAATAACAAAATTTAATGAAATTGGTAAAATCTACCATTAGGATAGTGTGCAAGGCATAGTGTGTTATCATACCAAATTGACAAGGGTATAAATTAATTTAACATTTTGGAGGGAAAATTTTCCAGTTCCTATAGGAACTAAAAATAGGCCTTATCTTCTTTTCAACATCTGCTTGTTTATTCTTACAACAAATATTCTATCAATAAATATTTCAACAAATATTCTTTCAACTTCAACAGTGACTTTTATGTGTCAGGCACTGTTGTATGTGCTGGGAATAAAATAGTGAAGAAGACAAAATCCCTATTATATAACTTGTATTTTAGGTTGCAAAGATAGGCAGAAAAATAAGTAATAAATAATTTATCTGGTAGTGATAAGTGTTATAAATGAATCAACTATGGTTATATAGGAATTATGGAACTTCTTATGTTTTATGTGTTAGACAATTTATACCACAGTTACAGAGACCTTGTGTGTTGCCCCTTAAAGAGAAACTATTTCTTTGGATATTCTACTTGGATACAAATTAATCAACTGATTAAAATATTTACTTAAAAAGGTACTGAGATATAAAGACACATGATATCTTAGCACTTGAGGATTTTTCAGTCTATGTAAAAAAAGAGAAATTACCCCCAAAGTTATTCACTAGTCAATTTTTATTTATGTCAGATGATGAAAAGTTGCTGAATAAGTGGAATGTAAGTTAATGTCCTCTATACTAGAGTGGAAGTCAAAACTCAAATCTACATTTAATAGGACTGGTGCCTTGGAACGTTGAGAAACACTTACCCTTATTAGTTGTACTCCAGTAAATGCCTTATTAAAACTTTGAGATTGCTTTGGGACACTTAGACATAGTAACTGAAGTGGTTAAGTATGTTTTCATTGTACACAGTTTACCACTCAGTAACATGTGTTATCCACAATTCTCACATAGAATACAAGCATAGAATACAAGTCTTCTGGTTCACCTAAGAACTTCACAATGTTATGTTACTACTTAATACATGATCCCCAATGGAAATCATATTTTACTACAAAATCTGAGCACTATGAGGTGCATTTTAAGCATAATTAAATCCTTTCTCAAGTAATTCCTTAGAGAGTTTTTTAGAAGAAGTAAATATAGCATAGTTAATTTAATTAAGCATGACATGGTTAGTGAAATGGACATCAATTGTCATTTGGAGCTCCTCTCCTCACTGATTTCAATTTGGGAGGAAGAAAATCAATTGTAATTGTTGGCAGGAGAGAAGGAATGGATGATATCAAAGCTGGCTTCTCTTTCAGGAATCACTTACCACTGAATTTTCTTAGAAAAGAAAAGGATCTTCATAGTATTAGAACATTGTTAAAAGAAATAATTACTAATTGAAGGTAATTTCAAATAAAACAACAGAAAGTAAATTTAGCAAAGGTACAATTATTTAGCAAAGGTACAAGATCAGGAAGCGGCAATGATGGCAGAAGGCTCTGTAATTAGAGAAAGTTAAATGGCAGGAAATTTAACATCTGTAATGGTTACACAGAAATAGTTGCTAAAACAATAACATACTTTCCTTCATATATCATTTTGTGCTTTCAAATTTTAGATTTCCAATTTTTAAATTTTGAGATTAGGCCGTCAAATTAGCATTGATAGCCTAAGTATTACTATCTCATTATGTAAGCATTACTGTTTCATTAAAGTCATTAATTATAAATGTGGAAAGAAAAAGATTCATAAACTAAATGGTTAGTCTCTTAAAATGCTAACCGTTCCTTATGTTTGTACAAGATTTCAAATTTAATTTATTTGCATAAGCCATAATTATTTCACGAAGAAAAAGCATAGTCACTGAAACAGTATTACGTTGTATGTATTCAAAGAAAATGTATATGACTACTTTGTAATTCACGGCATTTTTAAAAGTATACCATGATATTTCATGCCCCTATCCCTTGGGTCTTGATTTTTCTCTATTTGCTATGACGCTGTTCCTCTTCTTACCTTCAAATTCTCAGTTGCCCTCTAGGACAAAACTCAAAATCACATCTTCGGATAAATCTCCCCCAAATCCTTCTTAGTACCTTATTAACACCTAGATTACAGTACTTAACATAGTTATGTTTTTTGTTGTTTTCTTTCAATACATTCAATTTCTTGAATGCAGGGTGTATATCTTTCCTGTACATGTTGATGCCATCTAGCAAAATTCTTTTCACTTGGTAGGCTAATAAATGCTCATTAACTTGAATAGTCCAAAAGCATCAAAGATCAAAGTTTTATAAACTATTTTATAGAATTATCTTATAATTTTCTTTTGATGCACTAAAATGGAAAACACATTTTGAAGAGGTAAAAATTTTCATGAAAATTTAGAAATATAGCACTAGAATTTTTTAAAGTGAAAGATACTTTGGGATGTGATCCAGCATTTTTAGGAAATTTCCCCTCCAGGCCATATTTTCATTTAAAAGGTATAAAATCAAACTGAATGGGTTAAATGACAAACTTAGTGTTTTCTAGATTTTGTTCTAAGGTATATAAAGTTAATATATATTCAGAAAAAAAGAATTTCTATGAAAAATATGTTTTAGAAACATTCGATGTAATATTCCCCCTATCTTTGGAAATTCACAGTGCATGTACATATATTAGAGATTTCAAACATTACTGGAAACAGTAATCCTGTTTAACTTGAACTCAGAATTTCCCAAGTATGTTTACCATTAAAGCCCTTGTGTGTGTGTGTAATTCAACAAATTATTAGAGTTTTTTCAGTACCCAGTTATAAAAATGCTAGACTATACTTGTACTTGCCAACAAGCTATTTGGGGGCAAAATCAACTTCAGAATGCAGACTCCATACATTTTCAGTGTACTTTAAGCTGCAAATATCCATTATTATAATAAACCTCACTTTATAAAATCAAGCATATGGGTGTTTTATAACATACTTAAGGATATATTATTTTATTTAATCCTACAAATGTAGGATCCTACAAATGCTTCTTTTTTTCAGATAGATACAGAGAAAAAGGCTTCCCAAAAGTTAAATTTTATATTACAACGTTTTTATAAAAAATAAAATTAAGGAACAAAATGACAGATTTCCTGACCATGAAGAGTCTCCCATCATGAGTTCCTTCCAATGTCCATGTGTAGAAGAGTCAACACAAATAAAACAGCTTTTGTTATCTGTTATAATGTATGCATACTTCCAAGTTGTGTTTGTTAACCTTGGAACTACACAAAATTGTACCACTGGTGAAACTAGTGTGCACCTTTCTCATTTTTCTTCTCCAATAACTTAACAAGAATTGGTGATTTGCTAGTAGCACAATTTGTTTACTGTAACCTTGAGAAGACTGCACTTCAAATTATTTCCAATATATTGAAGTGGAAATGTCAGGTACCTTACCGTGAAATATATTCACCATGACTTCTCCAGCTCCATTTTGCCTTTCAGGTTAAGTGCCTCTTTCAGTCTAAAGGATGGGTTAAGTTTTTTTAAAAAGTGTATTTGTTTCCTCCTAATAAGTTACTTTTATATCTTAATAATTCATTTTCAGTTCAAAGTCTTTGAGCCTCAATGGCTTCTTGAGTGTTTTGCAGTAAACAGGAGATCAAAAGACCTTATCTAATTAGCTTTCAAAATGTTGGTTGCCAAAAATTTCAAATTATCAACAGTATCTACCAAACATAACATTCCCTTCAGATTTTATGGTGTACAGTAGTAAAGTATAAGACATAAGGCTTTTTCTCACCCTACATAGAAAGGAAAGATGCATACTTTTGAAGCATTCTTATGTGATATATAAGATCATTATATGTTATAACAACAAAAGAGTAAATTGTGCCATAAATCAGAAAATATACAAACACATGGTTTTATATATATGTAAAAAATATGTGTGTGTGTATGTGTGTGTGTGTGTGTGTGTGGACAAAAGCAGAGAGAAGAGGATATTTAGTGTGCATTGGAAGGAGTATAAAGTCATCATCAGTTGATGAAACTACAAGGAATTTTCTTCCCCAGTTACTCTCCTTGCTTTTGACTGTTGCTTCTTAATGAAGACCATTGAAGACAATATATGTGAAAGTTCTTCATATATTGTAACACATGAAATATTAGATTCATCACTCATGAATCATTTCCTAAACGTGTTAAAAAATAAATCATTACAATGATAAGATTCAATTAATGTATTTTGTACTCATTCTCTAATAGTTGAGAATCTAATGATCTATATTATTCTAGAATCAGTGTATTATTCAAGTTAATAATGAGGTATTCAGGGCCAAATCTTCTCTCCTAGCTTTGATCTCAGTTAAGTTATTTAGGCTTTCTTGCTCATTCCCCCATCTATAAAGTGAAGATAATAGTAATGAATATCTAATAGAGTGGTAGATAAGATTAAATAAATTGATATAAGTGATATCAGAGAGAACTCCCATAGGCACTGCACAGGCATCAGGTTAAATTGTGTCTAAATCATAGCCACTTCCTCATAATTATTTAGGGCACATACATCTGTCTATTCCTTTCTCTTGTCCTGTTCTGTCAATTGCATCTTCTCACACATATTTAATTATTTATTCATTCCCACATCTGACATTCATAGTGGGTCCTTATTTTATAATTCCAGGACCATTATGTAGTATTTTATGTTTTTATTAAATAAAACTTCAGATTTAATCAAGAGATCTATTTACTAATTAAAACATCCCCCAACCTAGGTATAACTTTCCATAATTTCTTAATGCTATGCATTGTCACAGTTATGACATTGCTGTTCTAATACAAATAATTACTTCTAAACCCATGGAACTCTGTTAGAAATTTATTCAAAATCTCATATACAAACTAATTATCCCATGTTACCACCACGGAAAACCAACAGGAGCATCTATACATATTTGATTTGCTTCTCTAATTACTACAATGTTTTACTATAATAAACCAATTTGAGAAACACTTAGAATATCTGAATACTTGAAATGTGTGTAAGTAGTGCCTATTGTTAGTTCCTCCATCTAGGTCAACTTTTGTTTTACTTGAATATGAATCTTTCCTACCTAGTTTCTGAATCTTAATATTTGAAGATATTTTTGGTGAATCTACCTAACCATGTACATACTAAATTCACTTTATATAATTCTAATGGGATATGTGAGAGTTTGCCAGCATTTCTTTGCCAGTATTCTTCGCACCCATTTGCAGTTTCTATTTCTCCAGTGCCTTGTCAACTTCTGATAAATCAAGGTGCTTTCCCAGTGCTGTTGACAACATGAAGCATCTTTCCTCTGCCTCTCCAAATATGAGGTTTTCATATTGAGATAACAGTGAGAAATGTTATTTTGCAGACATAAGCTGATTTCTTCTAAGGTTTTCAAGACGTAGGGTCTGAAATAAATTCCAGATACTTTCCATGATACATTTTGAGAAATAAAAGTATGATTAGAATAAATGTGTAAACTCATCAGGGGACAATGCCAAAAGACAATGCCTATTTAAACACATCATTCATTCCTTCATTTAGTCACTTATGCATGAAGAATTGTCAGTTCCTTTTTAAGTCTTAGACCCTTGGTTGAACAGCTGTAAATATAAAAGATAATAAGACAAAGAATTCCCTTGTTAATCTATTGATTTTACTGATCATTAGAGGAGTGATATTTCCTGTAATTACAAAATACCACAAAAACTCTGAAGGAGTTCACAACCTAGTGATGGAAGAAACAGAATAAGATAATTAGTTAATTAATTAAAAATGTGATGTACTCTGTAATGAAGATAATCAGGAAATCCAGTAAAATTATTCTGAAATTTTAGAAAGTGTTCCACAGAGGAAATGTATACCTGGGTCCTAAAGTATACAAACATTTCTTCAATTTAAGAAGTTAGGAGAGAAAATTCTACAGAAAGGAAATCTCCTGGGTCAGTGAAATGCTGCTGCGTGGAGATTGTTTTGGCGTTGATATCTTGGGTGTATAGGCTGGAGACAGTAACAGATTTGAAAGGAAAAGCAGATGTAAGATTCAGAGGATAGAAATAAATAAGCCCAGGGAACTTGCCCTGTGTCCACCTCATGTACTGTCTCAAAAATTTCACTATCGAGTAGATAGTTTGTTAAATGACAATGTGGAGTCATCACATTTTTAGCAAGAGTGACACTATCAGTCTAGGTTTTATAAAATAACCTGGGCAATAATACACACAATGCAGTATAACGAGGGAGTCTAGGATAAAGAAAATAAAGCAGAAAATAATAGCAATAATGTCAGGAAGAATTCAGTGATTAAACACTATGAGTCAGTCACTATGCTAAATGCCATATAGTATCATTTAATATTCATAAGAATCCTTAAAGGTGGGTACTTTTGCTGTGCTTAGTTTTCAAAGTGGGAAGAGTAATCATTTGTCTCAGGAGCTCAATTTTAGCATTAAAAATCCTGTTTGGGGAAAGCCCTCAGTCCTGTACAAACCAACATAGATTGTCACTCTAGGTCTTGAATTAAGTAATTCTCCCAGGATCAAACAGCTAGCATATGGTGAATCAGTCTGAATTTAAATTCAGACAATTTGACTTTCAAAACATTGTGTCCCTGGGCAAGTTACATAAACTTTTTACAATTTAGTTTCTTCAAGGGCAGAGTAAAGACAGTATAAATTTCTACCCCAGAGATTGTTTTAATGATGACAATAAAATGATATGCATAGAAATGCTTAGGTCAATATATGGCACATCAAAACTCTTCAATACATTAGCTACTTTTTTGTAATTGCACTATTTTTATATGAATATTTTGTGGGAAAGATAAGAGAATAAACTGATGGGGGGGAATAAAGAAAGCAAATTGAGGGCCCACGTTTTTTGTGGTTTTGTTTTTGTTTTTGTTGCTGTTTTTAGCTTTAGAGATTGGATTTTAATTTTACTAATTTTGGAAGAACACGAAGAGGATCAATTTCCTTATGAGAAATAATAAGATTTGTGTTTTAAGTATTCAATTTAAAGTGCAAGAGAGTATTCCTTTTGTCCTGAATATGTGTTCTTGGTATATTCCATGCTGTTAACAGTGGAAATTAGCCACAGGTGAGTAGATCTTCATCATACTGAGTCATACAAACTGACTATGAATCCCAGTAGACTTTTTATATTTTATTAAAAACTTTGTTGTAAGATGCCATTTTACATCTTGATTTATTTTTACAAGTATTATCCAGTAATGAGGTAGAGGAAGAAAAAGAGAATAGAAGGAGTATTTGCTAAGTCCTCAAAGGCATCTGTAACTCAGAAACTTCCAGCGCTCTTACACTCATGTTTTAATTATCCCCATGGTGCTTTAGAGGCTCATGATAAGCAGGTATTTTATTTGATTACGAAATTTGTCTCAGTAGCTAATATTTGTTTGCTAAAAATATCTTTGAAATAGAAATCAGTAAAACTAAAATTGTGAAAAGCACAATTCAAATAGCTGAAGATATCTTTTCTTACAGGAATGTATGCTGGTAAATTAAGAACTTAGCAACTGTAATAATGTAAATGTTTCTCTTTAGATTGAATTTTTATGGAAATTTTTAGCTTGGTGGTCTATTGTAAGAAATATAGTACACATATTCAGTTCAATATAACTACCATGTACGGTGACCAACTATGTGCCAGACATCGGTTTAACTGCTGCAAACAAAAATTTTTTTAAAAATTGAAGATGTTGGTCAAATTCAATCAAGTGGCTAAAAATGGTACTGAATAACTCCAATTGAATCGGCTACATGACAAATCAGATGGTCGAAGGCACAAAGCAAGTTAATTATCTTCTGTTTTAAAATTTTTTTCAAGAGATAATACCACAATGTATTATTCATTCATCTACTCTAAATATCTGGTTTCTCTCCCTCATTTTCTCCCTCAAATTAATTAATAACCGATATCTCCATTATATTCCATTGCCACTTTTTACTTCATGCTGATACTATTTTTCATGGGAGCTATTATGTTTGTCCCTTGCCTCATCTCAATCCTACACATGAGATACAAATCTGATTACAGGATGTTCCCTATGTAAAACCTTGTATTTTAGCTCTGTATTACCTATATACCTTAGTAAAGCATATAAAGATAATCAAATATTGTTTGAATGAATAAATTAATGCATCCCTTTCTGGCCTATTCAGGCTTCTCTTTAACTCTCCCCAAAACATAGCAGGATATCTAGTTCAACAGGACTAGATGAATATGCCACAATGTAATATGCTTCTGGTTCTTCTACCTGATACTGCTCTTCTGCCCAGTAACCCATTTATTGTTCAACTATAGTATTAGGTGTCAAATTAAGAGTATTTAGATGAGATGTGGGGATAACATGTGAAAGTGACAGTAATACATGTAGATTCGATTTCCATACTTAGTAAGAACTACATGTTAGCAGCTGCATCTATATTGTTGCTAATCCAAATTATTTTGCTTTGTTTCATTATCTTTCTCTTCCTTTTTACTTCCTCTTCTTTTTGCCCTTCTTGTTCTTCATCCCCCTTTTCTGCCAATCATTGTCATGTTCTTTTTCTTTCTGGATCCTCCTTTTACATTTTTTCTTATGCTTCTTCTGAATTCTCCTTTTAAATTCTGTCTACATTTGCGTTACGAGGTCCTCTCCAACTTCCCATACATATTTTACTTCCTTTAAGAGGATTTAAAGTCTCCTTGTTTCTGCTCTTCTCTGCAACCATAAAATTTATTATGAATACCTCGAAAGTATGGATTTTATCTTATTTATCTTAGTTCCTTAATTGCCTCATGTGGTACTTGAAAGACAGTAGCTTCCTAATGCATATGCTGGTTATTAAAGGCTTATATAAAGTGGGCAAGTGATGTAGAATTACTACTGTATTCATAAAAGTCATTTATCAGCCTATGACATTTTACAGTTTACAAAAAGTTTTACAGACATTATCTCATTCCAGTCTCATTCATATGAGGTCACTTATTGTGATGGTAACTATACTAAAATGAGGGAAGAAATTTCTGTCTACATTCCTCCAAAACTGTTGGATCCTTAACAATGAAACCAGCAAGTATGTATGTAATTAATGAATAAAAAATAGCTTGAATTTTGAAATCTAAACCATCATTTCATTTGTTTTGAATCTTTTTTAAGAGGCAACAGAATGGTCTTATATATAGGAACACTTCCAATTTAAAATGTTCCTTGGCTTTCTTGCTCAAAAATATCATTTTCCCAGGTTTAGTTTTAAAAATCTGAAATGCTTTATAATGTATATGCTCTCTATATGCCACTGCTGGAAGCTCTCTTCTTTCATGCCACCCTTTTGTATAAAATTTGGATCATATTTTCTTCTGCATAAAGACTTTCTGGTTTAGTGTGCTTGAGAAACATTTGAAGTAATAGTTTGCAACAAAATTATTGGGCTTAATCCAAATTGATTGTTTTCGGTAAAACTAAGTGAGGCTCAGTAATCTTATTTAATAACCACTGCAGTTTATTCTGATGTAGTGGTCTGTAGATCACATTTTTGAAAGGATTGGTGAATGTAGTCTAATTGCTACGATTGACATTGAGTGCCATTTGTTGCTTTGGGGGTTCAAATATCAGTATTGTTAGGCTTTGGCTTTCTTGCTTGTAAAATATGATTTTTAAAAAATACGTATTGAGATGGAGAGAGAGATCAGTTCTAATAGAATATGCCAGTATTGTGCTAGTCAAAAAGAGTGCAGGGCCTAATAAATGTAAAGCTCTTATTTATTAGATGTTTCCTATGTGCATGTACTGATCTAAATTGTCTTTATGCATCAACTCAATTCATATTCAAAATCACCTTACTTAGCGACATATATTTTCGTCTTCATTTTAGAGAGAAGGAAAGTGAGTCATAGAGAAAGCACATAATTTGCTCAGGAGCCCACAGCTTGTAAATGGTCAAAATGAGATTGAAATCCAGGAAGTCATCTTTGTAGACATCTACTACCCCCACTCTTAAACACTATTTTTGGACTCTGCCTACCAAAATAAAAAAGGCAAGGGAGGGAAGAGCTAAAGAGAATACTGGCATATCTTCTTCTGCATTTTCATATATTTGGGCTTTTCCAAAACATTTTGTATTTTTGGCACAATATTTCTTAAACTGCAACTAAAATTCAAGTCTGTTTCAGAGGAACAGTAAGAATGATGTCACTAAAGATTTTCTACTATTTGACTATCTTAACTTTATATTTAAAGGTTCATACAAATGTTTAAAAGAAAAACAAGAATGTCCCCAAATAAAATGTAATGCATGTAAATAGATAATTTTCATATAAAAATGACCTGTAAATATGAGGAAAATGTTCAATGTAATTTTAATAAAAAGCAAATTAAAACCACAATGTGATAGCATCTTTTCTGAATTGTGTCTTTTAGGGTTTTCCAATTTCTTCTTTTCTCTCCCCATCCCTGCCACAACCTTTAAATATTATTGCTTCCCAAGTACCATCTTGGGTATTTTATCTTTTCCTACAGAATTCCCTTAGGAAATTTTATCGTCTTCCATAGTTTCAAATAAATGTTGAAGAATCCACAAATTCAATCCCCAGCTTTGACGTATTCCTGGGGTACAGACTTCTATTTGACACTTTTGTTCCCACAAGAAAAATCAATGTCAAAAAGTGTTAGGAAAAGCCATGATGTGAAGTCAGCATAAGGTTTATTCAGCACCTCTACTTGGTAATGTATTCCCATTCAGCATTGAGACCTGGCACACCATTCAAGGAGCATGTATGGATTCAGTGAGCTCATTTTTCTTTGATACATTACATCATAATGACTAGACATAAGCAAGATCTGTCCTTAATGTTTTAGGACATTGGTAAATTGTTTCATTTTCATGTCTATTGTATTGTGAATGATTGTGGTTTTTATTTTTATTTGTCCAGAATGCTCATTTATTTTTCTTTTTAAGATATTAGGGTAAAGTTTTAAGCCTCTGAGAATGTAAAGTTTGAAGAAATACAATGAGGTTCATTTTGATCATGTCTGTTTGCAGTGCCTGCAGATAATCCAGGTAGGAATATGTACTAACTAGTGATGTTAGGGTTTTAGGATTTTAGGGTTTTCAGAAAATTGGGTCCTGGTAATTGACTTTTGAATTATTTATTAGAGTTCAACAAGTTTCCCAAAATTAAATTGTTTGAGCCAGATGAGCAGTTTTTCACAGGCTGATGACTCCTGTCTTTCATTATCATATTGCATGATCATTATGCATATTCTGGTTACTAAGATATTCACTAAACTTCAATTGTATCCATCTACTTTGATTATAGGAACTAACAAAACAAATTTAGACTCTGTTTTGGGTGCCCAGGCTGGGATTCTGCAAACTCAATTTATCTTTTGTCAGGTGACTTTCCACTGGGTTCCACAAGTAAAAGGTGGTAGAAAGCAGACAGAAAGAAAAAGGAGGAGAGAAAACCCTGGCATCTTCCTGTGTTCCTGTGTTCTTGCTTTGTTTTGACTAGCAGGGGAGCTCCAGTGCGGATTTTCATTTAATTCTCCAGATTCTTCTAGCACTTTTCAAAACAGCCTCCTTATGCCTTCTCAGATGTACCACAATGAGCTGAGTGATTTCCTCTCTTTTGAGAACTGGGTTCCAGATCTTTGGATCCTTTCAACGAACCTATGCATTCTAATAGACCAAAACCTTTGCCTTTGTTTCTCCAGCTCTAGAGATGGAAGCTGCTGTTATTTCCTATCTGACACCTCAGTGTTTCACTTTATCTCTCCTTTAGCAGCTTCTAAACATATGTTATTTCTATTGAAACACCTAGTATATTTTTTCTCTTCCTGGCTGGATCCTGACTGATACACTACATAGATTTCCATTAAAAATCTTCAAAAATGAATAGTGCTTCCGCTTGGAGGAAACAGAATTCATTTATTAAGCATATTTTGAGTGCCCTCCAAATGTCAGGTACAGAGTTAGGTGCTAGGGTTTCTAAGTGTTAAGGTAAATAAAATATTTTCTCAAGAATACTTCAGTTAGTAGAGGAGACAGAGAGTCAATAATTATTATAGATTATGACAAAAGATTCATATTTCAGCTTTAAGGAGGGGACATGAGCTAAGCTATCAAGACATGTTTTTAAGTATGGTGGGAATTTGGGGTAAGAGATGAATATTGAGAGGTAAGATGAAACACACCCTATATATTTGTGTATTCCAGGTTGTTTCCTAAAGTCAGTAAGAAATAATAATGCAGTTAATCTTAAATCGTATGCATTAGATAAGTTGCGTTAGCCACAGTTGAAGAATGTTTTGGTAGGGGAAGCACTTGAAACCAGAGGGACCAAGTGAGAAGGTGTGGTCACCCAGCTGGTGGAGACAAACAGCATCTGAATAAAGGAAACCAGAGTTCGAATAAAAAGGATATAGATCTAGAATTACTGATAATAAAAGACAAGAGTGATCAGCCTGTGAAAAACTGCCTCTCTGGTGCAAACTATTTAATTTTGAGAAACTTGCTGAACTGCAATAAATAATTGCAAAGTCAACTACCAGAAGCCAATTTTCTGAAAACCCTAAAATCACTCCTTAGTGCATATTACTACCTGGATGATCTGCAGGCACTGAAAATCAACATCATCAAAATAAACCTCATTGTGTCTCTCCAAACTTTACATTCTCAGAGCCCTTATCTTTCTGAATTGTGCTTCTATCTTTATAGACCAGATGTGTCTGCTTTTTCCTCTTTCCACTCAAGCAGGCTCATCAACTGTCTTTTTTCAAATGTGCGTCTCTCCATTCTACTTCTCCTGGAGGTGCCTGTGTCAGACTCTACAGTTGCAATAAGGATTATTTTAGTAGAAATATGTGTGTCCCTTTTTCTGTTTTTGTTAAATCTCTCTTCGATACTATGAAATATATCATTCTACAGCACAGATTTGCACAGGTAGCTACCTTGCTTAATCCTCTTACTATTTAAACTGATCCCATCCCTGCCCATCTCTCCACTTTCAAGCGTTAACTTTCCTAATTCCCCTACTCTTTTTCAGTACACAGCTACCTGAACTCCTTAAGACTTATGTTCTTTCATTTCTCCCTCTGTGCCTAAGTGCTATTCCCTCTCAGCAGAGTGTCCATTCCTACTCTTCATCTTAACCCATGCTTTCACAGATTTTCTCATTTCCTTAAAAATTTAACCTCTATGAAATTCTAGAGTGTTTAACAACTATTTTATTTATTTATTATCTTTATTTATTTTGAGGCACAGTCTCGTTCTGTTTCCCAGGCTGGAGTGCAGTGGCACGATCTCAGCTCACTGCAACCTCCGCTTGCCATGTTTAAGGGATTCTCCTGCCTCAGCTTCCCAAGTAGCTGGGATTACAGGACTGGTCCACCACACTCAGCTAATTTTTGTACTTTTAGTAGAGATGGGGTTTCATCATGTTGTCCAGGCTGGTGTGGAACTCCTGACCTCCAGTGATCCTCTCATTTCGGCCTCCCAAAGTGCTAGGATTACAGGCCTGAGCCACCACGCCTGGCCAACTGTTTTAAAATTCTTGTGCAGAAGTGACTAGTAACCATATGCTGAATAGAATCACAAAGTTTATGAGACTTCTAATATAGACTCAAAGGATTTCCTCATTCAAGATTAGTCTCTGATTCTACATTTTGGTAGGTGGTATTAATGTTCAGAAAAAAAAATTACTAAGTTAAAGTACCTTAATTATGCTATAATTCACTTAGTTATTTTTTCCAAAAAATATTATAAAAATGATAAAGAGAAAAATCACCGCCCACCAAAATGAGAAAGGACTAAAATGGATAACTACTAAAGAAGTACAAAAAGTTAAAAATAAAAAAGACTGACTCATCACTCATTGTAAATGCAAATTAAATAAATGTTGGCAAAGCAAAACTGTAATAATATTTTGATTATCAAGTTTTAAGTATTTAAAAATCATAATAATTAATGCTAATGAGGATGCTGTGAAATTAACATTGTCTTAATTAAATATTCTTAGAAGCTTAGTAGGCACAATATTTTTAAAGAATAATTTAGTAATACATACAAAATACCTTTATATACTTTAAATAATTATAATTTTGTAAAAACAATTCCACATCTAGGACTCTAAGCAGATGTTCAGATGTGAAACCCAAAATGTTTGTTATACTAATATCTATAAGTGTAAATATTTTAAACAGAAATTCTCAAGCAATATTGAGATATTTAAACAAATTTTGTTCAATTAACTGTAATTAGATATATAAAATATTAATTTTTAGACACACTAATGTAAATTAAATAAATGTAACTCTGAATACATGATATACTCATAAGAATTCCAAGATTATCTATTTGTGAATGGGCAAAACTAAAATAGAAATGAGTAAGTTAAAACAGTAGTATAGGGTATCTCTGTGTGGTGGGATTATGAGTTATTTTCTTTATGCTTTGTATATTGTGTTTCCTAAATTTTTCACTTATGGCCTTTTTTATAAAATCATATTTTACCTCCTTTATTGAATTGGCCATTCGATTATCTTATTAATGTGTTTCTTGACCTCCAAGGCCTGCAAGGAACATGTACCTTTTGTTTTCTTCATCTCTGTATCCCTAGAAACTACCATATCATGGGCATTAAAGTGCTTTAAATGTGGGCTTAATAAATAAAAAACTTGACAGCACATTAAAATAAGGTTTTTTTTTCTTCAAAAGAGATAGATTTATTCTAATGAAGTTTAAGCTTTGGAGCTTGACATTTGTTCAAACCCTTCAAAAACACTAAATGGACATTAGTAATCTTATTTCTGCAATTTTGCATTCTTTTTCTTAGGGTGAGATCCCCAAAAGAATAAACTTCAGGCCTTTAAAAACCTAGATCTGTTTCTGTTTCTGGGATAGTCTTTATTTTCATTAATTTCTTCTTCATATATAAATACTTCATTTTGCAGAACCCCCTGTAATTCCCAAATATGCTATATAAATTGATTTCTTTCACACCTTAATTATTCTATGAAAATCATTTAATTTGTGTTTCTCTTCCCACTTGTGCCTGGGAAACCATTTTAGCTTACCTGTAGTGATAAATTCATACCATCTGTGTCAAATAAAGAAAAAATCTTCTAAAATAATTCAACAACTTTATTGAAGAGAAACATCTATTTTTGAAGTCAAGAAACATTGTGCGAGCTTGGCATTTATATATGGAGACGGGATTTGGATCTATTCCTAGTTGAAAGAGCTGACTGCCTGGAAAAGGCCTGAGGGAAGAAGTGAGAAGCAGTCTTCTGAGGTTTGCCTTTTTCTCTTTCTTTTCTTTTTCTTTTTTTTTTTCTTCTTTTCGCTTATTTGTTTTCCTTCAGACTGCAGGACATCAAGACACGGTTTTCTGGCCACATCACATATTCTGAAAAGCATTTGGTCTCTGAGTGGCACATATCAAAGACAACATGAGAATATAAAGCATTCCTTGGGCAAAAGTGAACCATCATTTGGTGACATAAGTCAAAAAGTAATTGCTTTAAATATCTATTTGCTTGAGAAACAGAATATAGGCATAGTTTAAAATCGTTTTTGCGTTATTACGGAAGTTTATTGTTCAAGCAGTTTGGTTTTGAGTTTGGATGTGTTAATAAATTGTGGTTGATGTTCATTGCCAGTCTCTGCAAAAGTGGCAGTAGTTATTTATTTATCTGCAAGCTGTGAAAACATTAGTCTATATTCAGATCCATTTCAATAAAGGGCATTTACAGTGGTTCATATTTTTCTAATTCTTTCCTTTTTTTTATTAAATTAAAGAAGGACACACATTTGGAGTTTTTATGTGTATATATTCCAGTAATATATTCAGGAAAATATCTTTCAGAGACAGGGAATTTTCGACTATTGTTTTATTCACACCTTAGTTTGAAACATTTTATGATATGATGATAAGCAACTTGAAGTTAATTGAAAAGAAGTGTCCTGTTAAATTAGAATAAGATAAACCTGCAAAAGCATAGTTTTCAACAAAAGGTAAAATTACAACTCTAATGTAAATATCAAAATGAACATGTTAAACAGTTTATTTACTCATTAATGAGGGAATCCCACAGATGCTATAACTGGTTAAAAACAGAACCTTTTGAAGAGCAGACACAGTACAGATCATGAATATTGAAATGAATATGCAAATAAGGGCAAGTTTGCCTTTTTCTACAGTGAAGTGGGAAGTGATTTAAATAAACATCTACTGGACAGGATCAAATTTGCATGTGACAAGACAGGAATTAGTTTGCATTGCTATCAATTTTCCACAACTTGCAGAGCTGTAAGATAGCTTTCCTAAAACAGGAATCTGATGAACAGGAAGGGTGTACTCTAGTGCATAAATAATGCATAGTTTCTATTTAATGATGCATATTTATAGATTTTCCTGCACATATAAGGCTACTGAAATATAGTCATTGTTTTCTGTTTTGTAGATATAAGATAAATCTCAACTTTGTTCAAAGATTAAAAAGTACATAAATATTATATTATTAGAATAATTTTCAAGTAAAATAAAATGTTATTGAATTATAAAGGGGGCTGGAGAAGCTGAAGATAAGAGATCCATTGCAACCACATTCTTTTATAGCCACGTTCTTTCTATTTTTATTACTGATACCTTATCTGCTTAGGTGCTGGAGCTAAAAACTTCTTAGGCTACATATCCAACCTATCACTTAGCCCTATGGTCAGCCTCCACTGTCTGTTTCAACCAGTTCACTTCATTTTTATTGCCTTCTTCCTAGAACAAATAAATTTGCAATGGTTATATGCCTTTTGGAATATTGTTATATATCTTCCTTACTGGAACTGTTGTATTTACTTTTATTTTATACCATTATGTTATCCACAAAATACTCAGTGTGTGTGTGTATGTGTTAATTCTCAGAAAAATCCCTTTTTAGCAAGAGTTAATATGCAAGTTTTTTTTTTTTTAATTCCATGGAGAAGACAATAATAGCATAGTGTTTTTACCCAAATAGGTTAATGTTCATTATAATTTACTTCCTCTCCTTTTGACTACACTAAAATAATCCTGCTGTAGAAAATAAAAGATTCCTTTTCATTAACCCACTATTTCCCAGAGAAATGATTTTTAAAATGTAAATGAAATGTTATTAGTATCTCAGTCAAAACCTAATGATAATACACAGTTTTTCACAGAATGGAATCCAAACTTCTTGTCATGGACTACAGGCTCCTTCATGATCCCTTTCTATCTCATCAATTTCATCTTGTAACATTGCGCTTTGGGGCACATTGCACTTCTTTCAATTTCTTTAAAGTAGGGTTTCTCAAGTTTAGCCTCTTATGAAGGGATTTCGGCACTGAAAAATATTTAGCAGTATTTCCAGCCTCTATCCACTAGATGCCAGTATTAATCACACACACACACACACACACACACACCAGTGTGACAATCAAAATTGTTTTCACCCATTGCCAAATTTCCCGCCGTGGGGAGTGGCAGTATCTCCCCCAGCTGAGATCCACTGCATTAAAGCAGCAAACATTCTTGCACATGGACATTATTGTCTTGTTTTTCTAAGACCACCAGAGCGAGCACAAAAGAACCAGCAAGTAGGAAAAGGTCAGGCGCAAAACTGCTAGTTTATTTTGGTAACCTAAGGTGTGCGGGAGAAGTCTGTGGCCTCCGGCGAAGGAGGCCGGCAGAGTCCCCCCATGGGGCCCTCGGAGGGACTTTCCACAGTCCCGACATCCCGACAGGACTGGGAAGCTGGGAAATCCCCCTGGCTCAATGGCGGAGAGCGGCTTTTCTAGGAGTGGCAGGGCAATAGGTGGGGCATGGGCTTGTCAGGGGCGTTCCGCAGGTGCGACCAGGTAAATCTTGGTCTCTTCGGATTGACGTCACCTGGCGCATGCCCAGTTGGTCTGCACCTTCCCGGGCGCCGGCTGCATTTTGGCGCGGGGGAAGCGTTGGTGGCGAAGAAGAACCCAGAAGTGCACCATCTTGCCTCCGTTCGTCCAAACAATTATCATGCAAATTTCCTCTACAAACAAGGTACTTCTTAGGTTCACTGCGTGGCTTCCTCCTTTTTCACAAATTTCAACAAAACATCTCTTATTCTAAAATGCCTTTCTTGTCCACTCTAATGTAAAACTACTATCTATCATATCCTCTGAGGATTAAATACTATCCTTTTCTTTATGTAACTTACCACAATATATAATTAAAACGTTTACTTATATAATATCTACCTCCTCAACTAGACTATATCTCTAAACAAGGAATGTCAGTTTTGTTTACCATTTCGGTAAGTCTGTTTCTTTATCGTATATTCAGGTCTTGGCATGGGACTGACACTGAGGAGGCATTAGATACGTATTTTTTGAGTAAGTCAATGCTAAGTTGAGTTGAATTTCCTATTCATAATACAGGATCTTCACATTACACCATATTCAGAAGTTCACAAATGACTCACTGTGCTTAGCAAAATTGTGGTACCAAGAATAAATGTCGTTCTAAGGGTTATGTCTATAGTACAGAATGATGTTTTCTGTACATGTTATATTATTATTATTAATCTCATAATGGAACTTTTGGAGAAGCCATAAAAATCTATGGAATTCTGTGTAATTAAAGAGCTATAATCATTGTATCAGTCCTATTTATTTGTGTATTTATTTTATTCCCTGAGTAGTTTATCCATTTAAATACAAATTTATATGACCGTTTTGAAAATCTTCCAAAAAAGCAAGCACACCGTTTTCAGGCGTGCTCCTCAAGTTTATTTTTTAGAAAATACATTTTAATATTTTTTCATCTACGTGTTACTTTGAGTGTATTGAATAAATAACTTTTGGCAGATAAATCATTACTCAACACAGTCTGCTGTAATAATTTTGTGTTGAAAGCTTATTTTTATGCATAATGGTATTGAACCCCAATACAGATCTCAAAGTAAGTTAGCATGATTGAACTGAATTGCAGATGATCCAACTCCAAGTGTGGTGCTTTGCTAAAATTAGTTTCTATTGTTTGTAAAAATAAATATTTGCATGTTTTATAAATACTAACACAAACTCAAGTAGAAAAATGGAAATATGTACCTTCTTTGGATTAAAAGTATAGCTCAAATGAACTAAAGCTCGGCTTTCAGATAGCTTGCACATAAGGCAAAATCTTAGGAAAGCTCCCAATTTGCACTGTAATGTTAGTTCTTTAGATTTCACTTTTGACTTATCAGCATCTTATCAGCATTTTATACCAAAATTTGATAAGATAGATAAATCACTTTCAGATATTATTTTATAAATGGAATATTTTATTTATGTATAGACTGAAATAATTTCTTCTTTTCTGTATTTTAAAAAGAAAATGATGTTAATGAAGGTAACTTTTTTTTTTTTTCAGCATCTAAAATATTTTCAATAAGAGGGTAGTGTCCAGGGTTTGTTTTTGTATCCTCGGCTGACCCTTCGGTCTCTAGCGCGCTCGAACTTCCGGCCTTGGAGCGGATGTAGGGTTCGTAGGGTTTCCGGGGCCTTGCCAAATGGCTGTAAACCCCTTGGCCCTTTCGAGGACCGGAGAGCCAGATGATGCCGCAGCCCTTGGGGGAGTCCAGAGCCAGCTGGTCGAAAGTGAGAATCTTGCCCAGCGCCCCACCCCACCCCACCCCACTCCCCAGAAGACGTGGCTGTGGGCCCAGCTGGTCACGCGCAGCACACACACCTTTAGTTTGGGCACCTCCTGAACCCTCATATCATCCGTTATGACCTCCACAACCAGGGCTGTTTTGTTTTCCCGGCCAGGAAGCTTCATCTTCTGGATCATCCGGGAAAGGGACAGAGGTGGCCGGTTGTTGCCACTCATAAACAACCTATTCAGCACAACCTGGTTGAATGTGGAGTTGATTCCTTTGTCAGAAACCTGTACAGCTTGACCAACAGCCTCTGGTAGATATCCTGGCTCTTGGGCTCCTTGCGCGGAAACTTTCGGTCTTTGTTGTGGCGGGTGTCAACTCCCATGGTGGTGCCTCCTGCCTGGCCAGGTCTGGAAAGAGAGAGTGGTAAACTTTCTTTTGATGAGGATTTAAAAAAATTGCATATCAATGTTGTAGTTTTTACATATTAGTTTATTTTGGACAGCAAACGCATAAGTAATACAGAAAAGACAGAAGACAGGATTTGCCACCTACTGTTAAGTGTCTTGTACATTCCAACCCCTCACCTCCCAGTTTTTGAATGAAATGGCAAATTTTCTACAAAATATATTTTTTGTTGTTATTATTATTTGAATCAAAATATGCATTACTAAACAGTTCTTGAACATGTATTTACTTTTAAATACCCTCATATAAGAAACATACCAAATTATTAAAGATGTTTTAATATTTCATATTAAAGAAAAATTATTAGAAATGTATACATCAAATAATTTTTATGCCTCAAAGGCTATTTGGAAGTGTCTACTTCAGGAACCTATTTTTTAATATCAATATCCTGCCTTTAAAAATAACTAAATTTTATCTTCTACGTTCAAATGAAATAATTTATAAATGTCCAAATTCATGAAAGATATTGAGTCCTCTTATTAAAACAATGAGCTTGAGTTCATCTTAAATAAGATTTGCTAGATCAAGTAGATTTTGTTTGTATTTTAAAACTACATTTGCTTTATTTTCAAAGTACTTTTAAATAAGCTTAAATGCTCTTACATACGTATAATAAAATATATTAGAAAACCTTAAGTTTTACTTTAGCATTAGGTTGTAATACTAACAATGCTGCCCAAATTAATTAAGAGCATGTTAAAATACAAATAAGATTTACTTCTTGCCTGACCAAACAGCTTTCGTTATAAGATGCTGCTTATATGTATTTTCATTCTGGTAGAAAGAGACCGCCATCATTATTAGGACTACAGCTAGGCAAATATTACAACCACATTTGGAAGGATATTTGCCGTTTCAGTTGTGTGAAGATAACCAAATAGTTAGATAAACATGACTCGATACTCTATACTGAATGTAACTCGCTTCATATAACTTATTAAACTGTCAAAGTATGATTTTCAAAAAGTTAAACAACATTACCCCCACACAAGTAGAGAATATACACAAGTTAAAATTTTATTTAACTCATCAGTGACTAAACCATCAGTGTTAAAACTGGTTCAGAACATATTTAAGATGTTGAAAATTTATAGGTACCAAAGAAAAAATATTGAAATCAGATTGCAAGTCTAGATACAAAACTGGGGCTAATGTCCTACAGGGCAGTGTAACAATCACCTCTGAGATTATCTTTTCTACTAGACGGAAAATAATTGTTTCCCTACCAGAAAAAAATCACAAGCAGATGATTTCATAGAGCCTGTGCTTTAATCATTTGCCAATTGAGAAAATAAAAGTTACATTCATATAGATAATTAAATCATCGAGTGAGCGTCTTAGACAGTGCTCCAGTATGACACTAAAAGAACACAGCACTATTTTTGCCTAAAATTTTGGTAAAAAATTAGAATATCATAAACAAATTTAATTATATAAGACTTCTAAAACTTCAAGTTTTCTTTATCTAAGTAATTATGAAAACCATTATTCTAGTTCTAAATTATCCTGGTTTGTTCTTACTTCATTTCTATGTTCTTCTAATTCTTATGTAGGTCATTTCTCTCATCTTTTAGTCTTTCATAAGCTACTCCTATTTTATGTTGGCAGCATTTTAAAAAATCAAATCTCGCTAATACTAATTGCTGACTCTTCAGCAATTAGCAAATTGTTCTGGGGAACAATAATTTTTCAATGGGCCTTCTTGGCTTCATTGCTAAGGAGGGTTCCATCTTTCAATGCTCTTCGTAAAGTATTGATAGTTTCTTATTTTCCTCGGCATGACACGTGTGTGTGTGTCTGTGTATATGTGTGTGTGTGTGTGTGTGTATTAAATAGTCTTTGGCTTTGAATCCATCTGGAACTGTTTTCTACTGGCTGCCTCTGAACTCTGCCTACTGCTTTCAGTGGAAGGGGGAGAAATAACTTCTAAATTATAGTCTAAACTCAGAGTGAATTTTACATATTAGAAATATGCTCTTGGCAGACATTAGCACATAGTAGATATTCAGTGTATGTTTGTTAACTGACTGATAGCAATATGGACATCATTATATCTTATTAAGTCTCTTTTCTGGTGTAACAACTCTTTATTTTATGGGCTACATTATCAATTATTTGGGAAGCAAATGAGGATTTCCTCAGGCAGAATACCTGTTATCTAGTCCCACTATTGAGTGATGCACCATTCTTAGAATGACATCGTTTTGCCGGGCGCGGTGGCTCAAGCCTGTAATCCCAGCACTTTGGGAGGCTGAGACGGGCGGATCACGAGGTCAGGAGATCGAGACCATCCTGGCTAACACGGTGAAACCCCGTCTCTACTAAAAATACAAAAAACTAGCCGGGCGAGGTGGCGGGCGCCTGTAGTCCCTGCTACTCCGGAGGCTGAGGCAGGAGAATGGCGTAAACCCGGGAGGTGGAGCTTGCAGTGAGCTGAGATCTGGCCACTGCACTCCAGCCCGGGCGACAGAGCCAGACTCCGTCTCAAAAAAAAAAAAAAAAAAAAAAAGAAAGAAAGAAAAAAAAAAGGATGACATCGTTTTGCACCATTATCTTGAGATTGATTTTGTAGGTGAGGGAAAGAAAGCCATAGAGAAATTTTGGTAAACTTCTTTATGTAACATAAAATTCTACCTTTTTTTAAATACAGGGTAAAGTGATGGTTATAACTTTCAAATAAAAAGTTGTTTTATATGTCAACTTGTAAAACGCTGTCTTCCAACGGTAAAAACAAACAGAATGATAAGTGCTTGGCCACGGATAAAGGTATAGGCAGCATTAATCTTACACTCATGCTAGATCCTCATGGTATTATGGTGTTCGTTTTATTTTATTTTTTATTTTTATTTTTTACTTTTTAACAACAAGGTGCATATGGCAGTGTACACAAAGAATAATTGAATAAGTAATAAGATCAGAGGGGCCGGGCGCGGTGGCTCAAGCCTGTAATCCTAGCACTTTGGGAGACTGAGAAGGGCGGATTACGAGGTCAGGAGATCAAGACCATCCTGGCTAACACGGTGAAACCCCGTGTCTACTAAAAAATACAAAAAACTAGCTGGGCGAGGTGGCGGGTGCCTGTAGTCCCAGCCACTTGGGAGGCTGAGGCAGGAGAATGGCGTAAACCCGGGAGGCGGAGCTTGTAGTGAGCTGAGATCCGGCACTCAAGCCTGGGTGACAGAGCAAGACTCCTTCTCAAAAAAAAAAAAAAAAATCAGAAGGAGAGTTAAATAATTAAACCAACAACTCTTGCTGAATTATATTAGGAATGCTTTCAAATGCCCTCAATTCCTCCACAGCTGAGCTCAAAATATTATAAGTAATATTGATGTTGGATTTGAAAAACTGAAAATGTCTTACTCCAAAAATATGTATTTCACTAGATTTCACTTGTCTGATATACTTAATTTTAATGTGTTTATTCACATGTATTAAATATTAGTGTGTATGAAAGTAGGGTGACAAATGAAGAATGCAAATTTGAACTTCCATATTTTTCAGTATTTCGTAGCACCAACCTTCTTATCTCTAGAAAAAATTTAAGGAAGCTGGGGATAAGAGTGCTGTGGTCTGAATAAGAATTCAGACTTGTCTCATTCATTAAAATAATATGTCAGAAACATGCAAGGAATATATGCCAATGTATTCTTCATACAGGTTTAACATTTTTATTTTAAATCTTAACATTGACATGTATACTTTTCTTAATACCTCCTAATCTAATTATCAGACTGTAATGTTTTTCAATACATGTGTTTCTGTGTCTATACTCATATGCTAAAGTGTGTGTGTATATGATTGTTCTCTGTATTATTTACTTTACATAAGCACATTTTAATGTAAATATGGATAGATGATATTGAGATAAATGCACAAATATCTAGATATTATATATCTAGATATATGTAGAGAGAGAGAGAGAAATTTGGAGATAATCCTCCTAATAGGAAAATATTTAATTGGACCTGAATTTTAAGGAGATATTCAGTTAAATATTAATTCGTGAAGTCCCATTGTGGCTTCACAGAAATGAGATGTCACATAATTCTTTCATATACATTTACTGAAATTGACATATAAAGAATATGGGCAACTCTCCCCAAAGGAGTAGTATAGATTACAGGGAACAATATATCATAGTGTGTATCTATTGGTCTGTGAGTCAGGTGACCTAGGCATAGTTTCAGCTCTTTTAGCAACTTCATGTGATGCCTTAGATACATGATAAATCCCCTAGGTTTTCGTATCTTTTAATGACTCCAAAGTGACAAATTCTAAGGTCCTTTCCCATTTTTCATGTTAGTAACATTGAAGGAAAATTATTAACCCAAAAAGTAGACAAAATTTCAAAATACCAGTAAAGTTAATTAATGAACATCTTTATTTCATGTATAAATGTATGTATGTGCATATATATATACACACACACATATATAATGTAAGCTGAAAATGTTGAGCTGTGTGTATTTATATACATATACATATTTAAGCAATTTTCAATGCATACATTAAAAGGGAAAAAATATTGTGAGCAAGCATGTGTAGTACCAATGAAGTAAAATAGGGATCAAAATAAAAAAGGCTTTGTGTGTGTGTGTCCATAAAATCAAATATAACATCACCAATTATTTTATTTTTAAATAAGTCAATAGAAAAATTATTTTTTCAAGTAAATAAATGCAAAGATTTTATATTTTTTTCCTAAGTGGTTTTGAGTACAGATTGAAGCAGGTGTTACATATGAAAGCACAGAATATAGGAATACCATCTGTGTGTGTCTACTTCTGGCCAAAACTTTTTCCTTTACTGTTGTTTAAAGATTAGAGAATTGGATTCTGCTTCAGAGTGGCTGTTGGGACTAGTAGCTAATCCTGTCGAAGATTAAAAGAAAATGCTAATTTTAAACAGTTAAAATTATTTTATACCATTAGATAGATACATTTTACAGCATAATACACTTCTGAATTTTTTAGTTTTTAAAAACTGTGTATAAATGTGTCTTTTCTATGCTTTTGGAATGGTATAAAATAAAGCAATCAGATTACTTACAATTGTGTGCCAGCATCTATGAGGCTGTATAATTTGGGGTATAAGATCAAGACTCCCCCTATTGGCTGCATGCCTTCTTCATTTGCATCAAAATCCGGGCATAAAAAACTCAGGAAGCAGAAATATTTAGCAGAGGGTAAGTTAAGATTCTCCAATCCAGCTTCTCATCTTATGTATGTAGAAATTGAAGGCCAGAATATTAATGGATTAATATTTGTATTTATCCCCTGTAGCTTCAATCATCTAAATTACCTGGGGCCACTAAGTTTACCAACCTAATATGGTAACCACTAAGAATAATAAGATAACAAAGGATACTAACTGTGGACTTTGTGCAAATGTGAACTTTTTTGAAATAATATTGTTATGCTACTTCATACAATTTTTAAATTACAAGATACCTGGGGGAAGTAGCTTGTTCTCTGACATAAAAAATTGACCTCCCAAATATTTAAAATATAAGATAAACATCGCACCTGGCCTTGCAGAGTCACAAATCCTGAGTGGACAGTTAATCAATGGATTAAATAATCTGGACCTCAACTTAACTTTTTTAACCAGTGTGGAAATGTAGGCTATCACTAGCATTTTCCTAACACTCATGTAAGTTTAAACTATTTTTTAAATTCTACTTGCTGTAATATTGTTCTCATTTGAATATTCCCATATGAGCAATACTTGTTCATATATGTGAAAAGTCTTAAGTTCCTTGTTGGCTTTTTACGTTATAAGCTAAAAACCACAATTCACTCAATCATTCTTCATAGAGCCTATTTCACAGTTGTTTAATACTTTTGTAGATCTCTTAGGAATCTGTGTGTGTTTATTTCCCTTTCCAAATTGAGTAGCTGACACTACTCTTCGTTGCTTAAATACTCACTCTGTAATTCTTAGATGTAATTGATCTGTGATTCTTTGCCTGCATCCCACGATGATTTATCGTGATAGTCTTCTACTGTTATTGACTCACATTAAGATTATAAACACTGTCAGTGAGTTTCAAGGCAATTGCCATCTGAGCAATGCAAAAGAAAATAATAATAAGATGAATAGGAATAAGCTTGATTTGAATGAACTATAAAGTTGAGAGAACAAACAAAAATGTGTAACAATTGTACCCTCTGTTGTCATTCATAGAGTTGTCAGAGGCGACTTAGAACCTGCCTCATGTACTGCACAAATGCGTATGTATTTAATATTTACTCTTTGTAATTTACAAATATATATGACCAAAAATTAAAGGTATAAAATATATTGATATTCCCAGTATTCCACTTAAAGTTTATCAAGTAGCTACTTTATAAATGTTTTTAAAAAATATTTAGAAATAATAGAATATTGGCTTTATACTCAAAAAGGAAGTAGTTGAGTAATACAACTGAGAAGACAAATATGTAAGCAACTCATTACAATAGAAAAATGGCATATTTATTTCAAAATCATCTAAATTCTTGTGAAATAGCATACATTTTGTGAAGATTACCCTTCAAAAACTATGGACAATTTCAAATGTATGCAAAAGTAGAGAGTATAATATGATTAAGTTCCACATACCTATAATGAAGGTAAGACAATTGTAACTTCATGGCCAAGCTGGTTTCATTTATATTTGAAATTACTCTTCTCCTCCCACAGATTACATTGAAACAGATCTCCAGAATAAAGATAATTTGTTATTAATCTTACAATGACTTTATTGCATATAACTTCATGATACAACCAAACTCTTCAGAGCTGCAGTTTTTTTTTTTTTTAAACAGGCAAAATATAAACTTTATAGAGAATTAGAGAAGGCCTGAGAATAGCTCAGTAAACATGTCATGATGGTGTAATAGGGTAAGAATATCAAAAGGGGTGGAATTTATTGCCAGAGATTTATTGCCAGAGAAGCATACATAGTAAAATAACTGAAAAAAGAATGCATATAATGAACTAGTAACCTAGAGTGGGTGCAGGGTATATGTCTTGAAGGATAGGATTAATGTGTTTGTGAATGGCTTAATTTTGTGAAAATTTATATATGCATTCAATAAATGATTTGTAATGATCTTTCACAATATGACTTTTTGTGAAGTTAAGCTTCAGTAACAATTCATTGATTCTACAGTTGTCTACTAGATAAAATAAAAAAAAAAAACTAATCACAATTTGACAAGGTCATTTAGATTCTATCTTTTAAATAAAAGGCTGGAAGATGCATCACAAGTTTATGTTCCAGTCATATTCAACAACTTGCCACTCTCGTTTGTTATACTATTCTGTGTGTAAACATTGTTTTTTACTCTGTCAGCTATGTTTTTCCTTTTGTGAGCAATCCTTTCATGATTTTTTTCAAATTTATTTAAATATTTATTTTAATTGATATATTAAATTATATTTATTTGTCATGTACAACATGATGTTTTGAAGTATATATACACTGTGTAATGATTAAATTTAGCTAATTTATATATACATTACTTCATAAAGTTAGCAGTTTTGTGATAAGAACATTTATTCACTCTTTTTAGCATTTTTCAAGAATACAGTATATCATCATTCACTACAGTCATCATGTACAATACAATAGATCTCTTGAAGTTATTCTTTCTATGGAAGGGTAATTTTGTATCTTTTTGCCAACATCTCCCAATCCCCCACTGCCAACTGCCTCAGCCTCTAGTAAGCACCATTCTACTCTCTATTTCTATGAGATTAACTGGTTTTGATTCCACATGTGAGAGAGAGAATGCTGTATTTGTCTGTCTGTGACTGACTTATTTTGCTTAACATAGTGTCCTCCATATTCATCCATGTGGTTGCAAATGATAGGATTTCATTCTTTCATAGTGTCTTAATAATATTCCATTGTGTGTATATAGCATATTTTCTTTATCTATTTGTCTGTTGATGGACACTTAGGTGGATTCCATATCTTGGCTATTGTCAACAGCACTGCAGTAAATATGGGAATTCAGATATCTCTTTGACATTCTTATTTAATTTCATTTTGATATATACCCAGCAGTAGGATTGCTGGATCATATGGTAGCTCTAATTTTAATTTTTTGAGGAAAATTCATACTGTTTTCCATAATGTCTATACTGACTTACTTCCACACCAGTAATGTACAACAGTTTCCTTTTCTTCACATCCTTATCAGAAATAATCTTTTATCTTTTTTGATAGCCATTCTAACAGGAGTGAGGTCATATCTTATCAGAGGAGAAAGTTTTTTTTTTCTCAAGCCAACAAAAACAGATTCAAGATAAATATATATAGTAAGAATTTATCTAACAATTTGGATCCTCAAATTTTATTTTATTATTATCATCACACAGTCCTTGGGACTGCTGTGCATTGATTCACTGAAATGTGGGTGAAATTATTTTTTATCTGAATCATTATTTTTCTGTAAAATATGGTGAGAAATCGATATTTACTATAATAAAGATATGCTGATCTCAGGAATGAAAATGAGTAATATTCTCCTCTTGTTTGCCTCACTTGCCACCATTAAGCACACATTAAATTATATTTATGAATAACTTTTATTGGACACTTTTCATTAAATTATATTTCAATGCAGTTGTTTCCATTCGAGGATTAGTTTTTAGAAATGCAAACCCACCGTTCCTTGGTGATTCACTGTAATGCTTCACTATTCTCATCAATCGCAGATATTTTCCCCAGAAAATATTACCTTCACTGGAAAATACCTAAGATTAAGGGATTATAATAGTAGGACTAGATATGAATTTAGATATGGCGTGCATTGACAGAAAATTATAAATGATATGTAAATATTATTCAGTTATTAGGACACAGAATTGGGTCTTCATAATACAGTTTTGAAAGCCAAGATTATTGACATTGTGTCATCAGGGCACCACTTGCGTTGCCAGGGTTATTGCTGCTCAACCTTATAACTGCAGATAAAAGGGTTAAACATTTTGATCACTTGGATTTTGTGTTAAACTTGAGTTTTTAGGAAGCTAATGTGATATATAAGGAAAGGTAACACATTAACATCTTTATATAAAGAAACATATTTATTCATATTCTTCTAAGAAACTTACTGCAAAAGAAAGTTCTCAATTATAGAAGACATACACACTCATAGACATACACATTGTAATATTGCTTAGTGTTGCTAAGCATAAAGTTCTGGGGACTGAAGACCAGTGGTAAGTCTAGTCCATGACAAGAGCCAGCATATCTATTACATTCCTGGACATGGCCATCTGACTTTGGAACTTGAGACATCTCTCCTGAGGTTGACATCACATGAGGGTCAACCAAATGAAAAGGTTCTGTTGTAACACAGCTGGGAAGGTGAGTTAGTATTAGTCAAAAGGGGAAAGTATTGATTTAGAAGTTTAGTAGTCTGGCATTTGGCCAAGTTATGCCATTTTGGGGCAAAATTATGTGAGAAAAGAAAATTTTCATTTGGCTTCCTAAGGAGGGCAAATAGGAAGTGTAGTTAATTTTTTCATTCTTTATTCAACAAATATTTATGTACCAAATAATGATGCAGTCAGTAGCAAATCAGCAGGTAGCAATAGGACTCAGTCCCCATGATGTTTCCACTTCATTGGTGGAAATAGACAACACACATGCAAATAAATAAATAAAATAATTTAGATTGCAATTATCATGAAGAAAATAAATGAGAGCTGTGCTAGACAGCATCCAGGGAAGAGGCAAAGACACTTTAGATGTGGTGGGACAGGGAAGTCTATTTAAAGAAACATGGTTTGGGTTGAGGCTTGAATTATGAAAAAAAATACAGTCATACAGCATTCAGGAGATTAGACTGTTCCAAACACACAAAATAACAAGTGTAAAGACCCTGAATGGAAGAGCTTGGCTTGTTTGAGAAATGTAAAGGAGGCCAGACACAAGAAGAGAGCAAGAAGGTGTGTCGTGTAAAACGAAGTTACTGTATAATTGTATTCTATGATATAATAACATGCAAATATAAAACAAAAAAAATGAAGTTACTAAGATATGTGGGAATCACATTTTGAAATGTCTTTTTAGATCATGGTAAACAGTTGAGATAATATTCCAATTTCAGTAAGATAGCTTCTGAATTTTGGAAGAATCATAATTGTAGTTTAAGTTATAATAGATAAATTTATGTACAAGACATTGTAAAGCAAAATCTGGGCTTTGAAATTATGTAATGGATAAATTTATGACTTATAAATACTTAAAATATTAAAAAATGAAGTAAATTTGGCAAAATTCTGATGGAGATTTATTTTACTTTCTTCATTATTGGTTTAAAATCTTCATGAAAAAATTAAAGATATAAAAAAGAATATAGAGCTCAAGTTGAATAACATAAGTATAGCTAATGAAGAAAACATAGATAATGTCCTATTGTTTCTAAACAGGGATATGTGTTGGAAATTTGATGGCATAAGTAATTATATTTTACTATAATAAGCATTGTCCAAAAGCATTCATTCAATGTAGGGAAATACTAACTTGACTAATTATTCCCTGGAAGTATATTGTAAATCTGATTTAATTGACTCAATCACACATTTATCAAGAATATTTGCTCTCAACCTTAAAAAAAAGTACTCATTTCAACATATTTTGAAAGCTGTTTTGAAAACTTAGCTTAAAGGAAATAACCTAATTTCAATAAATATGATTTTGTTGTATATTTAAATACTGTAGAGAAAAGAGAACATCTTTAAAACCAATGATTTCCATAACTCTGGTTTTTGTTTTATATAATCATTGTGCAAGCATAATTTGTTCATGGTTAACACATTATCCCAAGATACAGTTGATATTAAGATATAATAGGTTACATTTAGAAAAGTTTATAAAAATTTTCTAGCTTTACTTCTATATTGTAAATCATGTAAATGAGCAAACTAATTTTGTCAGTGTTATAAACACACATACACTCAAACTTCTAGTTTTCTCAAGACATCATTTTAGAAACAAGAAATGCATTCAAATATGCATAAAATGATTACCTGTTCTCAATTCTGATACAAGACAAAATGAAGAAAATTTGCATTTTAAATCATTGGGGGTGTTGGAAGATGGAGGGCCACGCTTGTTTGCACTATTGCAGGTTATAAATTAAATTATTGCATAAAACAATCTTTTAAATCAAATACACTTCTTAGTAAAGTATTTGGGTTGGTTTTCCTCATCATAATTCTATTTTTATTTTTCAATATGGAAATATAATGGGGGAAGCATTGAGGTCCTTTATAGAAACAAAATGAAGATGTTAGAAATCAGTGTCTCTCCTCCAGATTTATCCTTGTGTCCTATAAAGAATATCTCTGTTAATAAATCCTCAGAGGACTCTTTGGTGAGGTATGAAAGGCAAAAATCTGCTCAAAGAGATTCTTTCTCCTACAAAATAGAAGCAAACAATACAAAATAAAAATAAAACCTGTGGCAACAAGGACAACAAGCAGGATAATGTTGCCTAAAATACTGATATATTTTGGTATCAAATCCTAGAGCATTCTTGCCCCACCTTTTTTGGTGAAACCGATGCAGTCTTAGGAGTACTTGGTATGGTGAAAATGCCAACTGTCTAGCATGTGGATAAAAGTATTCTTGGCTAAATATTTTTTAAATTTATTGATTAAACTGGATATGTTGTAAATTATAAGGACAAAGTATATAATTTGGTGGGTTTTTGGATCATTTGTTGTTGCATTCAACTTGAAAAATTCAGTTACTCTTTAAAAAGTGATACACATAAAAATGACAGATTATATGGATTGATGTAAATATTCTGACACATTAAGACTGATGATTATAACAGAAGACACTCTCACTATTTTATTAACAAAACTCATCTACTAGCTCTACCTTAACAAAACTCATCTATACAGACACAGTGGGACAGGCACATATATTTCAGATAGAAATCTATGTTCTGGTCCGATTTTTGTTTGCTGGCAGTGAATATCATTTATCTTGTAACATCATGATATGATACAACAGCTGAGTCAACATCTATGATTTATAAATATTGAATTAAAATGTACATAATCTATTTTTAGTTTAAAAATACAATGTAAGACATCATTTTTTTTGTGATACTGTTTCAACATATTAGTTTAAATTCTGAGTTTCATTCTGACCAAAGTTACATGGAATGAGGTAAAACTGAAACTTTAATATAAAGCTCTGTAAAGGGTTATACATTTTATCCTTTGACTGGTTTGCAAATTCTTTTTATTGTAATAGCACTTTTATTTTTACTCCTGAATTATGAAATACATTATTTTAGATATAGCTATTTTATGAGTTATGTTTAAGGTAACTTTTCTCAAAAGCTGTTGATCTATTCAAGAATCTGACACTTTTGAATCCTTAATAGCAGTTTAGTTTTCAGCTTTTTTGGTTGATTTTTTTCTTCCATGTTAAAATGAGTTATTTAGAATTTCCTTCTGCTTACCTTCACTCTAATCACCATGAAAAGGCATAAACCTTTGCTCATTTTCCTTAAGGAAAGCTCATTAGGTACTTGCCTTGGGCATTGTTATAGTTCAACATTTCACATAAATGTATTCTACAGAACATTGGTCTCTTGAGCAACATTGAGAGATGCTCCATGAAAAAGAAAAGAATTCCAAGGACGGTTTGTTTGATAAATCTGGTGTACTATACATTCTCACATTAAAATGAATATAACAGAGTAAATAGCTAAATTCTTTAAGAGATCTGTGGTCAGGATACATTTTAATTTTTATAAGTCTTCTGAATAGTATTTGAATTCAGAATCTTGTTTTGTGATTTAACATATTTTGGTATCTTTCTAGGCTAATACTTTTAAGAAACATAGTTTTAGCACAGAATGAGTAACACGGCCAGAACAAAGCCTTACATTGAATTGTGTCATTTTCCAAATTTTTATGACATGGCAAATTTTAGATCACATACATATATTGGAGAACATATAATAATAAGAAAAAAATTCACACCTTTAAGTTACTGCAGCAAGAAATCTTCAAGTGTAACTGGTATTGTTTAAGGATTCATTTAAATCCAAATATTTTATTTTCTTTTTAATCCTTTTATATATGTCCATTGTCAGAATTTGATTTGGGTATTTTCCTTCAAAAAACTAGAACTTGTTGAAACTGAAGTACATGTTTTAGTAAAATATTTTTAGGCTAGCATTTCATTTCCAGATTCAATTTTTTTTTCGTTTCAAGTGTTCTTTTTAAAGATAACTTAAAGAATACAAATGTAAAGGTAAAGCAGTATGATAATAATATTCTCCTCAACTATATATAGAGTGATTACATCCATCCCTGTTCTTGTCCCCATGCTTTACACATTTTCTGTATCAGATCCTTTGAAAAAAAAAAAAAAAAACCCCTTTAGGAGATTGCCCTACATCACACCGTAACAGCTCTTTTTAAAAGCCAACTCTGGTAAGGATAAGTAAGCCAATGGCTCCAGAACAATTATACTCATAAAAACACATAAGAATTCTTTAACAAATAGTGCTGAAACAATTGAACATCCGTATTAAAAAATAAATTTAGACATAGACCTTACATATTTCATAGAAATTAACTCAAAATAGATCATAGAACTAAATGTAAAATGCAAATCTGTAAGACTTCCAGAACACATAGGAGAAAATCTGTGTGACTTCCTGTTTAATAATAACTTTTAGATACAATTCCCAAAGAAAAATCCATGAAATTCAATAATTGATAAATTAGACATTATTAAAATTAAAAACATTTTGGTCTATATAGTAGGCTGAAAATATGTAGTCAGAGATACCAGGTCCAAATTCTTGGAACCCGTAAATGTGAACTTGCAAGACAAAAAGATCTTTGTAGATACGATTAAATTAAGGGTCTTGACATGGAGAGATTATCCTGGATTCTCTGGCATCCAAATGTAGTTCTTATTAGTGAGAGGTGGAGAAAAATTAGATACAAGAGGAGAAGGTGATGTGAAGATGGAAACAGGCGTTGGGGTGAAGCAGCCACGAAAGAAAGCCAACAGCCACCAGAAACTAGAAGAGTCAGGGAACTCATTCTCCACTAGAGCCTCTGGGAGCAAGGCCCTCCTGAAATACATCATCGTCAAATTGGTGTTAAATTTCTGGTCTCCAGAATGGGGAAAGAGCAAAATTTTATTGTTTTAAGCCATTAACTTTGTGGAAAATTGCTACAGCTGCAACCAGAAACTAATACACTCTGTGAAAGATACCATTAAAAGAATTAAAGAACATACCATGGAATGAGAGAAATTATTTACAAAACATATCTGATAAAGGACTTTGAAATATACAAACATGCATGTAGGCAATTAACTAAATAAGAGAAGCTTTTGATGTGTTGCTGTAGCTAAGAAACTGTTTTGTGTAATTTTCGTATGAACTTCAGTAGTTGTGAACCATACCATACGGTGTCACAATGATCAATGTGGTATGGTATAGGCTTAACTTTATGAGAGTCAGTGTAACTTAATGGTAAAGCCTGATCAAACTCAGAATCCAGACATATCTGGATTTGAAATCTTGATCTACCACTTACTGTGGCTTGTTCTACAAATTACTAAACTTCCCTAAACTGTGATTTTCCATTTGGTAAGAGGGAATACAATAGTATCTACAACATGAGGCTGTTATAAGCAAAAAATAAGATTAAGTATAAAATAATTTCAACACAGTGCTGGTACATATTGAATTATCATTATTTTTCATAATAATAATGTAATTATATGTTATGTAATAATGATATAATTATATTATATGCAATATACTAATAATTACTATTTTACCATAAAATAATGTATATTAGTTTACATTATTCAATTGTATGCTATAATTTTCACACATTTTATTGTAAAGCATGCATTTATATTCAGAAAACATTTTCACATGTTCCAGTTTTAACTGGACAACCTTGAAAGAGGAGTCTATCGTGACTGGAAAAGCAGCTCTGTCTATTCTATGGATTCTATCTTGTGGTAGCGCAAGTTGCTAGGGCAAAAATAATTTTAAAACTTTTTGTTATGTTCTTAAAGTTTTTCACTGAAGAGGGCTTGAGTGGTAAGAGGATGAATATTTCAATTGCTTTTATTTTTACATTGTAGTACTAGGAATAAGATTCAAGGTTAATTAGTTCCCCCCGTGAAGATCACTTGAGCAGGATTTTGGTTCATGAGAATTGGTATCTCATGAACCAAAAATGTTATTTCTGTTTGGATGGGTTGTGCGTTAGAGCTGCAACTGTTTAGATTCTTTTAACCTGGGCTCTTTCTGTTACGAAGTTAGAATCAGAGAACATAATGGGATGGATCTTCATCACTGCACCTGAATGTTTTATATACTTATTTTTGGCAGGCATAAGCACATAGACGCTACTCTGCAGGTGTAATTGAAGTATGCTTGCCCTAAAGAGCTGCAGGTGTCTTGGCCAGTGGAGCTTCTAGAAGCTCTCACTCCTCGAATGATGAGTTGTCTTTAAGGCAATCCAGTATCTGGGTTCTGTAAAACATTGTTGAATAAGTCCATCCTTAAAGCTACGTGTATATTATCATGAAATATTATACAACTAAAGTCCTTTTATAATGACATACAGTGACATAAATGAATTTGAGGTAGGGTACTAGAGACAACAGCAACATATCACCTTAGTTAAGAAATCTCTTTTCTAGCAAGGCACATTGGAAATCATAGCAGTGAGTTTTTTGATATGAGGAGACATTTTCCCTGGCTTCACGCGGTGAGGCTGTAATATGCAAGTGTCTGCTGCTCAAGTTAAAAAACATTTTATAAAGTAATTTTTATAATTTAAAAAACATTTTATAAAGTAATTTTTATAATTTAAAAAACATTTTATAAAGTAATTTTTATAATGTACTTTACTGGTAGTATGATAGGGTAGAAGATGGACAAGAGTATCATGTTTAGTGTCTGTAGAGGCTTTTATTTCTTCCCATTACAAAAATGGCATGAGACTTTGGCTTTTAGTCTTACAAAGTTCCTTTATGCTTTATGTTTAACTATCCTGTTTTTTTTATTATTGCTTATTTTTGCATTCATCCGTTTAACAAGTTCTCCATTTAAAAAAACTTAAACATGTATCAATCACAGAGAGGAAATGCTATCCATTATTTGTTTTGAGTTTTTAAAAATGTAAACTCACAAGTGACAGTCTCTGTATTCTCACTCACCAAAAATTCCATGTTTTTAATATACCATCACTTTTTAGGCACAATCGGTACTACCATTTTCTTATTTTATATTTTCTCTTGAATATAAATAAATGCATATATATTATAAAATATTTTTCTTTTTATTATAATCATTGCCATAAGTAGTAGTATTTTTCTATAAATAAGAGGTTACGGTTTGCAAATTTTCCTGTAAGTAGACTTTTTTCCCCTTAAAAATTTCTAGGTTAGAATATATAACTAAGAGTGTATCATCATTTTAAAGTGATTTATTGTTTTTCACCACATGAATACATTATAAGTTGTTCGACTATCTTTATGGCTATATAAGTTGTATTAAAATTATTGTTCTTACAAATAATCTTGCAAAACATATTTGTATACAATCATCTGCTATATCATGATCATTTTGCTCTGATTTCTAGATGCTGAATTATAATCAAATGATATGAATTTCTAACAGTTTTTGTTACTCTCCCAGCCCTGAACACCTTATAGATTACATTACCAACAAACTATGTGTTACAGTATATTCTAACAGCTTCAATGGAACCATATGTTTTGACTACATATATATTATATATGTATTTTTTTTATTTCTCATTGATTTATACGGGTTCAGTATATATCAGGGATCCTTTGTTTGAAATATATGTGATATTTTCTTTTCATCACTTTCTTTTATTTGTGTTATATATTTCTATGACAAAGTTTAAATTTTTGTGTGGTAAAGATTTTATTATGTCCAGAGTTTCTGAAGAATAATATGGATAATTTTGCATAGGCATTGTGCACATGTAAAATTTTGTCTTTTAATTAGAATGCCAACTTTTAAGTGAAAGCAAATACCATAATTTAAGAAAAAAATTAGAGGCTAAGAACAAATAACCAACAAGTAGATTTTGAAACTACTCTTTATTTTACTAAATTATATTTACATTATCAGTAGAAAAATAAAACTTAATACTTAGGAAAAACAACATTGACAAATGTTTTGTCAAATAATAAAACAAAAGAAAAAACAAGCTAAAATATTCAATATGATGTGGAGTCTCTATTTCCTTTGATTAATTTATACAATATATTCTGATATTTAACACCCAAATATATTACAGTGCCAAGACTAAATCTTTTGCCTATATTCTCTCATTCGATCCTCCCTAAATCATTATTTAATCCTCACAGTGTTTATCTGAGGTAGCTGTATTAATAGCCACACTTCCAAGCTGGAACATCATAATAGAGAACTGTTGCGTGGTCACACAGGTGATAAGAGATGTGGTGAGTTTTACATGCAAGCTTTCTGACGTAGCTTGTGTTCTGTTTCTCCTGACAGAGGCTAGTCTTCCCACACCAAAATGAAACTGAAGAAAACTATGTTTTCTGATACTTCTAACTTATTATTGTATTTATATACATGATTTAATTATAATTTCAATATTAATTTAGATATTGAATACAAATTATTCATTCCTTTAAAGATGTGATTCAAATATGCACAACAAACCGTTATGTTACTAGGATAAATAACATCTTAGGAACAATCTTTTATAAATTAATGAAAATCATAACCAGCTTCAAAAATTTGGACACCAGACAGAAATTATCTGTGAGGAAAATGGTAGCAGAAGGTCAATAGTCTGGCTGGGCTGAACAATATTTTTTAAGAAACATAGATTCAATATTTTTATCTCCTCAGCATTGGTGTTCCATGTTAAATCCTCTCAAACTTCAGGCTTCTTGGGTTCCAGAGGCAAATACTGCCTTTACCATGTTTGTCAGACAGGAATAGGGTAACTAAATCCCAAGAAAAATATGGGGAGGAAGAAGTTCCTATGAAAATCCAGTTTCTTTTTCTAAACACACTGGATTAAATTACTGCTTTTCTCCTCCAAACTAAAGTATGGTATTGAGAGGGGACAGGTATCTTTTACCACTGAAACAGACAAAATCTCAAGAGTACACAAGAGGTGCCTCCCACAAAACTGAGAAAAGGGAACAAAGTGGAAATATTGAGTGGGAAAGAGCTGTTTTGCCTACTTATTTAATTTGCCTTGGGCTTAAAATTTTTCATTAAAATATTACATAATGCTATTTCACACTGCGATAGTCTTGTTACCTACAGGGCAGCAAGGATGGTGACTTTCTAGTTAAGGAGAAATGCTCTCACCTTTTATGCAGATACTTTTTATTACTGAGAAGTACACCAGAAAGTGTCATTTGAAAATCAAACGTAATATACATACTTTTGATCTTGGAGGTTCCCCAACGGGAAATATTCTCAATTTTCCTTTCTGACTCTTCTGTATATAACTCAATGCCAATTTCTACTGCTATTATTATGATATTGTATTTTTATTCTTTTCCCCTTGGGCAAATAATCTAATGTCTAGTCTGTGGGTTATGGTTTATTTATCTTTGTATCTTCCAAACCTAACAGAATTTCTTACACAGAGTTTGTGTTCAGTAATTTTTTTTGAATCAAAGTAGTTGACTAGCTGGACTTGTATGTTCAAAGCAAGTTTTACTTCAAATGAATCCTTATCAACTTTAGCTACAGATGCTTTCCCAGATGATTTAGAGAAATACATACTCTTGTGAATAACTTATTAATATAGATTGAGGCCAATCAGCGCTTATAGGTGTATTTATTTATTAAAATCTGCTTCACTTTTCTTTTGGGATTGGACTAATCCTTAATAAACCTGTACATGCAAAATAGGAAATAACATTGAGTATAACCTAAATTGGTCAATGAAATATTAAAATTTGCTTGCATTAGGACTATATTTCCTATTGCTAATCAACCAGGGATATGGCTTTCTGCCCCTATGATTTATATTATAAATTGTGCTTTATAGCTTACAAATTGATACAGTTCCTATAAATGTCATAAATGCTCAGTTGCCTAAAATTACAATTTCACATGTATAAATTTTCGAAGACCAATGATGTTATTAAGGTTACGTTAGTTTTTAATTATTTTTTAAATCCATGTGATAAAATAACAATACCTTGCCTTGTCTAACTTTTTATGATAAAATAATGATACATTGTCTTGTCTAACATTTTATGACCATTGGAAACGTACAATCTCAATGAAGCCAGTTTTATATGTCAAATTATTGTTATGTTTACCATAGCAAAAACAAATATTCAAAGATAATGAAGACATTCAGGAAATATTATAAGAAAATACTTTTGTTTAAAATATTTAAGGAAATTTATATATTATAATGTCCTTTTCCATCAACATAAATAATTTTATTACTTTCATACCTATAATTACAAGAGTGCAACTGGTTCAAAATATGGGTTTATTTCATGGTACAAGCCTTTTGCTCTTAGTCATTTTTAAAATTAACGTATGAGCACTGAATTTAAAATGCAAAAGTGTAACATCAATGAAAAGTTTTTCGTCAATAAAGAAGCAATTATAGGTACATTAACTATTAGGGGGAGAGAGGAATCAAATCAGAAAAGAACATGATCATAATGCATTCCAGTGAAATCAAAAGCCAGCAGATGGAGCTTTTCAGTTATTGTTACATAATCTTTGCTTAAAGCTGCCATCTAAAATAAAATAGAGTCAATTTAAAGTCCTTAAATGTTCCTTTTTTTTCTACTTAAAACTATTCAGTCACTATTTGTAAAAAATTGATTATTTTCAGTGAAATAATATTTGAATACTTAGAAATGTTTTCATTTCTGTGAATCCATTAGCATGACATTGCTAAGCAAGGAAATTTCATTAAGACTGAAGTCACTCGTCAGTGCTTAGATATTGAAGTAACAAATACTTAAGTTTATAGTATCATCACTTTTACATGTGTCCCAGTGTTTATTGATATGTCCCTTCAAGCACAAAATGAGTATTTTGGCATATGCGATAACCAAAATAAATCAATGTATGTAAACCCTGTACAAATTTCTTGATATATCCTAATTTCTCTGCAGGTTATTACTATTATACCTTCTTTCTTATACTTGATAAAATATAGAATTACAGCAGCTAGGGAACAAGCTCAAAGTCTTATACCCTGTTCCCAGGGTATAAAACCTGGTCTGTCTGAATCCAGAGCAACCACCACTGTTGCTTGACTTCTCTATGAGTTTTGGCTCTCTCTGCCTCATCCCACCACCATCCCAAAGATGCTTCTTTAGAAGCTTTATACGTGTTATAAAAATGAAACAGACACTATATACAGTAAAAGTGTTAAAAACAAGACCAATGAAAGTTGAATTTCTAGAGGCAAATTTTACACAAACCTGTAAACTTTGTAATAAAACCCTCTACTCAATGTGTGTGTCAACATCACCTTGTACCTTTGCCTGGACTTCAGACCTTCATTCACCACAGAACAGTAGGTATATATAAGTTAGTCCACAGCAGCCTACCCATGTTGAAGCTGCACGTGTTTGATTTCAAAATTTTAAGTCTGAATTCTTTTTATATTCATAAGTAGGTTGTATCCCACCATCTCCACTTTTTTCTTTAATTTAGATTACATCTTGCAAGCCTCAGTGCAGTACATAGTATAGAATGTAAAACTAAAGTCTTTCAGTTCTTTTCAAGAATATAAACTTTTAATGTTAAGATAAATAATTGCTTGTGACAACCAATATTCATTATGAGAAAGGATATTATGGCTCAGAAGCAAAGACTAGAAAGATAAACTCTTTTCTTTCATGTGGATACTGCCAATTGTTAGAAGAATGTTTGCTGTTCTCTTTAGTTCCTGCCCTCTTTCTAGATTGCCAATGTTGCATGAGCTGAGGCTTTAGCTGCCTCCAGGTCCTAGAGGACCAATCCATTTCCCATTCCATTTTAGCTGGGCCCAGAGTTTGCCCCCACTCTGTTTCCTCAGCAGGCATGTGGTAAGTTCTCAGGCACTTTAGGGAAAAGTTTAATTAATTCTTCTTTTACTACACAATTAAACCACCCACCTTCTTGCCTATGATTTGGCACTCTCTCCAGAGACTCTTGAGTACTTTTCAGTTGAAAAACTTGAAACCTACTTGGGATGTAATGACTACTTCCGAGAGTTATGACCTGTGCTTTTCCAATTAAATAAAAGGGGATCCTGTGAGATGAGCAGTAAATATATCACGGAACTTTTGATTTACTTGGCCAGTACCTTGTGCCAAAATCATAGTTGGACAAATGTACAAGCTTAGAGGCTATCCCAAATTAAATTTGTGGGATTATTTTGGTATTTTGTTCTGATACAGGGAACTGCATTCACAGATTCTTTTTTTTACAATTGAGAGGAAATTGCTTATCAAATTTACTTTTTGCTAAAATATCTTTAATATTATCAACTTTATTATATATTTTTAACACGGTAGCTTTTTTTATTTTGCTTTGTGGCACAAAATTGCCATCATCAGTCTTTGAGAAATTTGCTACATAGCTTTTTTATTTTGCTATGTGGCATGAAATTGAATCCAGAGCTACTACTCTTATCACTGATGCTTGACTGCTTCTGTGAGTTTTGGCTATCTCTGCCCCATCCCAAAACCATCCAAAAGATGCTTCTTTAGAAGCATTGTACAGTATACTGCTTTTTTTTTTTTTAAATTTTGCTATGTGGCATGAAATTGCCATCATCAATCACTGGAAAATTTGCTACATACCTTCTAACAGTTTCTCACTCTTTTTCTCTCCATATCATACTCCAGCATACTCCCCTTTGCCTTCTGCCATGATCATAAGTTTCCTTTAAAATAGTTTTGTATTTTTATCGAGACCAGCCTAACCAACATGGTGAAACCTGGTCTCTACTAAAAATACAAAAATTAGCTAAGCGTGGGTGACACACACCTGTAATCCCAGCTACTTGGGAGGCTGAGGCAGGAGAATAGCTTGAACCTGGGAGGTGGAGGTTGCAGTTAGCTGAAATTGTGCCCCTGCACTCCAGCCTGAGCAACAGAGCAACACTCCATCTCAAAAAAAAGTTTCCTACAGCAGGTGCTGGAGAGGATGTGGAGAAATAGGAACACTTTTACACTGATGGTGGGATTGTAAACTAGTTCAACCATTATGGAAAACAGTATGGCAACTCCTCAAGGATCTAGAACTAGATGCACCATATGACCCAGCCATCCCACTACTGGGTATATACCCAAAGGATTATAAATCATGCTGCTATAAAGACACATGCACACGTATGTTTATTGTAGCACTATTCACCATAGCAAAGTCTTGGAATCAACCCAAATGTCCATCTGTGACAGACTGGATTAAGAAAATGTGGCCCATATACACCATGGAATATTATGCAGCCATAAAAAAGGATGAGTTTGCGTCCTTTGTAGGAACATGGATGCAGCTGGAAACTACTGTTCTCAGCAAACCATCGCAAGAACAGAAAACCAAACACCGCATGTTCTCACTCATAGGTGGGAACTGAACAATGATATCACTTGGACTCGGGAAGGGGAACATCACACATTGGGGCCTATCATGGGGAGGGGGGAGGGGGGAGGGATTGCATTGGGAGTTATACCTGATATAAATGATGAATTGATGGGTGCTGACGAGTTGATGGGTGCAGCACACCAACATGGCACAAGTATACGTATGTAACAAACCTGCACGTTATGCACATGTACCCTAGAACTTAAAGTATAATTTAAAAAAAATTAAAAAATTTTAAAAAAAGTTTCCTATTTTTAAAAACACTATTACGTGTGCAGTACAGATTTTGCATTTTCACTTGATTCTGCATAAATAGTATTTCTTTGTTTTAAATTTAGAAATTTTCTATACTTGTTTTTAAGATAGAGAAATAATTTAGTTGTATTACAATTTAATTAATAAGTGTTTCAACTTATTAATTTCCAGTTACAATTCATGTAGGTATTGTGCTATTTGCATACAATATTCAAATAAACACTTTATTATATTGGTGCTTACATTGTGCAAAATTTCCACCCATTGGCATTAACTAGATTTATGATTTTTTTGTTTAATTAATTAATTAATTAATTTACGGCCGGGCGCGGTGGCTCAAGCCTGTAGTCCCAGCACTTTGGGAGGCCGAGACGGGCGGATCACGAGGTCAGGAGATCGAGACCATCCTGGCTAACACGGTGAAACCCCGTCTCTACTAAAAATACAAAAAAACTAGCCGGGCGAGGTGGCGGGCGCCTATAGTCCCAGCTACTGGGGAGGCTGAGGCAGGAGAATGGCGTGGACCCGGGAGGCGGAGCTTGCAGTGAGCTGAGATCCGGCCACTGCACTCCAGCCCGGGCAACAGAGCGAGACTCTGTCTCAAAAAAAAAAAAAAAAAAAAAAAAAAAAAAAAAAAAAAAAAAAAATTAATTTACTTATTTTTAATACTTTAAGTTCTAGGGTACATGTACATAATGTGCAGGTTTGTTACATATGTATACTTGTGCCATGTTGGTGTGCTGCACCCATCAACTCGTCAGCACCCATCAACTCGTCATTTACATCAGGTATAACTCCCAATGCAATCCCTCCCCCTACCCCCTCCCCGTGATAAGCCTCAGTGTGTGATGTTCCCCTTCCCGAGTTCAAGTGATCTCATTGCTCAGTTCCCACCTATGAGTGAGAACATATGGTGTTTGGTTTTCTGTTCTTGCGATAGTTTGCTAAGAATGATAGTTTCCAGCTGCATCCATGTCCCTACAAAGGACACAAACTCATCCTTTTTTATGGTTGCATAGTATTCCATGGTGCATATGGGCCACATTTTCTTAATCCAGTCTGTCACTGATGGACATTTGGGTTGATTTCAAGTCTTTGCTATTGTGAATAGTGCTGCAGTAAACATACCTGTGCATGTGTCTTTATAGCAGCATGATTTATAATCTTTTGGGTATATACCCAGTAATGGGATGGCTGGGTCATATGGTACTTCTAGTTCTAGATCCTTGAGGAATCACCATACTGTTTTCCATAATGGTTGAACTAGTTTACAATCCCACCAACAGTGTAAAAGTGTTCCTATTTCTTCACATCCTCTCCAGCACCTGTTTTTTCCTGACTTTTTAATGATTGCCATTCTAACTGGTGTGAGATGGTATCTCATTGTGGTTTTGATTTGCATTTCTCTGATGGCGAGTGATGATGAGCATTTTTTCATGTGTCTGTTGGCTGTATGAATGTCTTCTTTTGAGAAATGTCTGTTCATATCCTTTCCCCACTTTTTGATGGGGTTGTTTGTTTTTTTTCTTGTAAATTTGTTTGAGTACTTTGTAGGTTCTGGATATTAGCCCTTTGTCTGATGAGTAGATTGCAAAAACTTTCTCCCATTCTGTAGGTTGCCTGTTCACTCTGATGGTGGTTTCTTTTGCTGTGCAGAAGCTCTTTAGTTTAATTAGATCCCATTTGTCAATTTTGGCTTTTGTTGCCATTGCTTTTGGTGTTTTAGACATGAAGTCCTTGCCCGTGCCTATGTCCTGAATGGTATTACCTAGGTTTTCTTCTAGGGTTTTTGTGGTATTAGGTCTAACATTTAAGTCTCTAATCCATCTTGAATTAATTTTCGTATAAGGAGTAAGGAAAGGATCCAGTTTCAGCTTTCTACTTATGGCTAGCCAATTTTCCCAGCACCATTTATTAAATAGGGAATCCTTTCCCCATTTCTTGTTTCTCTCAGGTTTGTCAAAGATCAGATGGCTGTAGATGTGTGGTATTATTTCTGAGGACTCTGCTCTGTTCCATTGTTCTATATCTCTGTTTTGGTACCAGTACCATGCTGTTTTGTTTACTGTAGCCTTGTAGTATAGTTTGAAGTCAGGTAGCGTGATGCCTCCAGCTTTGTCCTTTTGACTTAGGATTGTCTTGGCAATGTGGGCTCTTTTTTGGTTCCATATGAACTGTAAGGCAGATTTTTCCAATTCTGTGAAGTAACTCATTGGTAGCTTGATGGGGATGGCATTGAATCTATAAATGACCTTAGACAGTATGGCCATTTTCACGATATAGATTCTTCCTCTCCATGAGCATGGTATGTTCTTCCATTTGTTTGTGTCCTCTTTGATTTCACTGAGCAGTGGTTTGTAGTTCTCCTTGAAGAGGTCCTTTACATCCCTTGTAAGTTGGATTCCTAGGTATTTTATTCTCTTTGAAGCAATTGTGAATGGAAGTTCATTCCTGATTTGGCTCTCTGTTTGTCTGTTACTGGTGTATAAGAATGCTTGTGATTTTTGCACATTAATTTTGTATCCTGAGACTTCACTGAAGTTTCTTATCAGCCTAAGGAGATTTTGGGCTGAGACGATGGGGTTTTCTAAATATACAATCATGTCATCTGCAAACAGGGACAATTTGACTTCTTGTTTTCCTAACTGAATATCCTTGATTTCTTTCTCTTGCCTGATTGCCCTAGCCAGAATTTCCAACACTATGTTGAATAGGAGTGGTGAGAGAGGGCATCCCTGTCTTGTGCCAGTTTTCAAAGGGAATTTTTCCAGTTTTTTCCCATTCAGTAAGATATTGGCTGTGGGTTTGTCATAAATAGCTCTTATTATTTTGAGATAAGTTCCATCAATACTGAATTTCTTGAGCGTTTTTAACATGAAGGGCTGTTGAATTTTGTCAAAGGCCTTTTCTGCATCTATTGAGATAATCATGTGGTTTTGGTCTTTGGTTCTGTTTATATGCTGGATTACGTTTATTGATTTGCGAATGTTGAACCAGCCTTGCATCCCAGGGATGAAGCCCAGTTGATCATGGTGGATAACTTTTTGATGTGCTGCTGAATCCGGTTTGCCAGTATTTTATTGAGGATTTTTGCATCGATGTTCATCAGGGATATTGGTGTACAATTCTCTTTTTTTGTTATGTCTCTGCCAGGCTTTGGTATCAAGATGATGTTGGCCTCATAAAATGAGTTAGGGAGGATTCCCTCTTTTTCTATTGATTGGAATAGCTTCAGAAGGAATGGTACCAGCTCCTCCTTGTACCTCTGGTAGAATTCAGCTGTGAATCCATCTGGTCCTGGACTTTTTTTGGTTGGTAGGCTATTAATTATTGCCTCAATTTCAGAGCCTGCTATTGGTCTATTCAGGGATTCAGCTTCTTCCTGGTTTAGTCTTGGAAGAGTGTAAGTGTCCAGGAAATTATCCATTTCTTCTAGATTTTCTAGTTTGTTTGCGTAGAGGTGTTTATAGTATTCTCTGACGGTAGTTTTTCTTTCTTTTTTTTTTTTTTTTTTTTTTGGGTTGGGGTCTCGCTCTGTCGCCCGGGCTGGAGTGCAGTGGCCAGATCTCAGCTCACTACAAGCTCCGCCTCCCGGGTTTACGCCATTCTCCTGCCTCAGCCTCTGGAGTAGCTGGGACTACAGGTGCCCGCCACCTCGCCCGGCTAGTTTTTTTGGTATTTTTAGTAGAGACGGGGTTTCACCGTGTTAGCCAGGATGGTCTCGATCTCTTGACCTTGTGATCCGCCCGTCTCGGCCTCCCAAAGTGCTGGGATTACAGGCTTGAGCCACCGCGCCTGGCTGGTAGTTTTTATTTCTGTGGGGTCGGTCATGATATCCCCTTTATCATTTTTTATTGCATCTATTTGATTCTTCTCTCTTTTCTTCTTTATTAGTCTTGCTAGCGGTCTGTCAATTTTGTTGATCTTTTCAAAAAAGCAACTCCTGGATTCATTGATTTTTTGGAGGGTTTTTTTGTGTCTCTATCTCTCTCAGTTCTGCTCGGATCTTACTTATTTCTTGCCTTCTGCTAGCTTTTGAATGTGTTTGCTCTTGCTTCCCTAGTTCTTTTAATTGTGATGTTAGAGTGTCAATTTTAGATCTTTCCATCTTTCTCTTGTGGGCATTTAGTGCTATAAATTTCCCTCTACACACTGCTTTAAATGTATCCCAGAGATTCTGGTATGTTGTATCTTTGTTCTCACTGGTTTCAAAGAACTTCTTTATTTCTGCCTTCATTTTGTTATGTACCCAGTAGTCATTCAGGAGCAGGTTATTCAGTTTCCATGTAGTTGAGCGGTTTTGATTGAGTTTCTTAGTCCTGAGTTCTAGTTTGATTGCACTGTGGTCTGAGAGACAGTTTGTTATAATTTCTGTTCTTGTACATTTGCTGAGGAGTGCTTTACTTCCTATTATGTGGTCAATTTTGGAATAAGTGTGATGTGGTGCTGAGAAGAATGTATATTCTGTTGATTTGGGGTGGAGAGTTCTGTAGATGTCTATTAGGTCTGCTTGCTGCAGAGATGAGTTCAATTCCTGGATATCCTTGTTAACTTTCTGTCTCGTTGATCTGTCTAATGTTGACAGTGGGGTATTGAAGTCTCCCATGATTATTGTAAGGGAGTCTAAGTCTCTTTGTAAGTCTCTAAGGACTTGCTTTATGAATCTGGGTGCTCCTGTATTGGGTGCATATATATTTAGGATAGTTAGCTCTTCCTGTTGAATTGATCCCTTTACCATTATGTCACAGCCTTCTTTGTCTCTTTTGATCTTTGATGGTTTAAAGTCTATTTTATCAGAGACTAGGATTGCAACCCCTGCTTTTTTTTGTTCTCCATTTGCTTGGTAGATCTTCCTCCATCCCTTTATTTTGAGCCTATGTATGTCTCTGCATGTGAGATGGGTCTCCTGAATACAGCACACTGATGGGTCCTGACTCTTTATCCAGTTTGCCAGTCTGTGTCTTTTAATTGGGGCATTTAGTCCATTTACATTTAAGGTTAATATTGTTATGTGTGAACTTGATCCTGCCATTATGATATTAACTGGTTATTTTGCTCGTTAGTTGATGCAGTTTCTTCCTAGCCTCGATGGTCTTTACATTTCGGCATGTTTTTGCAATGACTGGTACCGGTTGTTCCTTTCCATGTTTAGTGCTTCCTTCAGGGTCTCTTGTAAGGCAGGCCTGGTGGTGACAAAATCTCTAAGCATTTGCTTATCTGTAAAGGATTTTATTTCTCCTTCACTTATGAAACTTAGTTTGGCTGGATATGAAATTCTGAGTTTAAACTTCTTTTCTTTAAGAACGTTGAATATTGGCCCCCACTCTCTTCTGGCTTGTAGAGTTTCTGCCAAGAGATCTGCTGTTAGTCAGATGGGCTTCCCTTTGTGGGTAACTTGACCTTTCTCTCTGGCTGCCCTTAAGATTTTTTCCTTCATTTCAACTTTGGTGAATCTGGCAATTATGTGTCTTGGAGTTGCTCTTCTTGAGGAGCAACTTTGTGGAGTATCTTTGTGGCGTTCTCTGTATTTCCTGAATTTGAATGTTGGCCTGCCCTGCTAGGTTGGGGAAGTTCTCCTGGATGATATCCTGAAGAGTGTTTTCCAACTTGGTTCCATTTTCCCCCTCACTTTCAGGCACCCCAATCAGATGTAGATTTGGTCTTTTTACATAATCCCATACTTCTTGCAGGCTTTGTTCATTTCTTTTTCTTCTTTTTTCTTTTGGTTTCTCTTCTCGCTTCATTTCATTCATTTGATCCTCAATCGCTGATTCTCTTTCTTCCAGTTGATCGAGTCGGTTACTGAAGCTTGTGCATTTGTCACGTATTTCTCGTGTCATGGTTTTCATCTCTGTCATTTCGTTTATGACCTTCTCTGCATTAATTATTCTAGCTATCAATTCTTCCACTCTTTTTTCAAGATTTTTAGTTTCTTTGTGCTGGGTACGTAATTCCTCCTTTAGCTCTGAGAAGTTTGATGGACTGAAGCCTTCTTCTCTCATCTCATCAATGTCATTCTCCGTCCAGCTTTGATCCGTTGCTGGCAATGAGCTGCGTTCCTTTGCAGGGGGAGATGCACTCTTATTTTTTGAATTTCCAGGTTTTCTGCCCGCTTTTTCCCATCTTTGTGGTTTTATCTGCCTCTGGTCTTTGATGATGGTGACGTACTGATGGGGTTTTGGTGTAGGTGTCCTTCCTGTTTGTTAGTTTTCCTTCTAACAGTCAGGACCCTCAGCTGTAGGTCTGTTGGAGATTGCTTGAGGTCCACTCCAGACCCTGTTTGCCTGGGTATCAGCAGCAGAGGCTGCAGAAGGTAGAATACTGCTGAACAGCGAGTGTACCTTTCTGATTCTTGCTTTGGAAGCTTCCTCTCAGGGGTGTACTCCACCGTGTGAGGTGTGGTGTGTCGGTCTGCCCCTATTGGAGGATATCTCCCACTTAGGCTACTCAGGGGTCAGGGACCCACTTGAGCAGGCAGTCTGTCCGTTCTCAGATCTCAACCTCCGTGTTGGGAGATCCACTGCACTCTTCAAAGCTGTCAGACAGAGTCGTTTGCGTCTGTAGAGGTTTCTGCTGCTTTTTGTTGTTGTTGTTGTTTAGCTGTGCCCTGTCCCCAGAGGTGGAGTCTACAGAGACTGGCAGGCCTCCTTGAGCTGCTGTGAGCTCCACCCAGTTCGATCTTCCCAGGGCTTTGTTTACCTACTTAAGCCTCAGCAATGGTGGGCACCCCTCTCCCAGCCTCGCTGCTGCCTTGCAGTTAGATCACAGACTGCTGTGCTAGCAATGAGGGAGACTCTGTGTGCATGGGACCCTCCCGGCCAGGTGTGGGATATAATCTCCTGGTGTGCCCGTTTGCTTAAAGCGCAGTATTGGGGTGGGAGTTACCCGATTTTCCAGGTGTTGTGTGTCTCAGTTCCCCAGGCTAGGAAAAGGGATTCCCTTCCCTGTTGCGCTTCCCAGGTGAGGCAATTCCTCACCCTGCTTCAGCTCTAGCTGGTTGGGCTGCAACAGCTGACCAGCACCGATTGTCCGGCACTCCCTAGTGAGATAAACCCAGTACCTCAGTTGAAAATGCAGAGATCACCTGTCTTCTGAGTCGCTGGCCCTGGGAGCTGGAGCCTGGAGCTGTTTCTATTCGGCCATCTTGCTCTGCCCCTTTGGTTCGATTTATGATGTTTTTATGTGTAATACTAGAAACAATTTAGGCATTTAATATGCATACTCAGTATTAGTCTGTTCTCACTTTGCTATAAAGAACCAGCTGAGACTGGGTAATTTATAAAGAAAAGAGGTTTAATTGACTCACAGTTCCACAGGCTGTGCAGGAAGCATGGCTGGGGAGGCCTCAGTAAACTTACAATCTTGGCAGAAGGCAAGGGGAAGCAAAAACATCTTTACATGGCCAGCAGCAGACAGAGAGGAAAGGGGGAAGTGCTACACACCTTTAAGCACCCAGATCTTGTGAGAACTCACTCACTGTCATGACAACAGCAAGAGGGACATCTGCCCCCATGATCCAGTCATCCAGTCATCTTCTATTAGGTCCCTCCACCAATTGTAATTGTAATTGGGAATTATAATTTCAACATGAGATATGGGTAGGGACACAAGCCAAACCATATCATACTCCAAGAAGACAATAATATATAAAACAATCAATGTTTGAAGCTAAATATAGTGCTACCAATACAACAATGTTGTGTTTATTGAATTATTTTATACTTCTTTCATTTTTAAATTTAAATTGATTTAAATTAAATACAATTAAATACAATTAAAATAAATTTCCCCCGTCACACTGGCCACATTTCAAGTACTGAATAATGACATGTGGCTAGTGGTTACCATACTGTGCAGCTACTGGTTTAGGTCATGTCTGGGTTCAATGTCCAGATCTCCTATTTTCTCAATGTGATTGGGAGAAAATTACTTCATTTTCTAACCTTTAGTTTCTCCATCTGGAAATGAGAGTGAAATAACACAACTAGCCTACAGAATTTTTGAAAGGGCTAAACAATATAATCCAAAGCAAGCACTTATTGTAAATTTTGAAACATGACTTCCTTTATACATTGCTAAAGAAATGACATTATTTAGCAACTACTATATTAAAGAAATCTGTGCAAACAAGATGGTATAATAATTTGCTTTTGGCATTGATGTAAATACAACACACACACATAAATACATGTAAATATATGATATTTTTTCATTTCTGGGAGTTCCAAGGAGTTTTTAAATATCTATCTGTTCTAGATTTTATTTGCCAATTTTATTAATAATATCCAGGACTTTAAAAAAATGAGCTGTAGAGCTAACAATACATTTTTTTCAGAAAAAAATATTTTTATGTTGTAAATCGTGTGTATCACTTCAAGGAACAGATAGATAATTTCTTTTACTTGCATTTTCAGAATGCTCACAGATATAACTGCATCATTTAGGTAACTCCTAGGGAGATGTCATTAGCTTTCACTCACAAAATGTGATTTAGAAGTTTTCTGAATGGCAGTGTACCTTGGTTTTATTCCATATGTTTGATAGAATAAAACATAGTACCCTTTACATAAAATATTTACATTGACTGTGCTTTCTATTTTTTTGACATTTGTTGTGTTGTTAGTGAGAATAAGTATCACATGTAATTTGTTCATCAGTTCAAGTAAACTTCATTTATTTTATTCATTCAATACGTTTTTATTGAGTGCTTACTTTCTTTCATGAAATCTTGGAGAAAGAGTGTGAAAATGAGAATTGTTTGAATCTCTCTGGCCTTCCCTGTAAAGGTAGAAATCTTCCTTGTTTTTTTTTCTTTATATTTATACTTGAACCGTGAAAAAGCTGACCAATTTTTTTTTTTCACTAAGTATCCGACTTCTCAGGTTTGGTGAACATAGTTCTCTCACAGTTACAGGAATTTCACTTCCTTTGTTTGGGCAGCCTATTTTTTCCTCCTCTGTGGTCATTTTATACTTTAATTTCATAATTTGCTGAATGTACACTAAAACTGGGAGCAAACTAATGAGCAGAACATATGTGTCTCATAGTGCTCAAATTTTGATGGAGAAAGGCAGGTTTTTAAACAAACTACATTAATAGTTCTATAGTTTTGTAAAGTGGTATATGCATGAATGGAAATATAAAACATGCAAAGGGGATGAAGAGTATTGGACCATAAATGGAAGGGTGTAACAAATGCTGTAAAATGTATTAGATAATGTTATTTAAATTTTAAAGTAAATATATTTATGTTTAGACTTGTTAAAATCATGTTAATTCTAACATGACTTTAAGGTTTACTCATCCATTTTTAAGTATAATTCCACTTCAACTCAGATTCAACTAATATTATGTGCAACTATATAGCTATAGTTGCCCAAGTGTAAGATGATGTTCATGAAAGATGAAGAACTGTTCCTATGAATTTTTTTGGTTGATAGATAAATGTATAGTTGACAAACACACACACACATCCCGTGTGTGTGTGTATAAAATATATATGATTTACAACATAAATCATACATATGTAACTTTTAAGAGTTATTTATTGAGGCATTCAAATATATGTATGTTTTATATTTGTGCTATGGACTGAATGTTTGTGTCCCCCTAAAATTCGTATGTTGAAATTCTATTCCTCAATATGATGGTACCAGGAAGTGCAGCCTTTGGGAGACAGTTAGAGTTAGATTAGATTACAAGGGTAGGAACTTTGTGGCAATATAATTCCTGTTGCAAAAAGAGGAGGTGATCTCTCTCTCCACCACATAAGGATACAGCAAGAAAGTGGCCCTCACCAGACACTGAATTTTCTGGCATCTTGATACCTTGATCTTGGACTGCCTTGCCTTCAGAACTGTGAGAATAAACCTTTGCTGTTTAAGACACACACTCCGTGGTATTTTGTTATAGCAGCCAAAACTGACTAAGAAAACCTGTGAACCAAAATGTATCTATATATGTGTGTTATATATGTACACATACATACTCACCTACACATACATATTTATATATACACACATTAAGAATATAGATAGAATTTTCAAGTTGTTAAATATGATGCTTGTTTATGTTACACATACACTTAAAACTGTATAATACATATGTTCATACATGAATTAATAAATTAATTTTAAAGTGTTTTGAAACATTGTTTTTAACCTAGCTTCATATTTCATAAAATTTGTAAAGTTTTGGCTTGTGAAATGCTGAAAATAATATTGATGCTTATTGAGATGGAGAAGACTTGACAAAATACTTGGAATTCGAGAGTGAAATGGGGACTATCAACATTTGTCTCTGTTGGTTGGGCATGGTGGCTCATGCCTGTAATCCCAGCATTTTGGAAGGCCCAGGTTGGTAGAGCGCTTGGGTCCAGGAGTGCAAGACCAGCTTTGGCAACATGGTGAATCCCCATGCCTACAAAGGAAAAAAAAAAAAAAAAAATTGGGCATGCTAACAGACACTTGTAGTCCCAATTATTTGGGAGGCTGAGGTGGGAGGATGGCTTGAGCCCAGGAGGTTGAGGCTGCAGGAAGCCAACATCATGCCATTACACTCCAGCCTGGGCAACAGAATTGGACTCCATTTCAAGAAAAAACAAACAAAAACAAAACAACAACAATAACAAATTTCTGTGTTATGTTACTTTGCGGATCCCCATTTGACATTGCTGAGTAGCCCCCCAATTGAAATGTTTCTTAGAACATTCATGTTTAGCAAGATCATTTTATATCACTCATTAATTTATATAAGTTCTTTATAACTGGATTGCATCCTTAGTCTGTACTCCTTTTTCAGGAAAACAATTTTGTGACTTGTCTTTTCTTTTATATACCTCAAACATTCTTCCTTTAGCTTCAAGGAGGTTCTTCTAAGATAGAGTAAATCAATTTTAGCTAAACTTCTGTCTTTCCTCTAACTGACTTACTTTTTATATACTTTTAAGTGTTATTTATTCAGGTATTCAAATTCAGGAGTACAAAACTAAGTTGACCAATTTTGAACACTGCTCTGTTGAAATCATTTTATGTTCTGGGAATGAGAGTATTACATAAAAAGTAGAAGTCAAGGGCACACTTTCTCTCTCTTTGACACAACAAGTCCTGATTTTACCTGGCCTGTCCTTTCAGAAACATGCAGTGGTCGTTCATTAATTTAAAGAGGTGATTCACCTAAGTACAAAGAATAATCTATGGATATTTATAACTTTGTATCCTTTTATTAAAATAACAACAAAACAGACTTTTGCTAAAAGGAAAACAGATAATATGAGAGAACTAGGAGACAAAAATAATAAGTCAGTAGAGAGCTTTAAAAAGCTAAGTAGGTCACTGAGGCAAGCAGAAAATATGCAATATCTTTTTGTAAGAAATGAAGTAATTCTTAAAAGATGTACTTCAGCCAGTGATTTTTTCAAAATAGAATAGCATGAAACTCAAAATCACAAAATACTATTTATAGAGTGAACCTTACATGATTTGGGGGAAAAAAAAGTCCTCTTCAGTAAGTGTGAAAAACTGATAAGAAACCTTGTCTGAAGAGTGAATCCACTTTAACAGGACTCATAAAAGGTCGCTGTGCAGAACTGGTCAGAAAGGCAAAAATATTTCCCAGCATCAAGTAGAAATAGTTTTGAATAAATTCACTTTGAATAGAAGAATGCCAGATTTAAAACAAATCTAAAAATGTCTCAATGCAGAGGATGGACCTAAAACAGGAACATAGTAAAAGAATGTGAGGTTAACAAATTTGAGGCAATTGAATAATTTAGTGTTTCAGTGTTGTATATAATTACTGCTCTTTATAGTCAAAGAGATATAAACAGCTCAACTGCAAATTGGCCTTGTTAGAAGAATATTTAGTACAAAAAATCCTTTATCTACCATTCTCTCTACAGCCTCTTATTCCTATCATTCATATGCAAATTTTTGTAAAAATATGAGTAGGCCACTATTATTCATATGTGTGAGAATCTCTTCCTCTGAAGGACTTTTCTTAATTCTACAATCCCAAGTTACTCGCTTTTTCTACTCCTCCTATGTCCTTTAGTATCTTATTGCAGAGATTTGATGTATCATTTTCCTTTCCTCTTCACACCCAATGCATCAGAATGTCAAGTGACACTTCCACAAAATTCGTCATAAGGAAGACACTGCTCCATCATCACTGGCACTACTTCGAAACACCTCTCCTCAACAGTTCAAAAGCCTATTTCCTTGTCTTATTCCTTCCATCATTTTAGCTTGCAGTTTGTGTTCCCCACGGCAGTAATTCATATCACCTCTCTAAAACACAAACTGAAATTGTGTATTCTTCTGCTCTTGTCTCCCTGTACCAATTCACCACAAATATTAATGCGTGGCTTTTCATTAAATTGAAAAGTGCATTCAAACACCTTGATAAGCTGTACAAAGACCTATGTGATGTGATTCTTTTTTGCTTCTTTATGAACCACCTGATTCCTGTGATCCACCAACTACTGCCCTTTAGCCATCCTCGTTCCCTTTCTCTCCTGCAAACTTAAGCTGTTTTCCTTTCAGTCTTTGTCTTGCCTGTTCCAGTCTGCTGGACGCACTCCTGATATAATCTTAAAATGTCATCTTCTCAAGAGTGCCATTATTAATTACTGTAAACAGCTAAGGAGGTCACCTGCTTCTGTGCTCTAGACACAGCACTGTCCTTAGCAGGTGTGCAGAAATGAGAACTAGGTTGTTTCTTAGAGTAACAAATTACCAAAGACTTGGTAGTTTAAAATTTTGGAAATTTACTCTGTCACAGTTCTGGAAGCCAAGTCTGAAGTCAAGATGTTAGCAAGGGAGTGCTCCTTCTGAAGGTTCTCGGAGAGAATCCTGCCTTGCCTTTTCCAGCTTCTGATGGTGTCAGGAGTTGCTTGGTTTGTGATAGAATAATACTGGTCTCTACCCTCTTCACATGGCCTTCTCTCTTGTATCTCTGTGTGTTTTCTCTTTTCTGTTTCTTACAGGCAAACTTCAGGGACCATCCCAATGCAGAATGGTCTATTCAAAAGATCCTTACCATAATTGTATCTGAAAATAAACTAATTCCAAGTAAGGTCACCTTTTAGAGTTCTAAGTAGATCTCAGAATGGCCATTATTCAACCTTCTACAAGTGCTATTGTGTAGCAATTTAATGACAAGAAATAATCCTGAAATATGTGAGGAACATCTGTTATTTCCCAGGAAGGAACCTTTAGATGACAAACATTCATCAAAGTTCAAGGTAAAGTAATGCCATAGTGGTAAGAGATTTGGTGCTGCTTTAATTTAAAAAAAAAAAAAAAAAAAAAAGCATTAAGCAATTGAAGACAAATGGTAACTCTCTTTTCTGAAAGATTGTTCTATGCAGGAAATTCCATTCTGTCTTATAGTTTCATTGATTACAAGAAAACAAGGCTTTAAACCAGAAATCTAGGAATGGCTTTGCCAGCTATTAATTATGTCAACGTGGGCAAACCTTAATTTCCGCTTTTATAAAGAAGATGCTAATCTTTATCTCATAGGTTTTTATAAGACTTAAATTAGATAATATCTGCAAAGCACTTAGCGAATGCCTGGTGTTTAAGAAACACTCAGCAGCTGCATCTTAATAGGTACTGATTTCCATAGTGAATACATTCAGTTTCAGGACTAAAGGAAATATTGCTAAATATAATTTAAATGCATGCATCTTTTCTTATTTAATATATTTAATTTATTTCACTCTATCTCCATTTTTCTCCAATAATTAAAAAACTTTCATGATCAAGTTGTAAATAATTGAATTAGGCTTTTCATTATTCCTTAGTATCATTAAATAACAGTTTAGAATTATCTCTTTATTAATTTTATAGGTGAGGGCAATCCTGCTTTTATTGTACATATTTGTAATCGTTTTGCCTCTTTCCAAGATATATTCATTTAACCGTTTGGGGTTTCAGTCTACCTTTGTAGGAACTATTTTTACAACCTGTTTTTAAGGAGTCATCAGAACAATATTTTCGAGTACTTTTAACTTGATGAAGTACTTTCCCATGCAGTTTCCATTTCATCCATTATTTATCCACTTATCCAATGAGCACTCCATTTTCTGGTGTTCCTGACACCAAGATGAGTGCTGGGATAAAGAACTAAAAGCTATTGCCTGGTACTTAGGAAGGACACTAATGAAGTGTGGTGAAGGCTACCACGAGTGTGTGTATGCCAGTGCTATGGTAATTTAACGGCAGTATACATTCAGACTTGAGTGCAGGGCATTGTGAACCTAAAGGGCATGGGGATCAGTTTTTTTTTTTTTAATGTACATGGAAATTATATCTAAAGAACATAAGAACATAAGGGATATCTAGGGAGAAGTACCAGCAGTTGTAAAGGCATAAAGACTAATAAGTGGAGTCCATGTTTGAAGGAGAAATGTGGCATGCATTGAGGTTGAGAGACAAATCAGAAGTCAGATCATAGAGAACTGGAACATCGTGCTGTCTGACATGGGCTTAATTCTTAACTAATGGAAAATGCACAAAGAATATTAGGTGGGCTGTGACTTGATTCTGTCTACATTTTAGAATGCAGCAACTTAGAAATAAACTGGAGAAGAGCTACCCAGGAGGTAGGGGAGAAAGAGCTCTTTGGTAATCCTTCAGAGAAATTGGAAGGATTTGATCTTTCCCTTATTAATGAGGTTGAAAAGAAGGGAATCATTTTAAGTGATATTAAGAAAGTGACCAGTTTATAATTGACATCCAGTTGGATTTTACTTCTCAATAAATTCAAAAGAGTAGTCTAAGTTCATTTGTATGGTAATTGTTTGCTCTCTAATTAGAGTTCTTTTTAATTCACACTAACAGTTCTTACCATGTTTGGAGAAATATCTTTATTTTAGGGACTAGAATCCCTGAAAAGAGTTTGAAGTTAACTCTTTAGACTCAACTATTTTACTGTAGTTCCTTATATATGTCAGTTATCTAATGCGAGGCAAGAAATTATTTCCAAAATTAATGACTTAAAAACAATGATTCATTCATTCATATATTAAAATGTATTATATTTAAAATATAATACATTTTAATTATATTTTAAATATATATTTATGTATTTATTTAAATATATATTTATATGTATTTATTTAAATATATATTTAAAATATAAATACATTTTAATATATTCTCTGGGCTGTCTGGCTCAGTTGGGTGGATCTTCTCCTCTGTGTGATGTTGTCTGGGGTCACTCATGCCTTTACCTAGGACCTCTGCTTGGACTGCAACATCCAACATAACTTTACTCAAATGACCTGGATCTTTTCTGGGGTAGTGGGAATGGTTGTGGTTGGTTGTGTCTTTCTGTACCAAGTAGTTATACTTCTGACAATGGTAGCCTCAGACACTAGACTCTAAGAGTATAATTGGAAACTGCCAGGCTTCTCAAGAGGTAGACCCAGAATGGACACAGACTTGCTTCTGTTGCATTCTGTTGGAACAAGCAAGTCATACAGACCATCCAGATTCAAGAAGGAGAAATAGATTTCATCTCTTAATGGGGGGAGTGACATGAATATTCAGGGAAGAGAGGTATTATTTGAAGACAATATGCCATACTACATCATTGGAAGTGACGGATTTTGCAGATTGTTTCTGAAAGTAGATATTCTCCTTTCTTACATAGTATCAATTTAAGGGCACATGATAACACATAGATGTTTATAAAATAGGTTATTCCTCAGAAAGACAATTTAATATAGATATATAAGGATTAAAATTAATTAATTTTAAAAAAAGAGATGGGTTCTCACTATGTTGCCCAAGCTAGTGTCAAACTCCTGGCCTGAAGCAATCCTCCTGCCTCAATCTCCCAAACTGCTGACTTTACAAGTGCGAGCCACTGTGCCCAGCCTAGAGTTTTAAACTTTGTTCTTTTTGCATTCCTGTAAGATATTCTTGAGGCACATAGTTTAAATGTCTCTATAAATGCATTAAGCATCTATGCCATTTAGTATATCTTTTTCACATTCTATAGTGATGATAAAATTTCATGAGTTAGCAATTCTTTTGCTGTAAGACATAAATTTTATAGCCATCTCAAACAGGGAGAAAAATCTCCTTAGAGCCTAGTATTTTACAGTTACAAACAGTAAAAGGGGTGGTTTGTATGTCCCTTTGGCACAAGTGTTGGTCAGTGTTAGAAACTGGTAGATGGAGTATATAAAATAAATGATGAAAAATGAAGAGTCATTGATTTGGTAAGGCACTAAGGAATTCTCTCCACCACAGACAACAATTTTTAGCTGTGAAGCTCAGAGGATGATATATACATGTACAAATAAATAATGAATATGAATAAAACCAAATAGAAAACTAGTTACACTATTTAATCAACACTATAAAACATATATATATATCAAATAGTAAACCAGTAACACTATTCAGTACCTAAAATTCATAAGTATATTTGAAAATTGAACAGAAGAGTATCTATTTGAAAGAAGCAGTATTATACAGAGTTTTTGCATATTGTGTAAAGGTCCTAAAATATATACATTTTAATATATACACACACTAAATATTCTGTATGATGCATGTAAGCCTAAAATAGAAGAGGACAAATTTTAGTAAATCTGAGCCCTAATAAAAATAAAACAAATAAAAAAAAAAACACAAAAAATTAAAAACTGGGTCTTTGAGCTTTCCTTCTATTCATTTACCTTCTGTATTCAGAGGACTAACACATTTTTAACTGAATAGGAACACAATCTGGATGTAGCTCCCACTCGTCCCTCCCTCATACATATCTGCTTCCTTGATCTCTGGGATTGATTTGTTACTCCTGATAATCAATACATCTTTTTGTGTCTTCATCCCTGCTTCCCAAAGCTGGGTTTCCTAGTAAAGAGAGGCATCTTAGCTTTTAGAATGGTTTTCATCTTATACAAGAAGCTGTACTAAGTATTTAACAAAAGGGACATGGGTACATCACCAGGTTATCTCTGTTTGATACATGGTTCTACTACCATGTATAAAGCTGTATGATCTTGAGAAATTAAATAAATGCCCTATGCTTCCATTTTTCCTTTCTGTAGAATGAGGTGAACAATAACAGGTACCTCAGAGTACTATGATAAAAACTACTTGTGAAGACAATGCATGCCAAACAATTTAGAAGAGCAATAGGCACACGAATACATTAGTAATGGGCCTTAATCTCATTGACGATAACTGAAGATTCTAGTGGGGATAACAATAGTATGCTAAATGCATATTATGGTCTGGCATATTAAAATTTCCCTCATTTTTTCTTATTTTCTGGTTAGAGAGTAAGAGGTGACTGTCTTTCTCAGTTGTACTTATCTGGAAACCTTTGCGATTTTTACTGGACACTTATCCATGCAATGTCCAAGTTCAACACCAACCCCCTTTTTTAATGATTTATTTTTTTCTTGGAGGTATTCACTCTGGAAAATATAATTATCTTGCCTTTGCCAACTTCAGCCCAGCTTCGGGCTCTCAGATACTCTCTTTACGTTGTATATATTAAGTATCATTTCTCTTCATTTTCTTCATCCTTTGAAATATTCTTTTAAAAAATGTTTTTGTTTAACATGAAAGCTTGTATCTTGACAGTAAGTCTCAAATATATCTTCTTGCTAGCAGCCGTCTGTCAGCAGGTGGGAGCTGGACTGTCACTACCGTTAAACTAAAATACACCTACAGCTGTGTGAAACCCAATTCAATGACAATTTATCTTTCACCTCCTTTATTCCCCTGCACAACATCACCTGCAGAATTGTGTCCCCCAAATGGCAATGTCATCTTAGCTATCGCTCACACTCTTGCTCTCCAAACCATGCAAGAAAAAAAGCCTGCCAGGGAATTCAGCGGTCCTTGTGATTTGTTTGCTGATGTGCCAAAGGCTGTATCCTCCACTCTTGGGAATTACAAAACAGCCTGATTTTCACCTTTACACGCCTTTCAATGTAGTATTCCTTCTAAAGTAAATAGTGACTCCAGGCCTAAAGGAAGAGCCAGGGAGGTGTGGAAGGAGATAATAACCAGAGCAGTTATTATTAGCACTAGGTTAAGATGGGTAGGGTAACCATACAAAGAAAAAGAAGGAAAAATCATATTGTTGCTGCAGTGAAGAAAAATAAGTGTCAAAGGAAGATAAGTTGGAAAATACAACCATGAAAGTCTTTCTGTTACTTTATTGATGTAGAACTATTTTCTCTGCTCTTTCCAGCTCAGCGCTTTCTTGCAAAAAAATTATTTATTTTATTAATAGACATGTTCAGGCAATAAGACATGACAGGCAGCTCATGTCTGGAGGACTGTTAGACAATTCTGGATTTTTTAAACTGTGAGGAAAAGAGTTATTGAATTCAGAGTATCCCCAAATATATTAATCTGGATGAATTTCATTGCCTGGAGTATCTCTATTTTCTCATAAAGAAGAATTGATGAAAAAACAAGTTTAAATATCAGACTCCATAAAATCTCAGTATTTTATTCAATGGTACCCCAAATCTGTATACTCTCTATAAAGAAAAGAGGAAAGAATACATCTTTATATTCTTAATCACATAAGGCATAAGATCATTAAAGCATTATTCATGGTCATTCAACTATAAATTATTTTATAATTTTAATGGTTTGTGATTATTTTCTTGTGTATTCCTCTCAGACATTTTCTTAGTTTAATACTTGACTGGAGATAGGAAATAGAATGTAAAGTTTATTCTAAATAGGCAGGGTAAAGATACAGAGATCAGAAGTCACAACTATATAAAGAACACAGCTACATCCTGAAAAAGCCCTGGTTTTAATAATGTGGTTACATATACAGTGTTCCTTTTTTTTTTTTTTTTTTTTTTCACATCTAGTTTCCTTGGCACTTGTCAGCTAGTTTTACCATAGTCAGAAAAACATACCTTTATTTGGATTATGACAAAGAATCAGAGGAGCTTTTTGATTCCTCAATTTTAATTGCTTTTTGGACTCCCACTCCAGATTTTTAAAATTTATTCATCTTACATTTACGGTTTTAAAAATTAGGTTTGCATTTCTTATCACAAAAGAAAGTAAAGAGAAAATGGGAGTGGAAACTCAGAAAGTGAATATATCAAGAAAGGCCAATAAATATTTAAATTTAAATTGAGGAAATTCTAAAAGTAAAAAAAGAAAAATCCCAGTTATTGACTAAGAGTGAAAAGTAAGAAAAAGTCCTCCTCTCCCATGCTGTATCTCTATCGATCTTCCAGTTTTGTTTCAGTTGGAAGAAAAATGACAAATAAATTAAATGGTAAATGACAAAATACCTTGAATAATTCAAATGGGCTGAAACATGGGTGGATCTAAATTATGTGAGACTTCTAAGGGGAACTTGTTACTATGTTACAGTTTGGAACAAAACTGGGAGATCAATAGAGATAGACGTGGGAGAGGAGGACTTACTAAAAATGAGATGGTTGAAAACAAAGAAAAAGGCAAATAGCATAGCTGTGGACAGCTAAGTTCTGGAGCCAGGGTGTGTGAGTTCCTATCCTAGTTCAGCCATTTCAAAGCTGTATAACCTGGGCAACTACTCTCAATGATTCTTCTTACTGTGCCTGTTTCTCCAACTGAAGATAGGAATAAGTTTAGAATTACCTCAGTGGGATGTTGAGATGATTAAATGAGTTATTACATGTAAAGTGTTTTTTTAAAAAAACAGAAGTAAATTTCATGACTAGGTATTTGTCTTCCTTTTAAAATGCAAATAAACTAAATGGTAAATGACAAATTTACCTTGAGTAATCCAAACAGGCTAAAACATGGGTGGATCTAAATTATTTGAGACTTCTGAGGGGAACTTCTTATTGTGTAAGCATATGGAAATATCAGAACTTCTGCTAAATTTTTTATACTCAGTTTTTTTGAGTTAATAACAAGCCTGTACATCACACATAGTATTTAGTATGTACAGTCAAATTAAGTACATTGAATTTTATGTAGATTTATTTAGAAAAATGTTAATGTCTAAAACTTGCAAATTTGAGTGATAAGGCAATTCCATAGTTATTCAAATTATTTTGATTAGCTAACATAAAAAGATTGTACTTTAGAAGTAATTTTGAAGAATCTTTAGAAAGTAATATCAATTTACTTTTCATAGTACTTATCTCTTAATGTAATATTAAAGTAGGTTGGGTTTATAGACTCATCTTTTGTTTGAATATTTATCAGTACTTTCAAATAGTAATGCAAATAATAAAAGTATGTTTCTCAAGTAAGTATTATGTTTTCTATGTACATTGGGTGTTTTATATGCATTATTTTTAAAATCCTAAAATTTTAAAACCCTAAAATCCTTATCTTCAGTTGAAGAAACAGGCAACAGTATGAAAATGAGGTCCAAGGAAGACAAATGACTTATAAAATCTGTATAATACTAAAACAGCAGAAGCAGGTGAAAGCCAGTGATAATTTTGGAAGTTGTAAAGTGATGTGCAATAATAATTATCATTATTCTACTAGATGATAAAATTTAAGGTAAAGTTATTTTAACATGAACTTTCTTGCTCATTAGATTGTTAATATTAAGTGGTTGATGTTAAAATTTATATTTTGTTTGCGTGATGAGAGAACTTAGCTACAGAAAATATGAGTGGCTTGCCCATGGATTTATGAAGACCAATTGCTGGAATATGAAACCGTGTCTTCCCATGTTACCTATTTTTGTATTCATTTCACAATATCTACTATGCTTATTATTGGTATGATGCCCAAGTGATACTTACAGTGAATGCCAACTTAGGTATAAATTTCTGAAAAGTAAAATAAAGTTTAGGGAGTTACAGTGCATGTGGGAAAATAGTAGAATTGCGAGAAGTGAAATTTCACATTATTTCAAAGCAAGCATAGATTTTCAAACCTGCATCTCCAACTCTGTTTCTTCACAGAATTCAAACTCCATACAACTGCTTAAGAGGTGTTTTCATAATCTTTGCACTGTGGTTAAAACAAGATACTGAAAACATAATTTTATCCCAAAAGACTTTGAAATCCAATTCACAGATGTGAATCAACCAACAAGCAATAAAATACCCCACAATTACTAGAAAAAATTGGTTTTAGGCTTTTAAGCAGTTAAAAATGGGACAGAACTAATTGAGATTCAAAGAAGGCTAAACTAACTTCTAGAACTGATAGGCATGAAATATTTCAAGAGTAAAAAAAAATTTTAATTTCAAGATTGTTTTGTTCCTAACTTTCTTTATTCAGTGGAAATGTTCTTCACACTCCAAGATGAATACATGTAAGAAAAAATACTAATATAGAATGTAGCATATTAGTATAGAAATACCTATTAACCTAAAAATATCAAGGGTGTGCTAATTTGTTTTTAAATATAAAATTACCACAATATTTTTGTAGAAAATTATAGTACATTATTACAACTAATTATTTATATTTTTATTTATTTTCTGAATTATAAGATGGATTGTAAAGTTTTCATGGACTATATCCTGAAAGATATATTCCAAGTTGCTTGCTTTCTCCCTGTCTCTTTCAGAGATGCCAGTAAGTTACAGATTTGATCTCTTTGCATAACACCATATTTTTAGAGATATCATTCATTCTTTCTTATTTTTTTTTGTGTTTATTTTGGTCTGATTAAGTTATTTCAGAGAGCTAGTTTTCAAGCTCTGAGATTCTTTCCTCAGTTTGATCTATTCTGCTGTTAATACTTGGGAGTTGCATTATGGAATTCGTGTAGTGTGTTTTTCAGCTCTATCAAAACAGTTTGGTTCTTTTTTATAATGACTGTTTTATCTGTGCACTACATATGCTTTATTGTTATTCATAACTTCCTTCGATTGGGTTTTGACATTCTTCCGAATCTTGATAATCTTCATTCTGTCCATATTCTGAATTCTGTTTCTGTCATTTCAGCCATTTTAGCCTAGCTAAAAACCCTTCCTGGGGAACTAGTGTGCTTGTATGGAGGAAAGAAGGCACTCTTGCTCATTTAGTTGCTAGAGTGCTTGTGCTGTTTCTTTCTCATCACTGTGGGCTGATGTTCCTTCAATCTATGATGTTGCTGTCCTTTGGTTGGATTTTTGTTTGTTTGTTTGCTTGCTTTTTTCTTCTTTGATGCCTTAGGGAGGTTGATTATGGTATAAGGTGGGTGCAGTTGACTGTCTTCAGTTCTAGTCCACTCTTGGGTCTTGGAGGGGTCCCCTTGATTACTATCTCTGTGCCCACACTTCTTTTGTTGGGTGTTCTGGTTCACAAGACTCCCTCAGAAACGGGCTGCAGTTGGCAGAAAAGTTGTATCTTTGCCAGGTCGGCCCTAATCAGCTGTCCGTGTGCTTCCTGGGGAAACAGGGTTGTGCCTGCCTGCAGAGTTGAGTGAAAGCAAGACCACCCTGTTGGAAACTCTAGTGGGTGTGGCCTGTCTGGCCATGGGAAGCAAGGGTGGGTGGAGTTGCTCACCCTTCTGTCTAGGTATTTCCAGGGCAATAGGAAGCTGTGCCCCTCAGCAAATTTGGGCAGAAGTAGGACCTCTGGGCTGGAAGCTCTAGCAGGTGTGGCCTGCCTGGCTGCTAGCGGCAGGGGTGGGTGGAGAGACCTGCCCTGTCATCCAAGTGCTTGCTGGGACAACATTTTTTAAATGTTTACATTATTTTTAAAACTTTTATGAACAATTAGCCAGCACCCGTGTGCCTTGCACATAAATAAGTATTGTAAATTTAATGATCTAAAATATGACAGTTGTTTTGAATTTATAGTACTCAAATGAACAAACAAAAACATCATGGCAGCATTTTAAAAATATTAAACTTGGGGAAAATATAAAAATATGGGATAAATGAATCATATAAAAATTTATACAAACTGTGAAAATGTGGAATATGAATTTCTTTTTATAAAATAATATAATAAAATTCAATATTAAAATTGATTTTATATTATGTTCAAAATTCCTTCTTCCCTCTCCTCCCTTCAAATTTTACACACAAAATTTTCCTCTCATTATTTCATAGTTTTGACCTCATATTTCACAAATATAATAATCTTAAATGACTATAAATCAATTTAATAACTTCCTTATTTTGTTGCAGGATTGCACATTTTATTTTTAATATACATTGTAAAACATTGTAAGCAAACATTTGACTTTTAAGTACATTATGAAAAGAAATGCAACTTGATCTTTTAGAAATAGGTACTTGTATACCATTTATGGTAGTTTTTATTCTTTTGTGTAGATTGCAGTTTCCAACTGGTACCATTTACCTTCTGCTTGAAGGGCAGTCTTTTGCATTTCTTACTGTGAAGACTTGTAGAAAATGACTACTTTCAGCTTCCATTTATCTGAAAAATATCTTATATACATTTTAAAAAATACTTTTTCTCAGTGTAAGTTGTATTAGGTTTTCAGCAATTTAAAATTTTCTTTTTATTGTATTTTAAGTGCAATTATTTTTAGAGAAAATTGTGATTTTTTTCTTGGCCCATTTCCTTATGTGTAATATGTTTTTTCTCTAGTAACTTACGTATTTTTCTCTTCAACTTTGGAAATCAGAATTTTGACTATAATTTACCTACCTGTCGTTCTCTTGTTCCTTATCTTTCTGACCTTCCTATACCTGTTATATAAGTTTGTGCCTTATATAATGCATGGGAAGCCTGAGTCTGTACCATAGTTCTTCTGTGTTTTTCTGTCTCAAAGGCACTATCTTTTCCAATGATACTCATTTTAAACCATTTGACACTGGACTACAAGTCCCTTAAGTTCTGCTTATTTGCTTCACATATTTTTTTCTCTGTGATCTTCAAAATGGACAATTTGTATTGATATGTTTTCAAGTTTACTATTCTTTTGCTTTCCTAGTCTCCAATTTAATATAGAGTCCATCTCCCAACTTCTACAATTTTGCTTTAACTTTTTAATAGTTTCCATTTCTGTACCAACATTCCCTATTGATTAACTCATTAAGACCATATTATTTTCTTTTAATCATTTAAATTTCCTTTAGAAGCTTTTAAATGGGTAAACACTCCTAAATAGCTTTAAAAGAAACTACTTTAATTTCTGCTAAGTCCAGTATCAGAGCCATCTTGAGTTATGTTTCTTACTCTTCCTTCAGTCTCTTCTTCCTCCTTCTCCCCCACTCTCCTCCTTCTCCTTTATTGACTTCTCTTCCTTCTTTTCTTCCTATTTTGACTATTCTTTTTCCTCCTCCCTCTCCTTCTTCTCCTTCCATTTTTCTTCTTCCTCTTCTTCCTTCTCCTCTTCTTAATTATGTTCTTCAACTATGGGTTGCATTTTTCTATTTAGTTGAATTTCTCATAAATGTTGGTTTATCATTGGACATTGGGAATGATATATAATAATAATTTGTACAGACTTTGGATTCTGTTATCTTCCTTAGAAGAGTGCTAATTCTTGACTTAGAAGGCATTTTGGACTATTAACTTACCACATGGAAACTGAGTAGTTTTTATTTCATACATTGTGAGATCTTTGGAAAGCCCATAGTATTTGCCAAGTCCTGTAACTTGGCAAGACACAGCTGCCAAACTTAATATCCCTGAGAATCTTGTTAAAATTTGGCTTTAGACTTCTGGCTTTAGGGGTAGGCCTAGAGTAGAGTCGAGTTCAGTCGAGTCTAAGGTACAACTTTTACTTCCAAGGTTCCTAGTGTTTCAGATGAACGTTTAAGATATTAACAATGGGTTAATTAGATCTTACTACACCAGGAAGACCAACATTCTAATGTTTCACTAGACCGTACTTCCTTATTCTGCTCAATATCTGCTTTCTATGTTCCAGCAGCAATCCCAGGGCAGCTGTTGTTTGACAACTCTTGGATGATCTTGCTCTGGGCACCTATTATAACATTGTGCTCCTCTGTTAATTTGTAGTCAATATGCACATGGACTCCTGGCCTCCCCTGCCCACACAATTCTATCTTCTCTATGCTCCATTTCACTAACTCTAGTTTCTCTGCTTGTCTGAGTTCTAAAATCTACCTCCTCAAATCAAGGGGATCATGGTACAATGTGCAAACTCTAACGATCTGAGCCACTGTTGGGAAATTGTTTCCAGCAGAAAGCTGGTAGATCATAAAGTTCAGATAAACAAGGGATTATGAGGAACCTAAAGATTAGCATAGAAAGAATTTAATATTCCTTCTATGACTAGAGGTATAAAGGGAAAAAAATTTCTTGGCATATAGTGTTGTAAGATGAAGCTTCTTTCAAGGAGAGTAAATATAAAAATTAGCCACTGCTACTACCTAGTATGGATTATGAAAAGGCAATGATTACAGTAATATATCTCTCTTTCTGAATTTTTATCTCCTGCTGGGCATCACATTGGCCAAACTTAAATGGAAGTGGCAGGCTAGAGAGCAAGGACAGGATGATGTAGTCATAGGCTAGCCTCTCAGGACAAAAAGTGGTGGAAGGAAAGGAGTCGAGATATTTAGGTGTAGAAAAGGAATACATTTGTATATAGAGATGTCCTAATTTAGAACAATAAGTTATTTCAAATTTATAATGAAACATATCTTAATTCACATATTTATGTAGTCATTCAGGCACTATAAGAATATGTACAAATCAGGGTTATTATTTTGAACTACAATATCATACATATATATTAACTAAATATCATTGAGAAGAACAGAAACCGACATTTTTACAAATATTAAAAATATTCTATAGCTTGAATAAGTTTAAAGATGTTGTAGTAGTAAGGCAGTCTTAAAGCCAGATAGGCATAACTGGTATAATTTTCAGAAGATTAAATGATAGTTACCTTTTCCAATTTTTTAAGGAATTTCACACACAGTATTGCTAATTCTCTTAAGTATTCTCAAAGTTAGATATTATTGTTCTTGATTTATAGAGGAGGAAACAGTCTCAGAAAGGCTAACTATATTTCCCAGTATCACATGGCTGTTCAGGGACAAAGACCATTTCCATACAAATCCAAAGTTTACTTCCTTTTTGTATATCCTTCATATAACAAAAATACACTTGTACCCCATAAATTTATATAAGCAAGCAAACAAAAAAATCTCACAAAGTTTACTTACTTACAATCTATTGACAGTGAAAGGCACTAAAGTTCATAAGATGGTATATACAAATAGATTCAATTTCGCTTAAAGAGAAAAGGAATGACATAAACTAAAAATCAACATTAAACTGTGTTCAGAAGACCTAAAGCAGTCTGGAAAGAATGGTCCTTTATAAAACCTTTGGATTATTCCAAAAGCATTGGAATTGTGCCAAAGGCATTAAGTTTAGACCACACCAGATTCAAGGGGTATGATTAGTTATAATTAATGTCCATTTTAGTGGCTAAGGGTCAGAATGTGCAAATGGTACAATGTGCAAACTCTAACGATCTGAGCCACTGTTGGGAAGATCAGAAGGTCAGGGTCAGAAGAAAATTAAGGTATTAGCAACCAAAAAATATGATGGCAAGCAACATATTAATGGACTATTTTTTTTTTTTTTTTTGAGACGGAGTCTCGCTCTGTCGCCCAAGCTGGAGTGCGGTGGCCGGATCTCAGCTCACTGCAAGCTCCGCCTCCCGGGTTTACCCCATTCTCCTGCCTCAGCCTTCCGAGTAGCTGGGACTACAGGCGCCCGCCACCTCGCCTGGCTAGTTTTTTTGTATTTTTTTAGTAGAGACGGGGTTTCACCGTGTTAGCCAGGATGGTGTCGATCTCCTGACCTCGTGATCCGCCCGCCTCGGCCTCCCAAAGTGCTGGGATTACAGGCTTGAGCCACCGCGCCTGGCCTAATGGACTATTTTTTAAATAACTTTTAGTTTAAGGAAAAATGATATAATGCACTATATTTCCTTAGTGATAAGGATATATGGATCCTTAATAATAAGATGTGATATCTATGGTGAATGTCTAATAAAACCTACAATTTATGAAAGTTTAAATTTTGAATGTTAATAGATCTTAATCATCATAATATCCTGTTTGTCTGCAATGCTTGATAACTAAATAAATAATACTTTGACTATTTTATGCTAATCAGATCAATTTAAAAGTAATTATACAATTTTATTGTAGTTTCTTCTTTATCTTGACTTTACAATAATATACTGATGAACTGTTTATTAGTCTGCAAATAGTACTGTAGAGATAATTCAGCTTTCATGATTTTCAGCTATAATATCTATTTACAATAGTATTTCCATACTTTTGAAAGTGCATTAGAGAATCGTGTATTGAAGCTAGGAAGCAATAGGAAACAATCAGTTATTTCCCTTTGACATTATTGTCTAGTGTTTACATGGAATGTGATAACATTTGTCTCAGATAGTTTCATTTGCCTGATTGATAGGCTTTCCTACACAGTTTAATTATTTCTACTTTTAAGAGGAATATTTGGTTCACATGTTCTTTCATTACTGATTAATTTATCAACATTTTCTTCTTGTTTTTTTTTTTTTTTCTTTTTAATCTTTTAAATACTACTGGTAATATTTTGGCTATTCCACAAGTTTGGTAATTTCCTTATTATGGAAAATAATGAACATCATAGGTAATTCTAAACTAAACTAAATGGAAAAATCAGTACAAAGAGGTTACATTATAAAGAGCCCAATGAGCTCACAAAAGCAAAACTATGTATTTTTTCACAGTCAAGAAGCAAAGGAAGGATATTTTGGGTATGCAGAATGATATGAGTAGCAAAGTTGGAAGTGTTCAGCACTCTAGACAATGCCGGTGGACCAATACAACTGATAAACTTTAGAAAATATCCTTTGGACAATCTCATTGTTTACTTTATACCTAAAACGTATATTTATATGATAGTGGCAAAGCTAGAGTCAAAATGAAATGTCAAATAGTAAGTTTAACTCCTTCAGGAATCAAATTTGAACATTTTTTTTATTTCCCTCAGTTTCCATATTTTAAACAGCCTTTCAGATACTCCTATTATAGCACATCTCATATATATATATATATATATATATATATATATATATATTATATATATTTATAAACTACATGTTTTTAGGTTACTGCCATTAGATTCTAGAACTTAACTATGGAAATACTGTTAGATTAATTTTATAAATCTAATTTCTAGTACAGTGTTTGGCATCTAGCTCATGCTCAGTGACTATTGTCTTGAACTATTGAATATTCTATTAATTAGTTTTGCCTGAATGATTATTTCAGCTGATAATTGAAATGTAGTTTAGATATAGGTTTTCAGAATTAGAAATTTTGTTGCTGGTCAACAGGTGCAGTTAAGATTAGGAGGAGTAAGCTCTAGTACTCTGCACAGTAGGGTGATTATGATTAACAGCAAAGTTTTGTATATTACACAATAGCTACAAGAGAGGTTTTGAATACATACATACATGTGCATGTATGTGTATGCATATATACATACATGTACATATATGTCCATAAATTCATGTACTTACATATATACACATATAAGTTTAATCCATATATATGTATGGAAACATCAAATCGTATCCTTAAAATATGTAAAGTTAAAAGATAAAAGCAAATATATGGTAAAAAAATAAAAATAAAAAACCTCCAAATACTATGCTGGCTGAAGAGGATCCTAAAAGGATGGTTGCTGTGACATAGAATAAAGAAGAATAAGTGATAAGAAATAAAGATAAAGCAAAACAGGTCACTTTCTACTTCTGGCACTGATGGAGTAGACAAACCACTTTCCTTTTTTTTTTTTTTTTTTTTTTTTTTTTTAGCAAAGTCTTGCATTGTCACCCAGGCTGGAGTGCAGTGGCACAATCTCACTTCACTGCAACCTCCAATTTCCAGGCTCAAACAATTCTCATGCCTTAGCCTCCTGAGTAGCTAGGGCTACAGGATTGTGCCACTGTATCTGGCTAATTTTTGTATTTTTGGTAGAGACGAGGTTTCACCATGTTGCTCTGACTGTTCTCAAACTCCTGGCCTCAAGTGATCAACCCTACGTCACCTCCCAAAGTGCTGGGATTACAAGTGTGCGCCACTGTGCTTGGCAAACACACCCTTCCATCAGAAACTATAGAAGAGAGAAAAAATTGTGATTTTTCTTTTAAAACTTACCATACAAAAATATTTGTTGCTAGAACTAAAATACTGGAAGGAATTTTTCAGGCGCAGTATAAGTCTACATGGAAAGATTATAATGATCAATGAATAAGCATGTAGGTTACTCTAAATGAATATTGAGTGGTTAAAGCAATATTTGTGTCTTCTGGGTGTTTATAATATATATAAAAGTAAAATGCACAGAAACAATAGTACAAACATCAACTGATGAGGTGGAGTTAAAGTGATCTAATGTCCTCATTTTTTGTTCAGGAAGTGAGGAGAGTACTAATTTATAATTGACTCCAATAATCAAGGATGCATGTTTTGCTTTCTAACAGAATACAAAACTTACAAGTCAACAAAAAAAATGCAATAAAAACATCTACTTGATTAATATAACAGAAGGTAAAAACAATGACATAAAAGGAACAAATAATAGAGGAACAAACTCGTAACACATACATAAATAGTTATAGTAAGTTTAGGTGTGTTATATACTTCAAAGTTAAGTAAAGACTATGACATGAGCTAATAAAAACCTAAATGTTTATAAGAAACACACTTTGATTATGATATTTTAATAATTATATGTACAGGCACTAATTTACAAATAGCTGAATGTATCTATGCTAATACCAGATAAAGTATAATTTATGGTATGACCATTGATAGATATAAAGAAGGATGTTTCATAATGGTAGACAAGTAAGCATATAATGCCATATAGTAATTCTAATTCTATTAAACTAATAACTTGTCCAAATACATAGAGCAAAAACTGAAATAACAAAGAAGGGAAAGTCTATGCAATAAAGATTTTTAATGAAATCTTTCTCAGTAACAGATGAAAGAAACAGAAGAAAAAATAGTAGATCTAACAACAGTCTAAACACAATTTAAAAATTGGACCTAATTGGCATACATTCACCCAATAAAAAAGAATATACATTATTTATAAGTTTAAACCAGAAATTCACCAGTATCAAATTATATTATTTCTCCTAAGAGAGGTAGACACTTTAGCAGTAAACATTCGTATGATATTCTAAGATCAAAATTGTTCTCCTCTAAAGAAAATAAATTAACTTAATGCATTTTCTGGTAACAACCTGAAATAAAGCCATGAAATCATGTTTCAAAAACAGCCATTTAGCAGCATATTTGATACCTTTAGGCCATAGGCATTTTATATTCTCAGACAAATTGATACAGGGATTTTCAATGTACTTATTTAAATTTGTATTTTCTAACTCAAAGACAATGAGACAGTTATATTATGTAATGGAGCTCCATGGCAAACTATAATAATTACAGTATAACTACGAGGCAGAGGAAGAGAAAGGGAATATAACACATAGTATTCATTATGTTTAAAATATTGTTGAAAGAAAGTTGTTAACATGCTTAATCTTTAAAACAGTTATTCTTATTACTCCATTAGAGAGATAAAGAATCTGAGGCATAATATTATTAAATGATTTGCACAAAGGAAGTGCTAAATGGTGAAATGAGAATGTCTGGCTTCAGAGTCAATGAATGGCTCATTGAAAAATCTGTTATTTTCAATAAAATTATGAACAACATTTTAAAGTGTAATTAAAGAGACAAGTATAGACAAGAAAAAATTAATAAGTCATATTTCAGAGAATACAAAATAAAATACAGTGATTTATTTTAGAGAAATGCAACTAGGTCCAAATTCACTAAACTAGTGTTTAGCATATTCAGAGTTGTGCAAGCATCAATACAATCTAGTTTAAGAACATTATTCTAAAGAAAATCCCTATTATGAATCACACTCCATCCTACCCAACCACTTACCACTGTGCAGTTCTAATCAACCACTAATCATTTTCTGTCTGCACAGATTTGCCTATTCTGGACGTTTAAATGAGTGAAACCTTTCAGTATATGTTATTTTATTACTGAATAATTCCACTTGGCATAATGTTCTTGAGTTGCATGTTGTTGCAAGTATCAGTGCTTTATTTTATTGTTAAATAGTATTCTATTGTATGAATATACCACATTTTGTTTATCCCTTCTTCAGTTCATAGAGATTCAATTTACTTTGGCTGTTATAACTAATGCTACTATGAACATTCATATGCAAGTAGCATGTGGATATATGTTTTATTTCTCATAAGTATATGACCCGGAATGGGATTTCTGGGTCAGATGGTACTCTATGTATAACCTATTGAGGAATTTGCAAATTATTTTCTGAATTGGCTGCACCATCTTACATTTTGAGATTTCTCATTCTATCATATCTTTGACAACAATTATAGATGTTCTAATGGTTATGTAGTGGTATCTCATTGTGACTTTAATTTGCATTTCCTGAGTTATTTTTAATCATCTTTTCATATGCTCTTTTGTTTATATATTTTTACCAGGGTGACTACTAAAATGCTTACTTAGCTCGTTTATTTCATTTTGTTGTTCTTTTTATTGTTGTTTTAAAAGTTCTTTTTTTATTTTGAATACAAGTATCTAATCAGATGTATAATTTTTCCCATTCTGTGGGGTTGTTTCTTTCACTTTCCTTTTGTTATTTATTGAAAATAAAAATTGCATATATTTATTGTGTACAACATGTTTTCAAATACATATTATGGAATGTCTAAACTGAGCTAATTAACACATGCATTACCTTACATACTTATCAATTTTTTTTTGTGGTAAAACACTTAAAATTTACTTTCATAGCAAATTTCAAGAATACAATATATTGTTATTAGCTATATTCACCATGTTATACAATGGATCTCTTGAACTTTTTTCTCCTAACTGAAAGATTGTATCCCTCTACCAACATCTCCAAAACTTCACTCCTGATCTCTCACTTTCCTTATGGTATCATTTATAATACACAAAGTTTTTAATTTTGATAAAATCTGATTTATTGACTTTTTAAAATTTCCTCTTGGGCTTTCAGTATGAGATCTAAGCTATTTCCTAAACCAAAGACATGAAGTTTTACTTCTATGTATTTTTCTAAGATTTTAATAATGTTAGCTGTTATATTTGTTCTGTTGTCCTTTTTGAGTTAATTTTTCTGTGTGCTATGATGCTAGTGTTCATACTTTTGCAGGTTTATATCCACTTGTCCCAGTTCCATTTGTTGAACAAACTACATTTTCTAAACTAAATTTTCTTGTCACCCTTTTTAAAAATCAGTGACTAGACTTGCTCTTCCAGAAAGATGGCATAGACATACTTCTCTCCATTTCTCATGCTACAAACAACTAAAAACCCTCTGTGTTATATATATGAAGCCAATAATGAGAGGTGGGGAAAAAAAGACAGATTGACTAGTGAACTTGACATCTAAAGAACAACATTTTGCTAGTTCTCTGGAATTTCCTTTTGCTTCAAGTATCTCAGTCTCAGGCTTAAATAAGCCAGTAACTTGGAAATGACACGGTCATAAAAAGCACCAATAAAAGCCTGCTTTCTCTACCCAAAGGACCAGGAAAATGGAAAATAGAAAGACAAAAAACTTTGAGTTGGTATGTGTCCTATACCAACCAACAGCAAAAAAAGACTCCTATCCACAACAGCAGCAAAAAACGACTGAGTGGCTGGTACTTTCAGGCTTGCCAGGCTACAAGAAAGTGTTCCAACACCCTCACTGTGGTGGTGCTTGAAACAGCTGGAATACTCCTCTCTGCTAGCCAGTAATGAGACCTCTTCTTACTACAGTGTCAGTATAAACACTGGATCCTGGACTTTCACACCCACTTCCTAGTAACAAGGTACTTCTTCTGCTTCCTGTTGGGATGATGTCAAAAGAGGTCTAGTGTTCAGAGTGGTCACCAGCACCCAATTACAACAATGTGACTCCCTGGGTTGTTAACAGATGCTAGTTAGGGAACATGGACTTCTCCTTCGACCAGACAACAATGAGGTAATCCTCCTCTTCCCATTCAACTGCTGGGATAGTCTCAGAAAAAGACACATACACTGATAATGTAATACAATCCAGAGTTCCTTAGCATAATATGAAAATATCCCGATTGCAGTTAAAAAACTCACTTGTCATCCAAAAAACCAACAAGATATCAAACTAAGTAAAAAAAAAAAAAATTGAATGCCAATCCTAGATGACAGAGATTTTAAACTTATCTCACAAAGATTTTAAAGCAGCCTTGCTAAAAATGCATCGACAAACAGCACAGGCACACTTAATTCCTTTTTTCTTTCTTCAATCAAAAGTGTCAGCAAAAAAATTTAAAAGTCTCAGAAAAGAATACAACATGTAAGGAGGAACCAAATGAAAATCTAAGAAAAGTATAATAAGTAGTATGAAAAGCTCAATTAATGGGATCAACAGCCAAATAGAGGGAACAAAGAAAATAATCTAAGAACTGAAGACAGAAAATAAATTACTCAATCTGAACAACAGGAAGAGAGTAGGCTAAAAAAATGGATAATGCATTAAGAACCCGTAGGACTAAAATAAAGAATGTAAAATTTGTGTCGTTGGAATTATAAAAGGAGAAGGGAAAGAGAGCAGGACTAAAGACATACTCAAACAAAAAAATGACTAAAATATTTCTAAATTTGGCAAGAGTCAAACCTACAGATTGCAAAAACTGAGTATACCCCAAAATGGATAAACCAAAATAAATCCATGCATACACATCTTAAATAGAAAACTAAAGAAAAAAAAGTATTACAAGCAGCCAGAGACAAAAGGACCCCAAGCCTATAGGTGAAAAGGATAAAAGATACAGAAGTACTCAACAACATGGTTGACCAACAGATGTAATTAACACTTATAGAACACTTTACTCACAATATTGTAATATCCAACAGGATGTAATTGACATTTATGGAACACTTTACTCACAGCATTGTAACATATACTCCTTTCAAGTATCAAAGGAACAATCTAAGGTGTCATGTAAATAACCAAAAAAAGAAGAAGGAGAAGGAGGAAAATTAAATCCAGAGCAAGGAGTAGAAAGTAAGTATAGAAAAAAAAAAAAAAAAAAAAAAAAACTGAACATTTGAAAACAAAATAACAAAATGAGAAAACAATAGGGAAATATTATTGAAACAAAGTTTGTTTCTTTGAAAAGATCAGTAAAATTGACATACCAGTAGTAAAGCTGACAAGGAAAAAAAATAGACGACACAGATTACCATTGTATTAGTTTGTTCTTGCACTGCTATAAAGAAATACCTGAGACTGGGTAATTTATAAAGAAAAAAGTTTTAATTGGCTTATGGTTCTGTAGAATGTACAGGAAAGAAAGTATGGCAGCATCAGCTTCTGGGAGGCCTCAGGAAGCTTACAATCATGGTGGAAGGTAAAGGAGTAGTGACATATTTACATGGGAAGAGCAGGAGCCAGGGTGGGGGTGGGATGCTACGCACTACTAAGCAATCAGATCTCTTGAGAATTCACTCATTGTTACTAGGACAGTACCAAGAGGGATGGTGTTAAACCATGAGAAACCACTCCATATGATTCAATCACCTCCCATCAGGCCCCATCTCCAGCACTGGGGATATAATTTGATTTGGTGAGGACATGGATCCAAACCATATGACCAATATTAGGAATAAAAGGAGGGATATCACTACAGTTCCTACGGACATTAAAAACATAATAAAGGCATACTATTAATAATTCTATACACATCAGTTGGACAACTTAAGACAAAATGCACCAATTCCTTAAAAGAAAAAACACACCAATTCCTCTGATATGAAATAAATATTGCAAAGAGCCCTATAACTACTAAGAAAATAGAATTCACAATTACAAAAATGCAAAGAAAAGAGAAATCTCCTCACCCAGATGGTTTGACTGTATAATTCTATCAAATGTTTCAAAATAACTAGCCATCTTATTCTAGAAAGAATAGCAAGGAAACTTTCCAATTCATTTTATGAAGCAGGCCTCACAGTCCTGATATCAAAACCATATAAATCCAGTAAATAAAAGAAAACTGAAGATCAGTACACCTAGAGAGTATAAATCCCTAAGCAAAATATCAGCAAATGGAACTCAACAATGTGTAAAAAATAATTATAACATGACCAAGTAGGGCTTATTGCAAAAGTGCAAGGATAGTTCTATATTCCAGAATCAACCAATGTCATCCACCATACTAAGAGGTTAAAGAAAAGAAGCATGTCATCCTAATACAAGGAAATATGTAACAGGTACACAGGTTGGAAATGGAAAAAAAAACAAAAAACAAAAAACAACTAAAACTCTCCCTAGTTGCAGATATTTTAAGTGGCTATATAGCACATGTGCCCCCTGAATCTAAAATAATATAAAATACCTAAAATAGAGATGATTAAGACAAAAAGTAGAAAATTTTATAGATTTAAGAAAAGACTACTGTACATAAGTGAGTTCACCTGGGTCACAGATACAAAGTAAATATCAGTTAAAATTCGTAATTTTTGTACAGTAGCAGTGAACATGTCAACATCTAAATTATCATTTACACTTATTAAGAAAATATAAAATACTTAGGTTTAAATTTAACAAGTCATGTCTAGGACTTCTATCCTGAAAACTATACAAAGTTAGTAGAAGAAGTTCAAGATGGGGATCTATACAAATGGAGAGACATGCTGAGCTGATGCACTGAAAGTCTCTTACAGTGAAACAACAATTATCCCCAAATTTACTTATAAATTTAATGCCTTTCTTCACAATATTTCAACAAGACTTTTTGTAAGCATAGACAACATTATTTTAAATTTTATTTCAAACTGCAAAGGAACTAGAAATAGCTATATAATTTAAAAAAAAAAGAATAATACTGTGGGAAGATTTAGTATAGTTGATTTCAAAGCTTATGATGTAGCTACAGTAATCAAGACTTTGGCATTAGCAAAGAGGTGGACACATAGATCATTGGAACACAATAGGGAACCCCAAAAATAGACTGAAACAAGTATGCCAAACTAATTTTGAGAAAGGTATAAAAGCATTTCATTTAAGGAAATATAGATTTTTTACCAAATGGTGCTGTATCATTTGGACATGCACAGGTAGGCAAAATTAATATTGACCTAAGTCTGATGCATAACCAAAAATTAAATAAACAGATCACAACTTAAATGTGAAACCTAAAACTCTTACACTTTTAGAAAAATAGATATAAGAAATCTTTAAAATCTAAGAATAGGTGAACAATATTTAGTCTTTATAGCAAAGCAGGATCCATAACAGGAAAAAGTGATGACATGAAATTCATCAATATTAAAAACTTTTGCTATGCCATACACTCTATGAAGAATATGAAAACCCAGCTATTGAGTATCAGATAATATTTCAAAATCACAAACTGGAGAAGAGTACCTGCATGTAGAATATATAAAACCTTTCAAATTTAGCAGTTAAAAAATTTAATGATCCAATTAGAAAATGGACAAAAGTGTTTTTTTAATACTTGAATGTGCATTTATGCTTATCTCAAAATAAGATTTTTAAAAAGAAGAAAACAATAAAGTTGCTTGATTCCCCTCTTGACTCCCCCACACTCAAATCAAATGTCTATATATGTAAAACTATATTTATAGACTCTTAATTTTATTCAATTAGGCTTATGTCCATCTTTATGTCACCAGTACCATGCTATGTAGTTACTGTAACTTTGAAATACATTTTAAAGTAGGAAGTAGGTATCATCTAATTTTTTTTCCAAATTGTTTTGGCTATTTTGGTTCCCTTGCATCACATATGTTAATATACATTTTTGGCATCCACTTGTCAATTTTAGCAATTAAAAATAGCCACATTCGATTATTCGATTTTGCAAGGTACTGGTTGAATAAGTGGATCAATTTGGAGTCTATTTGCCTCTCAAAAATGTTGCCTTCCAATTGATGCAAAAAAGGATATCTATGATTTATTTACATATTCTTTCATGTCTTTCAACAATTTCTGTAGTATTTAGTATAAAAGTCTTGCTTCTTTCTTGTTAAATGTATGCCCAGATATCCTTCTTTGTGCTATTGTGCATGAATGCATTTTCTAATTTTATTTGTTGGATTGTGCATTGCTAAAATATAAAAATACTGTGAATTTTTGTGCACTGATATTTAGCTTGCAACCTTGCTGAATTTGTATTTCATTCTAATTGTTTTTAGTGTTTTTTTTAGGGTTTTCTATATACAGGAATACTTCATTTTATTATGCTCTGCTTTATTGTCCTTTGAAGATATCTTTTTTTTTTTTTTTTTTTTTAACAAATTGAAGTTTTGTGGTAATGCTATATGGACCAATTCGATAGGCACCATTTTCCCAACAGTATGTACTTATATTATTAGCATTTTTACGGCAGTAAGGTATTTTTTTAATTAAGGCATGCACATTTTTTAGACTAAATGCTATTTGGAACTTAATAGACTATAGTATAGTGTAAATGTAGCTTTTATATGTGCTGGGAAACCAAAACATTCATGACTCACTTTATTGCAATATTTGCTTTATTACTGTGGTTTGGAATTGAGCCCACAGTATCTCTGAGGTGTGTCTATATAAGATCCTGCCATCATCAAATATTTGTATTTCTTTCTTTGCTGTATGGTTGCATTTTATTTATTTTTTTCTTATATAATTTCCCTTGTTAGAACCTGAAGTATAAGGTTAAATACAAGTGCCAAGAATGAATATCCTTGTTCTGTTCCTGAGCTTAGAGGAAAAACCCTTAGTCTTTCACCATTAAATTTGATGGTGTCATCAGTTTAACATAGATGTTCTTTATCAGGTTGAAGATGTTCCATTCCATTTTTATCTCATTCCTGCATAAATGTCATTTGGTTATTACGTGTGATTATATTTTGCTGAATTCAGTTTTCTAGTATTTCATCAAGGATATTTTTATCAATATTCATAAGGAATATTGGTCAGTGGAATTTTTACCTCGCATTGTCTTTGTTTTTCGGTATCAGAGGAAGACGGTCTTTAAAATTAGTTGGGAAGTGTTTCTTCCTCTTTTATTTTGTGGAAGAGTTTGTGAAAAGTTGGTCTTAATTTTTTTATGTGTTTAGTAAAACTCACCAATGAAGCTTTTTGGGCCTAGCATTTTCTTTGTATAATAATTATTATTTTTTTTTAGTCACACATTCAGTGTCTTATTGTAGTTCTATTCGTATGTTCTAATTCTTCTTCAGTTTATGGTTTGGGTCATTCTAGGAATTTGTTCATTTCATTTGAATAATCTAACTTTTTAATTCATAGAATTCCTTATAACCCTTATTTCCATAAGGCTTGTAGTTATGTGCTCTCTATTATTCTTGATTTTAGTAACTTGTCTTCTCTCTTTCTGTTCTTGGTTAGTCTAGATAAAGTTTTGTCAATTTGTTGATCTTTTCAAAGAATCAACATGTGGTTTTGAGAACTTTTTTCTGTTGTCTTTGTATTTTCTATATCATTTCTATCTGCTTTGTTGGCTGCAGTGTTCTATAGATGTTAGTGAGGCCTAGTTGACTTGTGGTCTTGCTCGAGTATTTTATATCTTTGTTGATATTCTGCTTTGCTGTTATATCCATTAATGAAAGCAGAGAATTAAAGGCTCCAAATATTATTTTTGAAATATATACTCATCCATTCAATTAAGTCATTTTTTCCATGTAGTTTGAGGATCTCTTGTTAGGTACAAATATTTTCATGATCCTTTTTTTTTTTATTAATATAGTCTACCGTATGACTATAAAAGTATTTGTTTACCTCTGTAACATTTTTGTGTTGTCTGTTTGATATGATATGAGGTTAGCCACTCCAGCTCAATTTTCATAACTGCTTACATATTATATATTTTGCCATCAATTTATTTTACTTTCATTTTTCTTGTGTCTTTATACCAAAAATATGTCTCTTGAATAATAATTTTCATCCATCTAGCAACACTTGTCATTTAGCTGGAGTGTTTATTCCATTTATTTTTGATGTTATTACTGACAAGGCAGAACTTATTCTTGTCATTTGCTATTTGTTTGCTATACACCTTATATGTTTGTTCTTTCCCTTCATTACTGCCTCATTTTTTTTGTTTAATACTTTCTAGTGTACAATTTTAATTCCTCTGTTGCTTCTTTTAATATGCTTTTGAGATATTTTCTTATTTGTAGTGCTGCGGATTACAATTAGCTTCTTACTTCAACATTCTAGTTCAGATTAATACTAACTTAATTTCCAAAACATACAGAATATTTGCAGCAATGTACTTTCATTCCCGCCCCATTTTTATATTTATTTTATTTTTATTGTCAGATTATCTATACATTATAAACTATTGTCAGATTTTTATTGTCAGATTATTTTATTTTTAAATAATTTTATTTTTATTTTATTTTTATTGTCAGATTATCTATACATTATAAACTATTCAGAAATGTTTTACAATTACTGTTTTTGCAGTTTAAAAATTATATAGGAAAATAAAACAGTTACACATATACATTTTTTGTTTTCTTGATGTTCACCTAGATAACTGCTTTGCTGGTACTCTTTATTTATGTAGATTTGAATTACTGCATCATGCTTTTCCATTTCGACCCAAAGGACTCATTTTAGTTTTTCTTGTAAGACTGGTCGGATAGTGATGCATTTTAGCAGTTTTTATTTTTTTCAAATATTATTATTTCTGCTTCATTTTTGAGAGCCTTTTTGGTTATAGATTTTCTTGTTAATGTTCTCTTGTTTTCATTCCTTTAAACATGTAATTCTACAACTTTTGGCCTTAATCATTGTTAATCCTCTATATGCTTGATTTATTTTTCCTCTTGGTGCTTTCAAGATTCTCACTTTGTCTTTCAGCAGTTTGACTGTGATGTATCTGGGTGTGGATCTCTTTATGTTATTTTTCCTGGATGTGTACCTTAATATTTTGAAATAATATTTGAAAGTATTTGACCACTGATTTTTTTCCCCCCAAATATTCTCACCTCTTGCATCTTTTTCTGGGACTTCAATTATGCAGGTCTTGGTATGTGTAATGATGTCCCAAAGGTCTGTGAGGCTCTCCTTATTCATGTTCATTATTTTCTCTTTATGTTCCCTAGAGAGGATAATCTCAGCTGAATTATCTTCAAGTTTACTGATTCTTCTTCATGAAGCTCAAACTTGTTGCTTAATTCCTTTAGTGAATTTTCTGTTTTTCAATTATTTAACTTTTCAACTGCAGAATTTCCATCTGGTTATTTTAAGTTAATTTATCATTAATATTATTTATTTGATGAGACATTATTTGTACCTTTTCAATTAATTCCTTATTTATTTTAGTTCTTTAAACATACTTGTAGTAGCTAACTTAAAATCTTTGTCATATATGTCCAATTTCTGAACTTCAAAAATAGTTTCTAACCACTGATTTTTAAAATGAGCCATACTTTCCAGTTTCTTAGCATGTGTCATAATTTTTGTTGAAAACATGGTATCTTAGTGCAGGAAGTGGTGGCTCATGGCTGTAATCCCAGCACTTTGGGAGACTAAGGTGGACGGATCGGTTGAGTCCAGGAATTTGAGTCCAGCCTGGGCAACATGATGAAATTCCATATCTATAACAAAATACAAAGATTAGCTGGGCATGGTGGAGCACGCCTGTAGTCCCTGCTACTTGGGAGGTTGAAATGGGAGGATGGCTTGAGCATGGGAAGGTTGAGGCTGCAGTGAGTCGTTATCACGCCACCACACTCCAGCCTGGGCGGCAGTGAGACCCTGTATCAAAAAAAAGAAAAAAAAAAAAGGAAAGAAAGAAAGAAAAAGAAAACATGGTATTTAAAATACTAGAATGAAATCATATTCTCACCCTCCAGGTGTTGTTGCCTGTACCTGTTTTTCTTTGTTTTGATATTTGTTCATTTATTGACTTTCCCAAGTTGATTCTGTAAAGTATCTATTCTTTCTAGTGCATGGCGAACCTAGTCTCTACTCAGTTACCAAATTATAAGTCAGATATTTCCTCAAATATCATAAACAAATCAATACATCTTTCATCTTATCCCAAAAGTTTTTCTCTCTGATGTGTGTGTGTGTGTGTGGTGTCTGTGTGTGTGTTTGGGCACAACTTCAGCATTACAACAATTTACAAGTTTGTCTTAGCTTTCACTTCTTTTTTAGGCAGGATCTCAGGTCATCCATAAGTGAGACTAGTTCTCTCTCAGCTTAGCATTCACACAGGCCTGCACATGCACGTAACCTTGTGAATATGGTAGAGCTTTTCAAATCCCCCTATGAGCAAGTCTTTCCCCAGACCTTCCTTTTATGTTTTGGCCAGGCTCCTGTTCCAATTTACACTGCAGCTTCAGGCAGTTGCAATGTTAAACAGTTACTTCAACTTTCTTTAAAATAAATGATCTGGGAATAGGGCTGTAACCATGGAGAAATCTCCATGTCAGGCCAAATAACAGCAACATGTGCAAATTTAGTTTTCCAGGGGGATGTAAGATAGGCTAAATAGTGGCAGTCTTCTGGGCAAGGGGAAAGGAATGTGTTGAGGAGCACAATCTGATCTGTTCCCTCTAGTTACTGAGAGGCTGTTTTGCACAGCTACCAGGGATGGGAGGCTGCTGGTTTTCTAGGTTCCTACTGGGAAGAGGGGAATGGGAGTAGTTGAGTTACAGTGCTATATTCCATGCCATTATTAGTAGGGTTCAGCGTTTTTCTTGAAAAAACACCCCTTGTATTAATTCCAGATTTAGGATAAATCTCATAGCTCTGGAAAAAATAGAGTTTGACCATTTTTTGCCAGTATATTTGTTGCTTTTAATGCATGGGACTCTATATGGAGGCCTTCTCTCTGCCATTCCAGAAGTGCCACCAGATACAAGTCATTTTATTCAATAAAAAGTAATACATTATCACAAATTTTCCTATTCTGCATATAGTCTCATAAAATGAGAAAATGTTCTCCTAACAGCGGGATGTCAGCTGTCCAATTGAAAAAATAAAGAAAATCACAGAAAAATACTACTCTCTAATTTGAAATATTTTAGTTTTTATAAGTCAGTTGTATTTTATATGAGCTCTTGGGTGGCAGTGGGAAATCCAGCTGGGACTTAGACTTTTTGAAGTTATTCAATTATGTTTGACATAATTCCTCATATTCATTCTCAAACTTTCAAACTTAGGTACAGCCTAAGGAAATAATTTTTGCTTTCTGAGTTAATTTGTATTTCTACCACTAATGCCATATTTTTATTGAGTGATTCCTAGATTTTTCCCATAATATATAAGACCAAATTGACTCCAATATCAAAAGGTTTGAAGGTAAAAAGCTTAAAATGTCATTCTCATGAATTTGGAATGGGTTATAAACTTTATAAAATTAACTGTCTGAACTGTATAGAATTAATTTTGTGTGAAAATAAGAAACTTAATGAAATCAGAAGAACACAGTGGCATAAATGTCTGAAATAAAGTTTACTTAATAGCAGCAGATAGTTTGTATTAGTTAATAATTCAGAGATCCAAATGAAGAGACATACACCATACACGAATAAGTTTTATAGATAAAACACACATTTCTTAACCTTTAAAATGTAGAGTCTACTAATATGTACCCACAAGCTTATTGTAGAGATTTCATGAAATAATATATGTTCCTTGACAATAGAAATTTCAGAATAAATGAATATTCTGGAGGCAGCTTTTGCTGTTGCTTCTTGTTGTTTAATTTGTAGACAAATCAGTTACCCTGATTAAAAAAAAAAAAAAAACCGTGTTATTATCATTGTAGATGTTATAGTGAGGATCATCAGAAAAAAAAAAAAAAACTAGAAATAATGGAAAGCAGATTGTTCTCTCACAATCAAACCAATAAATCAACATATTAAGGATATTAATATAATTAATGTAACAACATGGTCACTTTAGAAAGACAAAATGGCATCTGGGCCAGCTGGATTTATAGCCAACTGAATTCTATCAACATGTTCAAAGAAAGACTGTGTCAGAAACAAGGAGACTTTTTCACTTATTAAACTGTAAAATGTGGAGTCTAAGATGTGAACATTAGCATTACTTATTGTAATTATATCCCATAAGGTAAATACCACTGCATTCTGGAGATAACCATGAAAAACTAGCCAAGTTAGGTGCTATGAAACATTTGAAATGTACACATAATCCGTCTTATTTAAAAGAGGTGTTTTCTACTTGTTTTTTCTAAATTAATTTTAAATATCATATAATTTAAGATGTCTTCTTATTTGGATTTGCTATATAGAGCAATATGTTAGGAAGAAATATTGGCACTGTAGTTTTTCATCTCACACTCTGTGAGTTTATTTATTGTAAGTCTACCCTGATGGACAGACTCCTCACCCTCTATCACTTATTCCATTTTCTCATAATCTGAGGCTAAGATCTACACTTGGAATTACGACACATTCACTTAGGAAACTTTCTGGGACTGGGAGACCCTTTTAGGAGATAGCAGGTGAGTTTGCCTAAACAAACTCTTGTGGCACTGAATTCCAATACTTTTTCTACAATGACTGCATATAGAACTCTTTTCTACCACACAACTCTTTTCATCAATGGGGAATTATGGGATGAGGAATAGACTGAGAAACTTGAGCGTAAGACTGTATTAGTCTGTTTTCATCCTGCTGATAAAGACATACCCAAGACTCGGCAATTTACAAAAGAAAAAGGTTTAATGAACTTACAGTTTCACATGGCTGGGGAAGCCTCATAATCATGGTGGAAGGCAAGGAGGAGAAAGTCACATCTTACATGGATGGCGGCAGGTAAAGAGAAGTGTTTGTGCAGAGAAAGCCCCTTTATAACATCATTAGTTCTTCTGAGACGTATTCACTATCATGAGAACAGCATGAGAAAGACCTGCCCGCATGACTCAACTACCTCTCACTGGGTCCCTCCCACAACATGGGGGAATTCAGGATGAGATTTGGGTGGGGACACAGTCAAATCTTATCATTCTGCCCCGGTCCCTCCCAAATATCATGTCTTCATATTTCAAAACCAATCTTGCCTTTCCAACAGTCTCCCCAAATCTTAAGTCATTTTAGCATTAACTCAAAAGTCCATAGTCCAAAGTCTCATCTGACACAAGGCAAGTCCCTTCTGTCTTTGAGCTTGTAAAATCAAAAGCAAGTTCGTTACTTCCTAGATACAATGGGGGGTACAGGCATTGGGTAAATACAGCTGTTCCAAATGGGAGGACTTGGCAGAAGCAAAGGGGCTACAGGCCTCATACAAGTCCAAAATCCAGAAGGGCAGTCAAATATTAAAGCTCCAAAATGATCTCCTTTGACTACATGTCTCCTATCTGGGTCATGCTGATGCAAGAGGTGGGTTCCCGTGGTCTTGGGCAGTTCCACCCCTGCGGCTTTACAGGGTACAGCCTTCCTCCTGGCCGCTTTCATGGGCTGATATTGAATTTTTGGGACTTTTCCAGGGGAACGGTGCAGTCTTTCAGTGGATCTACCATTCTGTGGTCTGGAGGATGGTGGCCCTCTCTCATAGCTCCAGTAGGTGGTGGCCCAGTAGGGGCTCTATGTGGGGGCTCCAACACCACATTTCTTAATGCACTTCTCTAGCAGAGGTTCTCCGTGAAGACTCTGCCCATGCAGAAAACTTTGGCTGGGCAGCCAGGTGTTAGCATACATCTTCTGAATTCTAGGTGGTGGTTCCCAAACCCCAGTTCTTTACTTCTGTGCACTCTCAGGCTCAACATCACATGGAACTGCCAAGGCTTGGGGCTTCCATTCTCTGAAGTGATGCACCAAGGTCTATGTTGTCCCCTTTCAGTCATGGCTGGAGCAGCTGGGACACAGAGCATTAAGTCCCAAGGGTGCACACAGCAGAGACCCTAGGCCCAGCCCATGAAACCATTTTCTCCTAAGTCTTAAGGCCCTTAATAGGAGGGGCTGCCATGAAGTCTTCTGACATGCCCTGGATACCTTTTCCCCATTATGTTGAGGATTCACATTCTTTCCACATATCTTACACAAATTTCTGCAGCCAGTTTGAATTTCTCCTCAGAAAATGGTTTTTCTTTTTTATCACATTGTCAGGCTGCAAATTTTTTGAACCTTTATGGTCTGCTTCCCTTCTGAATGCCTATAACAGCACCCAAGTCACCTATTGAATGCTTTGCTGCTTAGAAATTTCTTCCACCAGATATCCTAAATCATCTCTCTCAAGTTCAAGATGAGATTTGAGTGGGGAAACAGCCAAACCATGTCAAAAGACTGATTCCCTCTTATTAACTGTAAAGTATAGTATTCATTCATTCATGTATTGATAAAACACAATAGAAATATTGGTTAGTGATAAAAAGAAGAAAGTTACTGGAGAAACTTTTGGAGGAACATACATAATTTTACAATTTAAAAATGTATCATCTTTTATATTTATTTTCTAGTGACAAAAGCAAGCATTCAAAAGAAATTAATTTAAATTAACATTCAGTGCTTAGGTTTTTCTTTTATTGCTAAAATGTTAGTAGCCCAAATGATTTGATATATAAACATCTATAAAAGAACATGTGAATAAAATTTATGTTGTTTTATCCATTATTTCCCTTGACTCTAAAAAGTGTTTTTGGTTTAGTTAAAAAGATACTTTTTATAAGTATATTCATGTTGTTAATTTATGAGTAATGCAAATGAGGTCATTTTGAAAACTTATAGTGCAAAGTATCTGCTGGGATCCTTCAGTTAATCAAAACACACATTAAACTTTATTCTAATAGGATCAGGTTGAGCCTTGAGCAAATTTGGAGCTGCAAATAGATTGAGGAGTTTATATTATTGGATAATCCAGTAAGTAATTTGTTGGCCACTAGTAAAATAATAGTAGTTTGAATAACAATTGAGTAATTTGAGCCATTTGGTTATATTATTTTACCATTTATCTATTCATTCTCTTTTATTGAAGAGTGTTCAATGTCTACAGTGAATTACACTAAGCCTTGAGGATATAATAATATAGGCAAGGCCTCAAATCTCATGAAACTAATAATTTCAGACAGTGATTAGGGCTTCAAAAAGTGAATGAGGGTAAAGTAATAGTCACTGAAATGGGGTAAGATGGTCAAAAGGACTTCTCTAAATTAAAAAATGTAAGCCAGCCATAGAGCTGGGCATGGTAGCTCATGCCCGTAATCCAAGCACTTTGGGATGCTGAGGTGGGTGAAGAACACTTGAGGTCAGGAGTTCCAGACCAGCCTGGCCAATGTGGTGAAACCTTGTCTAAAATACAAAAATTAGCTGGGTTTGGTGGCGGGCACCTGTAATCCCAGCTACACAGGAGGCTGAGGTATGAGAATTACTTGAACCCAGGAGGTGGAGGTTGCAGTGAATTGAGATCACACCACTGCACTCCATTCTGGGCACAAAGTGAGACTCTACCTCAAAAAAAAAAAAAAAAAAAAAAAGTATAAATGAAGGTTTTTATAATAATAATGCATTGAAAATCTCAATATGGCAAAATGTTAGCTCTCCCCAGTTTATCTATAGAATCAAAATAATCCCAATCAAAATTTTAGCAGTTTATTTTGTAAATTGATTCTAAAATGCATATTTTAGAGTTAATATATCTAGAATTATAAAGAATTCTTATAACTCAATAGCAGAAAAAGCAGTAACCTGATTTTAAAAATGGGCAAAAGACCCGAGCAGACATTTCTCCAAAGAAGATATAAAAATGGCAAAAAGGTATATGAAGAGATTCTCACCATCATTAATCTTTCGAGAAATGCAAATTTAAACCACTATAAGATATTGCCTTATGCCCGTAAGTATGATTATTATCAAAAAGACAAGAAATAACAAGTGTTATCAGGGATGTGGAGAAAAGGAAACCCTAGTACACTATTGGTGGGAATGTAGATTAGCACAGCCTATGAAAAAACAGTATGGAGGTTCCTAAAGAAATTAAACATATTATATTAATAGAATCACTATATGACACAGCAACTCCTCTTCCAGGTATATACCAAAATGAGATACAATAACCACCTTGTAAAAATATCTGCACTCCCAAGTTTTTTGCAGCATTATTCACAATAGTCAAAATGTGGAAACAACCTAGATATACATTGAGAGATAAATTGATAAAGAAAATGAAATATGTATGTATACATACACACACACAAAATGGAATCTTATTCAGCCTTAAAAAAGGGATATATATCCCTTTTTATATATACACAATGGAATATATTTTATACACACATACACAGACACACACACACACACGCACACACAAATCTTATTCAGCCTTAAAAAGGGAAATCCCACCATGTGCTACAACCTGGATGGACTTAGAGGACATTATGCTAAGTGAAATAAGCCAGACACAAAAATAAAAATACTGCAAGCGGGTGGATCACCTGAGGTCAGGAGTTCAAGACCAGTCTGACCAACATGGAAAAACCCATTCTCTACTAAAAATACAAAATTAGCTGCGTGTGGTGGCACATGCTTGTAATCCCAGCTACTAGGGAGGCTGAAGCAGGAGAATTGCTCGAACCTGGGAGATGGAGGTTGTGGTGAGCCAAGATTGCACTGTTGCACTCCAGCCTGGGCAACAACAGCAAAACTCCATCTCAAAAAAAAAAAAAAAAGTCTTAGTACACTCAGATAGGCAATGAAACAGTGATTTCCATGGATGAGCAGGAGTAAGGGGAAGAGAAGGTGGGGAGCTGTAGGTCATATAGCTGATATGTAAGATGATAAAGTTTAGAGGCCTAATGTGCAATATTAGGACTAAAGTTGATGAAACTGTATTGTAGTAAGAATTTTTGTTAAATAAGTATATTTTAGCTGCTCTTGTTACACAAAAAAGTAACTATGTGACATAATAGCTACATTAATCTATTTCATGATGGTAACCACTTTACTCTCTGTATGTATTCCACAGCATCAAGTTGTAAACTTCAAATAAACATGATAAAATTTCTTCTTTTTTTTTTTTATTATACTTTAAGTTCTACGGTACATGTGCATAACGTGCAGGTTTGTTACATATGTATACATGTGCCATGTTGGTGTGCTGCACCCATCAACTCGTCAGCACCCATCAATTCATCATTTATATCAGGTATAACTCCCCAATGCAATCCCTCCCCCTCCCCCCTCCCCATGATAGGCCCCATTGTGTGATGTTCCCCTTCCCGAGTCCAAGTGAGCTCATTGTTCAGTTCCCACCTATGAGTGAGAACATGCAGTGTTTGTTTTTCTCTTCTTGTGATAGTTTGCTAAGAATGATGGTTTCCAGCTGCATCCATGTCCCTACAAAGGACGCAAACTCATCGTTTTTTATGGCTGCATAGTATTCCATGGTGTATATATGCCACATTTTCTTAATCCAGTCTGTCACTGATGGACATTTGGGTTGATTCCAAGTCTTTGCTATTGTGAATAGTGCCGCAATAAACATACGTGTGCATGTGTCTTTGTAGTAGCATAATTTATAATCCTTTGGGTATATACCCAGTAGTGGGATGGCTGGGTCATATGGTACATCTAGTTCTAGATCCTTGAGGAATTGCCATACTGTTTTCCATAATGGTTGAACTAGTTTACAATCCCACCAACAGTGTAAAAGTGTTCCTATTTCTCCACATCCTCTCCAACACCTGTTGTTTCCTGATTTTTTAATGATTGCCATTCTAACTGGTGTGAGATGGTATCTCATTGTGGTTTTGATTTGCATTTCTCTGATGGCCAGTGATGATGAGCATTTTTTCATGTGTCTGTTGGCTGTAGGAATGTCTTCTTTTGAGAAATGTCTGTTCATATCCTTTCCCCACTTTTTGATGGGGTTGTTTGTTTTTTTCTTGTATATTTGTTTGAGTTCTTTGTAGATTCTGGAAATTAGCCCTTTGTCAGATGAGTAGATTGCAAAACTTTTCTCCCATTCTGTAGGTTGCCTGTTCACTCTGATGGTAGCTTCTTTTGCTGTGCAGAAGCTCTTTAGTTTAATTAGATCCCATTTGTCAATTTTGGCTTTTGCTGCCGTTGCTTTTCGTGTTTTAGACATGAAGTCCTTGCCCATGCCTATGTCCTGAATGGTACTACCTAGATTTTCTTCTAGGGTTTTTATGGTATTAGGTCTAACATTTAAGTCTCTAATCCATCTTGAATTAATCTTCGTTTAAGGAGTAAGGAAAGGATCCAGTTTCAGCTTTCTACTTATGGCTAGCCAATTTTCCCAGCACCATTTATTAAATAGGGAATCCTTTCCCCATTTCTTGTTTTTGTCAGGTTTGTCAAAGATCAGATGGTTGTAGATGTGTGGCATTATTTCTGAGGGCTCCGTTCTGTTCCATTGGTCTATATCTCTGTTTTGGTACCAGTACCATGCTGTTTTGGTTACTGCAGCCTTGTAGTATAGTTTGAAGTCAGGTAGCGTGACGCCTCTGGCTTTGTCCTTTTGACTTAGGATTGTCTTGGCAATGCGGGCTCTTTTTTGATTCCATATGAACTTTAAAGCAGTTTTTTCCAATTCGGTGAAGAAACTCATTGGTAGCTTGAGGCCAACATCATCCTGATACCAAAGCCTGGAAGAGACACAACAAAAAAAGAGAATTTTAGACCAATCTCCCTGATGAACATCGATGCAAAAATCCTCAATAAAATACTGGCAAACCGGATTCAGCAGCACATCAAAAAGCTTATCCACCATGATCAAGTGGGCTTCATCCCTGGGATGCAAGGCTGGTTCAACATTCGCAAATCAATAAACGTAATCCAGCATAGAAACAGAACCAAAGACAAGAACCACATGATTATCTCAATAGATGCAGAAAAGGCTTTTGACAAAATTCAACAGCCCTTCATGCTAAAAACGCTCAACAAATTCGGTATTGATGGAATGTACCTCAAAATAATAAGAGCTATTTATGACAAACCCACAGCTAATATCATAGTGAATGGGCAAAAACTGGAAAAATTCCCTTTGAAAACTGGCACAAGACAGGGATGCCCTCTCTCACCACTCCTATTCAACATAGTGTTGGAAGTTCTGGCTAGGGCAATCAGGCAAGAGAAAGAAATCAAGGGTATTCAGTTAGGAAAAGAAGAAGTCAAATTGTCCCTGTTTGCAGATGACATGATTGTATATTTAGAAAACCCCATCGTCTCAGCCCAAAATCTTCTTAAGCTGATAAGCAACTTCAGCAAAGTCTCAGGATACAAAATCAATGTGCAAAAATCACAAGCATTCTTATACACCAGTAACAGACAAGCAGAGAGCCAAATCATGAATGAACTTCCATTCACAATTGCTTCAAAGAGAATAAAATACCTAGGAATCCAACTTACAAGGGATGTAAAGGACCTCTTCAAGGAGAACTACAAACCACTGCTCAGTGAAATCAAAGAGGACACAAACAAATGGAAGAACATACCATGCTCATGGATAGGAAGAATCAATATCGTGAAAATGGCTATACTGCCCAAGGTTATTTATAGATTCAATGCCATCCCCATCAAGCTACCAATGAGTTTCTTCACCGAATTGGATAAAATTTCTTAAAAAGCAAAAATGAAAAACAAAATTTGCCTTTCAAAAATATCTAGTGTTGACAGAATTAGGGTTGAGGTTGAAAAACACTTCATACAGTGGTGCCAGAAACATAAATTTTCATATGTATTAAGTATGGTTTCACTGTATCTATATAAATTTTCAGCAACCCCATTTCTGGGATTCCACCTCGGGAGGTATCAATCAAGTGCACAAGGATATATGCCTTTTATGCACAAAGGATATATACTTTGTATGAGGATATGTGTACAAAACTGTTTTTACAAAGTTGTTCATTAGACCTTTGTAACCATAAAAATGAAGTTATCATTAGGAGAATGGTAAAATAAATTATACTATAGGCATACTATATGCTGTGTGGCTATAAAGTCTTTCAAAGAAGAATGTAGTAGAAGTCTACATTTGTACCCAGAATAATGCCAGTGATTTTTTAAAATAGATATAACAATTCAGAAAAATATGCATAATATGACTGACATCATTTGAAAAATAATATAAATGCATATCTGCTTGTGCCTAGGAAAGGCCTAGTAAGATAAACACTGCGCTGTTAAAAATGACCAGCCCTGTGAAGCATAAATGAATGAGGGAAGATATTTTGCTTTATAATGCTTACTTCTGATTTTCAAATTTTTAAAGTGAAAAATGTAAACCTCCTTTTTGGAAAAAATGTACTTTATTATAGAGAATAATGCTATGTTTAATCTAACTTCATGATAAATAAAAACAAAAATAAAAAGAAGAATACAGATAAGGAAGTTTAAACATAGGTGTAATTCCTAATTTGCCTAAAAATAAAAGTACTTGAAATGCATGAATCAGCAGGCCCTTGAAGAATGAGTGGACAGAGCTGAGCATGTTATTTTAAGGCATATGTCCTTTTTTCTAAAACTATCAGGGTTCTGGGGCTTGAGAGTATATAAAACAGCCCATAGATCAGATGGTAGCTGAAGGGACTCATGCTTGCCTTTAGTTATGAAGTTCAAATTGGAAGCTGTTCAGGCAGAAAACTAATAGAAATGGGTGATAGCTAATTAACCTAAGGCTTCAAAGTAATTGCTCTGCAAGAAGCAATTTAAAAAGAGACCTTTTAGTTATTTATTTATTTTTGAAAATCATAAAATGCCCTATTTGACTTTTGGTGCATGAGCAAAATAATCTGAATATACACAAATATTGATTTTTTTTTTTAAAACCTCTTCTACCTGACCCAACTTCTTGGTCAATTTACAAAGAGACAAAATGATAATAAGAGCTATGCTTTATATCACATAAACATACCGAATATCCCAGGCTTAAGACTTTGCCATATGGTAAGATGTAGGAAAAGATCCCTGTACTAAATTTTGCTTAGAGGATAGGATTATATTGGTCAACCTAGCCCTGAGCCACATTTCTCATCACTGGAGTCAGCAGAGTCAGCCACTCCAAAGTATATAGCTGTTTTGGCCACTTGAACCCAGGAGGTAGAGGTTGCAGTGAGACGAGATCACGCCACTGCACTCCAGCCTGGGCGACAGAGCAAGACTCCATCTAAAAAAAAAAAAAAAAAAAGGTATATTACTGTTTAATAGAGAAACGGCTCCCCTGGCAAAAACAAGGTGCTATTGTGAAATGAATGTGGAATAAATGCAACATCCCAAATCAGCCACTATCTGCCACAATCTACAACTCTGGTATCTGAGGACTTCTATTCAGCAGTCCTGTTACTTTTAAAAAGTATCCATACTTACCTAAAATATATTCATTTTTTTCCCAAAGAAAGAAGTCCTAAATTTCCTGCATTTCTATGCCTAGTTCCAAACATAGATACTTTCGGTAGTATGGAGTTCTTTCCCTCAAAGTAGCTTGTCATCTCTGATTTACAGCTTTCTGGCACTTCGGCTTGCTGTAGGACTCACAGATGAAGATAATAACATCTGGGTGAAGAGGTTCTCATGAGAACTTCTGATCCTGTTTAATTACCTCTAAATGCAAACTTTATTAGCATGTAGTTTACATAAAGACTGGGACCATCTTCTCTTACTGTTGTATTAATCTTTGATTTTTACATTACACAATATGCTACAGAATATTATATATTTGAAGAGGTCAGGCACAGTGGCTCATGCCTGTAATCTCAGCACTTCGGGAAACCGAGGCGGTCAGATCACCTGAGTTCAGGAGTTCGAGAACAGCCTGATCAACATGGTGAAACCCTGTCTCAACTACAAATACAAAAATTAGCCGGGCGTGGTGGTGCATGTCTGTAATACCAGCTACTTGGGAGGTTGAGGCTGGAGAATCACTTGAACCCAGGAGGCAGAGGTCGCAGTGAGCCAAGATCTCTCCACTCCACTCCAGCCTGGGCGACAGAGCAAGATTCTATCTCAAATATATATATATATATATAGTATAATAGAGACAAATTGCTGAAAAAATACAGTAAGTTTTCTAGGTATTTCCAGGACTCATGCTCTCAGTAACTTAGACTTACCACGGAACAAATACAAAAGTTCTTAAGATGGGTGCTATCAGTTGTCCAGGACCATTTATTTAACTTATTTCTGTCCTGACCTTCGGATTCACTCTGATGTGATTAACTTAGGATTCTGTTCATCATGAACTAAATATTTTAATGAAAGGTAGAGCCATTTCATAGACTTAAAAAATTCCTCTTCTATAATCAGGGTGAGATAGATTTTCCTAAAACATGTGAGCTACAGGGTACAGATGTGAATATGTCAAAAAAACTAGCATGTGTTGCCAAGAAAAAATGTAGTTAATTCTTTGGGACCCAAAATGCATACAAAGATCTTTAAAATGTCAATGCTGTTTATGAGTTTCCACAGTGAGATTTAAAACTCTTTGAGGAAAGATACTGTGTTTTAGGATTGTGTTTGTCTGTAGGAACCTCTAATGGATAATGACTCGGATGTATGTGGATAATTTTATTTCATCAACTGATTTACAATGATTTATCTCAGTATATATTATAAATGATCAATCTTCTATTATTTTGTTTCTTATATATTACATAAATATTTGTATATAGTGCCCAGCTCTTAAACTGCAATTTATAAAATTACTGTTAACTTTGGTCTTGGAAACACAATAGACTTTTAGAATAATATCATCTTCTGGATTATTCTTGATTTATATAATATTAATGTATGTTTGTTTGTCTTTTGTTGCAGGGTTTATTTATACGTGTGGTGGAACTTTAAAAGGACTTAATGGCACTATAGAAAGCCCTGGTTTTCCATATGGATATCCAAATGGTGCAAACTGTACTTGGGTAATAATAGCAGAAGAACGAAATAGAATACAAATTGTTTTTCAGTCATTTGCTCTAGAAGAAGAATACGACTACTTATCATTATATGATGGACATCCTCATCCTACAAACTTTAGGACAAGGTTAGTGTATTTTGAATGAAAGACTGGAGAGAAAATATTTTCTGAGTAAAAGTAGTCTATTTTACAAAAGATGCTTAACATTTATGATGCAATTATAATAAAGTTGTATTCACCAACTAATTATTATGTATTTGGAAGTATATCATCCCATGAACAAATTAGCTTGGTATCTCTGACGTCATACTGCTAGTACATTAATACCAAGTCTCACAAAGGTGAATGTATACTGAGTAGTGATCTCTTTATAGTGGCTAAAAGTATTTTGTTGTTAAAAATGATTATCTCAAGATTTCATTCATTATGGATATAACTTTTGATAAAGTAAAACATACTATATAGGGTATATTTCAGTGATAATGTTTCCAATTTTAATATACAACACTATGCAAAAACACTTTAAAATCAGCATTCATGGATAGTAGAATAAATTAATTTCTGATAATGTTTGTAATTTATAAAATCTAAATATCTGAAAAGTACATTCTTTCATGTCAGAAACGGGGACATTTATATTTTTGCCTCTGCAAATAAAAGTATTTTTTTTTAAAGCTCAGTGATAAAACAGATGTAAAAATTAACTAACACCCTGACTATTTTTAAGGTAGTTCTTCTGGTTCTTCAGAATTTCCTCTTGGCGAATAAGTTATGTAAAATTAGAAGTGTTTTTGGAAATCTTACCAAAAACTTATTTTAACTGTAAATCAACTATAATTCAACTAAATAATTCAACATTCCAGGCATTGCACATTTTATTTAGTCCTAGATTTATGCCAGTGTTTGTATACTTCTCTTTAAGTGCCGTCAGCTTTTTTAAACTTGTAATTTAAAATATTCTGAGAAAATAACATGTAGGAATTAAAGACTCTTTCCATACTTGGCTATATTTGAGTTATGATTCTGTGATGCTGTTACTTTCTAATAGTTGACAACATGTTCTTGCCTTCCTAATGTACAAGAAGCAGATTATCAGTGCTGACATTTTACAGTTTCATCAGTCTTCCATATTCCTTTGCATTTATATTTTTTCAATTTTAGGTAAAAAATTAGTGTTTATTTTCCTCAAATTTTGGCAGTGAAAACATAATATAGTGGGGAAAATGGTGGATCTGGAGATGAGATTTATTACATTAGGATGTTAGGTTTGTTGCTCACCAGTTATCTGAGCAATCCACACTACGTCTGTTTAAACTGAGGTGTGGTAATAAGGCCAGGTCTATCCATCTCATTATACTCTTCTGCAGGGATTATGAGAAAATGTGTATGAACCTGCTGCATGGCTATAAAATCCTATTAGAGCACATCGAACTGCTTCCAGTCACATGACACTTAAAAATGCCCGAGTTGTTTCACAAACTTTGTTGTGCAAAAACAAGATTACTAGATTGATTACAGCTAAGATTCTACTGTTCTTTCTTTCTTTTTTTCCTCTATACTCATTTACTGAGTAAATCTGACTTCTTTTTCCTTTTACATTGTTAAACTCATACAATAATTATCTATTTTATAAATACATATTATGGTATGCACGTCTGACTGCTATTTGATCATCATTGCCACTGTCATTAAAAGCTGGTTGTCTTTTGTTAAATCCAAATAATATCTATAAGTAGAAGTACAATTCTTTACACTGACAATGTGTGGGATATAATTTTCCTAAATATATAAAAATACTTATTTTAATATTACCTGGTAGTTTCAAAGTATCAATTCCCGATAGTATTGCTTGTACATGTACCTCTTCTCTCTAGATCACCTTGAAAATGAGAAAACACATTTTTATTTTACCTCTTCCCCTCTTTTTTAAAGAACTGTGGCCTCTGGGAAGTTAAAAGACTGTGAAATTAGGAAAATAAATTTATTGTTCTCATTCTTTCTTTCCTAATCTGTAAATTGGGAACAATAGCCCTTAATTTACAGAGATTTTATGGAGAATACAATATAATGAAAGCTCAATGACTCTAACCCTTAGCATTTATTGAATGATTCCTCTACACCTGTCTCTGTACCAAGTATTTTGTCTTCATTATGGTATTTAACTTTTCCTGTATTCAGACAATGTAAAATAATTACTATTATTATCATCAGCATCATTTTACAACTGATAAAATGAGGCTTGCCAGAGAAAATTGTTGAAAATGGCAAAAGGCAGAACTATCATTGCAATTCAGATTTGTTTCAGTTTAGATCTGAAGCTCTTCAATATATATAGTTTTATGTAGTTATACACAATCTCCAAGGTTTATGTATTGATATATAAATAAAAATCTATTTTTTTCTCAGCAGTATTGGATAAAATTTAGTAAGAGAAATAACAATACAAGGCATATTTTCAAACATATAATATATACGAATATAAACTGAAAGGTAAGCTCCAAATTTATTTTTGCTATTTATTTTACAGACTGTATTCAAACATGTACTCTATTTATACAAGCAAAATGACAAGACTATATTGTAACATGTAGTCTATGTTATAATGTAGTCTTTAGAGTCTAATGTTTTGCTCACTGTAAATGTTTAACGCATCTATTGGTTTTTGCGCTTAAAGAAGTACTGTAGCTAATGTTATAGCTGACTTTAGTTAGCAAGACTGGAAGGAAAAAACTTAGTAAGTAACCTACAGCCCCTTCCAGACTGTGTTTATATACAAAATCTGCTATTTGATTAAAAGTCAAAACTGCTGCTGGCAGAGTTTGATTCATGTTTGCGTCTGGCTGTTTGAGTCACTGTTTTCTCGGGTTTTGTTTCTCTCATATTGGATCATATTCTCACTTAATGCATGCCCTTATGGTGTGTTTGCTGTTCTCTTTCTTCCAGAAATTGATACTTATTTTTTTTTTACTTTTCCTGAGCTCCAATAGAATTTTTAAAAATGACTTCCTACAATTGTCTTTCAATAATGTAGAAAAAAAATGGTTTGTGGTTCTTGTCATTCTTCCTTGTCTAAATAGACATGTTGGGATTCATAATCAGAATTTCATATTTTAAAAACTATAAGCCTCTAATTATTAATGATATTGCTTGTTTTTCTCTTAGTTATTTTTTATTAAATGAGAATTGATATTGGTAAAGCACTGTTAGGGAATTTCTTTCTTAGTTATAACATTATCGTAGAACAAATGCTGATGCATTTAAGGCAACATTGCTGGACTTGATGCATAAAGGTTATTCTAAGCTTTGTTTACTTTACATTAATATTACATTTTCCCAATAATTAAGTTATACCAAGAAGTAAAGAAATCACCTATTATTTAATGAGGTAGAGACAGATATATTCACCCAGGATCACTCTATATATGACATTGCATGTCCTTAGTAATCTCTCTACATTATAATATACATGTTTAATGTGTGATTAAAATCTTTGTAAACATCAATTTATTGAATTTATTAAATATATGTAATCATTTTATATAAACATTAATTTATTCAAATATTTAATGTGGATATAATTTATGTAATTAACATTCTATTATGTTTTTTATAATTAATTCACATATTATCATCATGATGAATATACATTTTCTATATTTTAGATTAGTTCTTGGTAGAAACAGGATGACTAGGTCAGAAGCAAATAATATTATTTATATTGCTAATATGCTTTCCAGAATTTTATATCAATGAATATTATTACAACTAGAGCACTATAATTCATTACCTCTCAGTCTTACCAGGCTTACATCTTTTATCCTTAATTTGATTATTTACATATATCTGATTTTTACAGATATCTAACACGTTCTCTTGTTTGATAACCACTCTTATTTTTTACTGCAAATTTGGTTTTTTTTTTTTTGTCGATGTATCAGTAGTTTTCTTGATGATTTGTATAATTAATTTATTCTAAAACATGTAAATGTGTCCCTTTTTTGTGACAAAAATATTTCTCAGCTTGTTGGTTGTCTGTTAAATCTTAGCTGTTTTTTCCTGCACAAATAAGTGAAGAATTTTAAAATTTTTATATAATAATATACATTGTCCATTTATTTAAAGATTCATTACATTTCTTTTAATGTTAAAAAGTCCACAAGCTGGATCTTTTATAAACACTCATTTTTAAATTCTTTTTCCTAATTTTCAACATGTACAACTTTAATACATATGAAATGTTATAGAATGATAATCTTTTCTCAAAGTGGAAGAGAATGATTATTTCTAAATACCAATGTAGTAGTGTAGTTATTTTTTAAAAGACTTGACTACAAAAGCTTTTATTTAGTCTGTCTCCTGACATGTTACTATGGTCTCCTCATTGCTACTTTGATATGGCCTATCATTTTGGATGTTTGGCTGTAATAGAAATCCTGACTCACTGTAGCTTAAACAAAAAATTTATTTGTTTTTCTTATATAATAAGAAGCTTGTTATTAAGAAACTTGTCAGTAAATCAAAAGCTTTCCCAAAAGTCCTTAGAAGGATTCTTCTCCTATATCATTGGCCAGAACAGCCTGACATCACCATTCCTTGGTCAAAAGTATTCTAGAAAAACAGCTTTCATTTTCGACCTCAATTGTGGAAAACAGCATGGTGAAGGCTGAGGGCCAGGTAACTGACAAAATCTATCACAATATCCAAAGCTTAATTTTTGCATAATGTGATAGATAAATAAATGTTATTTCTAAATAAATTATTTCTAAAGTTGTGATTTAAAGAGGAAGTAATTTTCACAATGTCATAGTCATGGTGTAGTAACGACTACAACATAAACTTTACTTTCCTGAGTTATATAAATGTCCATGGATTAGAAATCTTTAAAAGAATAGGTAAAGATAAAAACAAATATAAGTGTACGTGTTAACATAACACAAAATCTTCAGGTGAAGGCAGATATAATAAAGTAAATACCACATATTCTCACTTATAAGTGGGAGCTAAACGTTGGGTACTCATGGACATAAAGACGGCAACAATAGACACCGGTGACTAATAGTGTGGGGAGGGAGTGAAGGAAGCAAGGGCTGAAAAACTTGTGTACTGTGCTCATATCTGGGTGATAGGATCATTCACCTCCTAGGATTTGGTATCATGAACTATACTTATGTAATGGACCTACATGTATACTCTCTGAATCCAAAATAAAAGTAGAGATTAAAAAAAAATCATTAAAAAAAAGAAAAACCTCTGGGAGGCAGATGGCTAGAACTCAGGAGTTTGAGACCAGCCTGGGCAACATGGTGAAACCCCATCTCTACAAAAAATACAGAAAAAGTAGCTGGGTGTGGTGGCCTCTGCTTATAATCCCAGCTACTCTGGAGTCTGAGGTGGGAGGATCGCTTGAACCCAGGAGGCGGAGGTTGCAGTGAACTGAGACTGCACCACTGCACTCCAGTCTGGGTGACAGAGCCAGACCCTGTCTCTAAAGACAAAATAAAATAAATTAAAAAAAAAAAAAAAAAAAAAACACCTGCCAAAAAGAAATTGAAAGCTGATTTTAATATGGTGGTTGATAAAAGACTCTCTCTTAATTTCTTAAACTAAATTCAGATGCATATATAAACTTTGTGACTATCCTTAACTGCTCCTTAAAGAGGGTCTACATGTGGTAAATTTCACTTATACAGGGTTGAAAACAGTAATTATAACTTCTATGCCATTAAAATAAAAGACAAAGAAAGGAAGTATGAGCTATCACATCATTAACTAAAAAGTATAAATTATCAAAATAAAACAATACAGATGCAGAAATATGAGTTATAAATATTGAACAATATACCAAATTATAATTCATTACAGGTATTATGACTATATACATAAAAAAGCTTAAATGGGCCGGGCGCGGTGGCTTATGCCTGTAATCCCAGCACTTTGGGAGGCCCAGGCGGGTGGATCATGAGGTCAGGAGATCGAGACCATCCTGGCTAACACGGTGAAACCCCGTCTCTACTAAAAATACAAAAAATTAGCCAGGCGTGGTGGAGGGCGCCTGTAGTCCCAGCTACTCGGGAGGCCAAGGCAGGAGAATGGCGTGAACCCAGGAGGCTGAACTTGCAGTGAGCCAAATTGCGCCACTGCACTCCAGCCTGGGCGACAGAGCGAGACTCTGCCTCCAAAAAAAAAAGAAGGAAAAAAAATACACATACACACACACACACACACACACACACACACACACACACACGATTTACTTGAGTTTTATAGAACTAAAAATAAAATTTAATGTTTTGCTACGTGTCAGTATCTCATCAGTCATCATTAAGAAAAATCACAGAATATATTATGTTGCAAATAGCAACATTTTGTAATATGTTGAGAATAAACTCCCTAAGTATGAAACGGAACTTAGAATAAAAAATATTGCCATCTAGTGCAAAAATACATAAAGTAGTAAAATAGAGAACCACTCTATAGCTATGGGTAAAATGAACTTTTTAAAGCTCTCCTTCTGTGAAATGAGAATTAGTCAAAATGTTTGATTATTGGGTAGATATAGATTTAATATCATAAAAAGCTGCCAAATAGCTTTTCTAAGCTGTGTATGGATTTTGTACTTCACCATCATTGTATGAGAATTATAAATGCTCCACATGTTTGTTGACATTTGAGGTTGTCAACATTTATTGTGGTATTATTTTGAACTTTTGTGATAACTAATAATATTGAGCATGTGCTTATCAATCATTCATTTGTGAAGGGTTTGTTCAAATATTTTGTCTATTTTTTAATTGGGTTGTTTGCTTAGTCTTGATATATCAAATTATAAGGGTCTTTGCAATCTTTATAGCATTTATTTGACAAATATATGCATTGAAATTGTTTTCTTCGAATCTGTTACTTGCTCTTTCATTTTCTTACACTATCTTTGCATGAGTTAAGATTTCTAATTTGAACAAAGTTCAAATTATTAATATTATATTTTGTTAGTGCTTTCTTGTAGTACAATAAATATTTGCTTATCCAAAGATGGAAAGATATCCTGTATTTTCTTCTAGAGGTTTAGAGTGTTAGCTTTATATTAAGATCTGTGATTCTTCTTGAATATGTGAAGGAGTCTAAGTTCATTTTGTTCTTTTTGAGCATTAAAGTGAAGAAGAATTAAGGTGTACATTTTAAGGAATCCTAGAAATGACAGCCTAATAAATTATGTGTCCTAGCTGGCTGCCTCTGGACACAATTATAATAAAGCATGTTTCAAGTGTATTTTTAAAAGTATTACTTGATAAACTAAGTTTTTTTCTAGAAAACGCTCTGCCTTATTTTTTCTCTGTATTTCTACAGTAATGTTACTCTTCTCCTTCTTTGAATTTTTACTTTGTGACTATACATAATCTTTTTATACCTTCTTGGTCATTATTCTAGAATGTATTTCATTACCATGGCTAAGTCATCTGTACTTTATATATTTCTTTATTAAATAACAATTATTTGCCCAGTATTTTTTTTTCTAGATATGTTGAGGGATTTAAAATATGTAACATTCTGTCACAATTCAAATTTATTATACAAACTTGCTGGATTATTGTCATAGCTATAGAATTCATAAACCTAATGGACATAATTAAGGAACAGTAATTAGAGTGAGTAAACAACAATCTGTAGCTTGAATTCCCACGTTAGACCATTTCTTTTTGGTTCTTTATAATTAACAAGTAGACCTTTTCTCCTTCAGAAAATGTTGGCAGTGTCCCCATAAATGTTATTGAGCAGCCACTACGCTTCTTTTCTTACATGGTTAATATTTCTTCTCTCCTTTGCTCCCTCAATGCCCCATAGAACTTCTTAATACTCATGATTAAAATCTTTCCTCACTATACTTGATGCTTCTTTTAATGCCATGCAATAATCTGTTTCCTTTCCTGTGGGCATAATGTTGAGGTAGAGAATGACTTTGCCATGAAAATAATCCAAAAATATCTAAATGGCTTAGGTCATAGACACAAATGACCAGAGGGTCGTTATATTTTATGTCAGTGCACTCCAGCGATTTAACGCCACCTAAAGACATGGTCTCTCATGTCCCTATCTCCAAGTTTGCCTAAAGATTGTATTGAGAGTGATATAACTCAATCCAATTAGCTGACTATAAAGATTTCTCCCTTCAGAGTTGGAACCATCCCTTGTGTACTGATTCTGTCTCTCATATAATAAAATGTTTGGGAAACGCAGAGGCTCTACTGTCTGACTCAATGGCATAGAGTGATTGTGTGTATAGCTGTGTGCCGAAATGACATATGTGATATTAACAACTGCTTATAATGATAAAGTTATTATTTATTATTTCTCAATAAATAGGAAAAGAAATACCAGAGTTTTGTTATTGATCTATAATATTAATGAGACCCACCAAGTGACAAAGTGAACTTTGCTTACTGTTGGTCCAGCTATGACCTCAGTCATAGCCTTGTATGGAAAACACACACCCCGGGAAACAGAAGCTGAGTGTAGAAATGCATTTTACTATGGACAAACTTGAAAATGCCATTATATTGTGTTTAGTATCCCCGTACATAACAATTTAATTTATAAAAGACTTATTGCATTGCCATTGGGCATTGGACATTCGGTGTGCAAGTGATTTAGAAAAAAGCCAATTAAAATTTTGATGCGTCTTAGGCAGTTAATGATTCTTCTCTTTAGATATCATTACTCACGTTGGAGCATTCAGATTAATGATTGCATAGATCTCAAGGATAGACAGGATTTCTAAAACTTTTTGTCAACATAAAAGGCTCTTTCAAATCTGACTGAGGCAAGGATTCCAGAATATACACAACTATTTATTGTTTATACCAGGCATTTTGCCAAAAAGAAATTGAGGTGGCCTTTAGTGAAGAAATGGACTCAATTAAACCATTAAAACTGGGCTTAAAAGATCAAACAAAAGATGACAATAAGCAAGTTTAAACACTTTGTTCCTTAGATTATATTTATTCAATCTTTTATAGTAAATCTGTGGAAAGATTTACTTCCATTAGCCTGCTTTCAGTAAAACAGCACTGATATCCTAAAAGCAAACTGCACATGGTGTTATAATTGACTAAAAATATTTCTGGTGAAACTCACTCACGCTCCATAAACATTCATTTTCTCGTAAGTAAAATGGCATAATCGAAGTGACCATTTGATAATCTTACAGAAAACATGTTAATGTGCTCATAAATGTAAATGTTTTCAGTAACAAAATTTTTACGTAATTAATATGAACTCCTAAATAAAATGTTTAGATAAGACGTTTTAGATTAACTCTGAAGATTCATTTAGTTGTATTAGTATTTGATATCCTGAGAGAAGATACATATACCCTGTGTCTGTTAAAAACTAACATTCTCTGAATACATACTCTGTCAGGCTATTTATATACAATTCTCATAACATCATTTCAGATATTCTTCCTAATATTTTTGATTATACAGGTGAGAAAATAAAATCTCAAAAATATTGATATCTCTTTCAAGATCAAAAACAGGATTTCAAGAGACTGAAGTGTGAACATAAATAAGTTAGAGTACAACTCATTAATTATCCTTATTTGCATTTTTCAACTACAGCATTTTTGGAGTGATGAATCAGAAGACTTAAGCCAGGCAACCATAAAATCAGATAACTTTATTAAATTATTTCATTGAGTCATTTTACTAAATTAAAATGTCACGAAGATTAAGAAAAGTGGTCACATTTACATTAGGGTCCACTTAAGAATCTCACCTATATGACTTATTTTCTGTTAAAACGTGACATATATCCAAAGGATATTGCACCATCAAATAATCATGTAAAAAGAGGACTATTCCTTCATAGATGTTCGAGTTTGATGTTATAAAGGTATTTAAAAGATATCAAACCCATACAGAAAAAGAATTAAATTTATCAACATAAAAATATATATAATTAAGTTCACAGCCACCCAGTTTGTTTTCAGAAATACTAAAGGCTTTTCAGTTGTATTTTAAATTGTATTTTCAGAGAAAAAAAATCACAAGTGTCACATATATAACATGACGGATAGAAGAACTAAAATATATAGAATATAGACCCTTGCCATAGCCCTGCCTACATTTTTGTGGTAATTAAAAATCATAAACTAATCATAACAATCTCACTTCATTCACTTTAAGATAATATTTTCTAATTAGAAAAGTCAAATTATATCTGAGTGAGATGTGATTATTTAAAAAAACGAAAATATAAAACAATTCATTGCCATAATATATTTATTAGATTACTAGTGTTAACTCTTTAATGCATCAATTTATCTTGCCATATAAATTTTCTATATTCTCTATTACTGTGTTTTAAGAATATAATTTATCCATAATAATATATGACTCTGTAGCATAAACATTGCGATGTGTTTTATTAAAATGAGCACCAACAAGCCTACCACTAAACCAGGATGCTGCTCACATTTTGTTCCATTTGTATCCCATCCTCGCCTTGCTGTGATTTCACCCTACCAGTAGCAAGCACCTCCATGTTGTGGTCATTTTTAACTTCTTTCAAAATTATACTTTAATCATACATGAATGCATCCCGAAGCAACATCACTTTTAATTATGCTAATTGGTAAATTTATAAAATATATGTCATCCCATTTAGTTTACTGGGACATGCTTTCTTGGCTCAACCTTATGTTTCTAAGAGTTAGTCATGTTGTGGCATATTGCGATAGTTTGTTTTCACTCATTTTAGCTCAATTGTATGCATTTGCCACACTTCAATAATAAATATCATGCCCTTTTTAAAATTTTGAATTCAGAGGATATATGTGCAGGGTCTTTACTTGGGTATATTGCTTGATGCTGAGCTTTGGGATACATATAATCCCATTACCGAGGTGTTGAGTATAGTACTTGTAGGTAGTTTTTCAGCCTACATCCCCACCCTCCTTCCCCCATCTAGTAGTTCCCAGTATCTGTTGTTTCCATCTTTATGTCTATGTGTATTCAGTGTTTAACTCTTCCTTATAAGTGAGAATATGTGGTATTTGATTTTCTGTTCTTGCATCAATTTGCTTAGGATAATGGCCTCCAACATCATCTGGGTGGCTGCAAAGAACATGATTTCATTCTTTCTTATGGCTGCATAGTACTTCAGGGTGGATATGTACTACATTTCCTCTAACCACGTAACTGTTGATGCAAGCTTAGGTTGGTTCCATGACTTTGCTATTGGGAATAGTACTTCAGTGAATATACATGTGCAGGTATATTTTTTATGGATTTTTTATAGAGTTTCCTTTTGAGTGGACATGCAGTAGTAGAATTAGTGGGTTGAATGTAGTTCTACATTTAGTTCATTGAGAAATCTCCATGTGGTTTTCCATAGATGTTGAACTAATTTACTTTCTCATGAAAAATATATGTTCCCTTTTCTTTGCATTCACACCAACATCTGTTGTGTTTTTGACTTTTTTGATACAGAGTCTCACTCTGTCACCCAGGCTGGAGTGTAGTGGTGCCACATTGGCTTCCTGCAGCCTCCACCTCCTGGGTTCAAACAATTCTCCTGCCTCAGCCTCCCAAGTAGCTGGGATTACAGGCATGCACCACCAGGCTTTGTTAATTTTTTTTTTTTTTTGAAATGGAGTCTCGCTCTGTCGCCCAGGCTGGAGTGCAGTGGCGTGATCTCAGCTCACTGCAACTTCCGCCTCCTGGGTTCAAGCGATTCTCCTGCCTCAGCCTCCAGAGTAGCTGGGAATACAGGCATGCATCACCACACCCCGCTAATTTTTGTATTTTTAGCAGAGATGGGGTTTCACCAAGTTGGTCAGGGTGATCTTGAACTCCTGGCTCCAAGTGATCCACCCACGTCAGCTTCACAAAGTTCTAGGATTACAGACATGAGCCACTGTGCCCAGCTGTTTTTTGGCTTTTTAAAAATGGCAATTCTGACTGGTGTAAGATGTTATCTCATTGTGGTTTTAATTTGAATTTATCTGATGACTGGTGATGTTAAGAATTTTTTCATATGTTTGTTGGCTGCTTGTATTTATTATTTACCATATCCACTAACATTCTGGTTTTTCTAGCCACTTTCTCTCTAATTAAAGGCTCAATATGCTTTTGATCTGCCTTCAAAGTTATTGCAAACTAAAAATATACTTTACCAAATATTGTGTTACTAACTGAACTCAATCTGATTTCTAGCCCAAGGAATCTGTTTCCTCAACCCCCATTGGCTGACTGCTTAGGACTAAGAATGCAGAACAAACCCATGAGTAATCTCTGAGACAGTCAATTGAAACCGAGTTGGTTACTATGTATTTCTCCTTTATTATACAGACAAATCTTTCTAAAAAGTACTGTTGAGCATGCTTTTGGCTAATACTTATAGCAGCACTGATTGGCTCAATGCACTTGTCAGCCAGAAGGACATGTGAGTTCTTTACTAGAAGAAATACATTTTTTCTACCTCTGTTAGACTACAGTATAAAAATTAATATGTATTTAATAAGAAAATATTCAGTGATTTTTTTTTACTTCTGTCTTCCTTCAACAAATATCAACAATCCATTGACACAATGTTTTTATATAGGCATTGTGTGCACAGAGCTGCTCCAGGGATCTCCCTCCTTCTTACCTTCCTGTTCCTCAGTCTCTGCTGTTTGCTATCCTTTCTGTGACCCTCATCTCTAGCCAGACCTTGAACTCTCCTTTGTGAGTTTTTCATCCCTGCTATGTCTTTTGGATTTTACCAAACATGTAACTAGTCTCTCCAAGCTCTCCTCCATCAGCTCCCCACCTTCCAAAAAAAAGCTATTACAAACAAACCTTCCTGTGTTATTTTGAGGGGTTCTTCTCTTGTCTTTGGAGGATAGGAGAATATTAAAATAAGCAAGATGTTGCATTTAATGATGAGGACCTACTCTCTTCTTGATTAATTCATGATTGATGCTCAATAAAATACTTGATGATTAAAAGTTTAAAAGGAATTTTTTATTATGAAACAGATTTAGCAAATTGATCTGCTGCTTCTTAATTTCTAGAATAATAATGAAATTAAAATGTTGAAAATGATCGTATCAATTTATACTTGAAGTGTTCATGAATGTTATAAAGTGAATCCCACTATTATTATATCACTGTCTTGTTATTCTAGAAAAAAAGCCTTATTTAGGTTAAAATATGTAAGTATTTTCAAAATGTGTTTTGAGAGAGACCTAGCAGGATTAATATCCAGAATAAATAAAAATCATGGGGAAAATTTTTCACATAAAGTCTTCATTTTTATTTCCCAACACCAACCTAACTATATTCTTATCATATCTATCATATCTTCCCACATCCCATTTAAAAACCAAATTTTAATTACAGTATTAACCTTATTTGTATACCTTCTGATTGCTCTCATTATCCTCTATTATTTGACATTGTGCAAGTTCACACAGCTAATATTGTATTTACTGTGTGTTATATCAAAGCCTATTGATTAAATATATCCAACTTTACTATATATCAACAAATTTTAGTTTGTTACATATTGTCTCTTCTGCTTAATCACATCTAAATTTATGTTTTAATAAAAGCAGAAATTTGATATTTTTCTACAAGATTTCAGAATAACTAAATGTGTCTGTCAGGTGCACATTGTATAAAACAATGACTTTAAATTCCCATCATGGTAAAAAGTCTATAGTTGTTTGAAATTAAAATACGTTTCTTTATCAAAAATAAATAAAAAGTAAATATATAACTGCTTAATATGACCAGCTCTTGATGTTGAATAGGCTGAATAGACTCTGAAATCTTTTTGGTTAGGGGCAGCTATATTTGTCTTTGTATATCAGATACTTAACATAATACTGTTATGATATAAATATTCAGTAATATTTGCCTAATGAGTGGATCAGAAATGATGAGCTTAAATAAAATAGCGTTTTTATTTTACTAATTTGTCCAGATTAAACTAAATCTTTTATTGGTATGATTAATTGGAGTAATTTATTGTTCCCATCTGATTTATTATTGCATCAAATTGTTAGGTAAATTTTTCATATTTCAGTTCTTGTGGTTAACTTTGATGTTTTCTATAAACAATTTCTAACATGAAATTCCAAAGTTTCCATCAAATTCCAAGTAAAATATTTTCATTCCTAATACTGACAGTGTATATTGACAGTTAATGTGTGACTAGATTCTAGTATGCTTACCCTTTAACAAATACTGTACTGAATTAAACACTATAGTTTTACAATAGGTATTGAGAACTAATAGAGTACCTTCTCTATATCTGTAGCACCTAATTTCATAATAGCTACATGGAAATTCCTTAGTTTAATATATTAACTTAATAAAACAATTTAATTCAAATATACAAGTAACACAATATTTTAACATAAAATGTTTTGCTTTTTCTGATCAAACATCGATATGCTTTTCTTATAGCATACAAGAAAGGACAAGCATAAATAACATTGGGTTTAACTTTATTAGAAAGTAGCATGACCCTGTATCTCCCTATTACCACCTTCTATAAATGCTTTATTTTTTGGATTGTGTTTACAAGGATGCAACCCGAAGTCATTCATTTTTTTAATCTAGTTGTTTTCTGGAAGTTTGTATTTGATAGAATGCAGAAAAATGGTTTTCGTGATGGAGCAATTATTTGGAACTACAAATTAGAGACAATGTTGCCTGGTTTGCTGACTTGTAGAAATCGTGTGTTTTCTAACCAAGAAACAGAAGGAGGATAGACAGTTTCTCTCTGCTAACTTTTTGGTCTTCTCTATATCGGATAAATGACATTCATGGGACACTAATTGCCCTATTCAGGTCAATTCTGTTCTTCTCATGAAAATCCCGTCTAGAATCTGGTCACACATTTACTTTCAACAAATATTTTATTTGGAAGTTTCAGGGAGCTTTCTTTCTGTTTTGTTTGTTTGTTTGTTTGTTTGTTTGGTTGGTTGGTCTGAGACAGAGTCTCACTGTGTTGCCTGAGCTGGTGTGCCATGGCATGGCACAATCTTGACTCACTGCAACCTCCGCCTCCTGGGTTGAAGCAATTCTTTTCTGGTGTGTTAGCTTCCTGAGTAGCTGGGACTACAGGCACGTGTCACCTTGACCAGCTAATTTTTTGTATTTTAGTAGAGATGGGTTTCACCATGTTGCCTAGGCTGGTCTTGAACTCCAAGCTTAGGCAATTCTCCCACCTGGGCCTCGCAAAGTGCGAGGATTAGAGGCATGAGCTACCACGCTGGCCCTAGTTTTCTACTATTCTATTTTAAACTGATATATTTTTCAATCCACTAAATTGACCTATTGCTAAATTTTAAACTTTATTTTATGTCATTCTTTCTGCTCTACCTTTAGATAGTTAATATTTTAAAACAGTATTATTTTTGTGTTAATGTTCTTTGACGGGAAGACATTTTGTTCTTCTAATACTTAATTCTAAATGTCTCTCTTTTCTTCACCTTCATATTATATGTAAATTGTGGTGGCAATAGTGTTAAATTAGTAGAAAGAACATGAATTTTGGAGTCAGATAAAACCTCTTTTGAATTATAGTTCTTCCACTAAACAAATAGGAGTGAGCAAACCACTTAACCTTTCTACATAACAGGGTGATTACAGTCAACGATAATTTATTATGCATTTTAAAATAACTAAAAGAGTATAATTGTAACGTTTGTAACCAAAATAAACGATAAATGCTTGGGGTGATGAATGTCCCATTTACCGTGATGTGATTATGACTTATTATATGCCTGTTTCAAAATACATCATGTACCCCATAAATAATATGCACCAGCTTTGTACCCATTAAAAATAAAAGGGTTTCCCACATTAACAGCTATAAAATATGGCAAAATGCTAATTCCTAAACCTATTGAATATGTTATGGGAGGTAATGAGATAATATATGTTGAATGTTTGATTCATTATATAATAACTGGTAGCATTTAACATTATTTCATTAGTTAAAGTAATTGTGCTGATTTAATATAAAAACAGACAATTATTTCATTGACATAAATAATTTAATTTTAAAAGCATCCTTGAATTTCCTTTTCAAGATAGTTTGATATTCCTTATTAGCTAAAATTAAATTAAGTGACTCATATACATGTGGCAATATAATTCTTAATGTAATACATGATAACAAGAAGACATATCTAATGGCTCAGAGAGTACAGTGAGTTCTGATGTAAAACAGTATTTAGAATTCATTTAAGACTACCTATCTATGAATCCAGTTTCAATGGAGGTAGAATATCATTTATGGAATACATTTTTTTGCTCAAGAGAAAAACACTTAAACCATGATCTGATTTTATTATCAGTAAGGTAGTACTCAGTTAACTGTAACTGAGGGTAAAGTATTTATCTATTTATTTTATTTCTTATATGTATTTTTCTTCGTACATCTTTGATGAGAAAAATGAGAAAATTATTTTCTACCCATAAATAGCCATCTTCCTTAATTTCTGTTTCAGGCTACGATTAGGAAAACAAATGTAAATAATTTAATAAAGGGAACTTGTTATAAAAGAATTGAAGAGATGAAAGCGGGCAAAGGAAAATAAATGATTCAGGAGTTATTTACCAAAGAAAGAAAATATGGCTAGAGAGTGAAACCGAAGGGTTGGGCTTTCCAGAATACAAAACAAACTGACTGCTGTGCTAATGAGGGTGCCATGTACCATGCACTACTGTGGCACTTAGTGGATACGGGAATGGGGGAGGACCATGAGCAGGTGCTCACCCTATAGATGGGGAATCATATGGTCACTGCTAGAACCACTAAGAGAGGGCTGCTGCCACCAAAGCAGGGATCCTCAAAGCAATACAGTCACTTCCACAGTTGCTGCCAGAAGCAAATGAAGAGAAAGAAATAGAGAAAGGAGGAGTAATAGCTTCTCTCCACTCCTCAATTTCTAATCTCCAAATTCAGGTTATGGACATATGTCTGAGATGTGGATTAGACATCCAAGTGGGCATGTAAAATAGGAATCAGATATATATATATATATACATACACACACTAAAAGGTCAGGTAAGAGGTTATCTGAAGGTAAAAATGTTTCACCTATGAGAGTATAGATGTTATAATGTTTAGAGCTATATTTCATAGTATAAATAGTAAAAGTTTATATCTTCCCATGTGCATATAAAATAGCTAGAGTGAAGGTGTGTCGCGGTTGCAATGATTTAACATTGGAACATCACAAAGATAATGTGTTTAGAAGGAATTTAAAATGGTTCTCTAAAACAAAATGTCTGCTGGAACAGTTTGATTGGTTGGTTGGTTGGTTGATAGGTTATAAAAATTTAGCAAAAAAAATTTTTTTCATTTTTCTTCTCCCACTTTCCCACCACTCTACCTTCTTTCCCACCTCTGTTTTCAAATTGTTAACATATTAGTTCATTTTTATTAGGTTAGGGCAAAAGTAATTGAAGTTTTCACCTTTAAAAAAAATGGAAAATCCTCAATTACTTTTGCATCAACCTAATATTGCCTCCAACCTAACTTGCTGAAATTATCTGGCAACTGTTAATATAACTGTTACGTTTAACAGCATACCATCTCATATGCTACCTCTAAAACTACGTTTTTGTCACATTCACAAGCATATTTCAAATTCTCCACAAAATCAGTGATACTTTTGTGTGTAAATTAAGTCTATTATTTTTTGTTCCCAAAGACTAATAAAAGTAATTGATTATGGTTCTACATATAATTGTCCAATTAACATTTACAAACAATTTTATCTTCATAATATTTAGTTTCCAAATATGCCCATCAGTACATAGTTCATGAATATGCGTCTGTTTTATGTATATTTTTGTTGATCTAATGATAAAAATTGTATTATTGAATTTTCTTAAACTTTTATCATTTATAAAATAGTATTGGAATCTTTTGAATATAAATTAATGTATACACTTATGAACATGACTATTTAATATTATGCTTGCCAATATTCTCTCTTTTAGAAATTCAATAGTTTATAAACTTTTTATTTTACATTCTTGTCATCTAACTACAAACCATATAAGAATAAACTATTTCTAGCATTCTTCTATTCCATCAAAATTGTACTGAAATTTCAGAGTTATATGGGTCCCCTAATGAAAGAAATAATAATTATAAAGTAAACTGTAAACGTCTTTTTAAACTAGGCATTATTAATTCAACACCTGGGACACATTAACAGCTATAAAATATGGCAAAATGCTAATTCCTAAACCTAGTGAATATTGGCTTAAAAACATTATGCAGTTATTCTAATCTTGTCTGTGATGTGTAAGTAGAACTTCTACTTAGAAGTAAGTAGAAGTAGAACATTGCAAAATGAGAATCTATCAAGGAAGTTAATTTTATTGTTATTTTCACTATAAAGTACTCATTGATGTTTGTCTATTGATATATATTTTACTTCCTTTAGAGTTTTTTGTATAGAATACACACCTAGTTCAAACAAAATGTATTCCCTCACTGACTTCATTGATGATTTCATATAACTTTGTGTACAGTCAATAACATATTTATCTATTAAACCTCTCAGTATCTGATACACTAGTGGCTACTAGTAGGGGAACAAATATTTTGGGTTTCCAGGACAATGGTGGTTTCTTGTCTATTTCCATAGTGTAACTGAAAATGAAGTGCTCTCAAAGGAACCCCAAGTTAAAAAGACTATCTGCTAGCCTTATCGAAAGTATTCAGTATTTTTTATTTCTTCCATGTGGGATCCATAATACCTTAGCTTTCCTTCTCACATAGAAACTTCATTAGCTTTTCAAAGAAACATATAATTTTTCAATAACTGTCCTTAAATGCAGTGTTAAAAAGAAAATTTTAATTCTCCCAATTAAGTCCTATCATAGCTCTCATGAAAATGTTAAATGATTGAAATACTATGATGAGTTACTTTAATCTAATCACTCCATTTTAATGCCATAATACTAACTGACAGATAATGGGGAAAGTCACATATATTATAGCAGACGTTTATGTTTAAAACAGATGCATAATAGCACAACATTTATTGCAACTTCAAGTCATATTTCCATGGTTTTTAACAAATAAAATATGTAGTTATTAGAGCTTATTAAAATATAATTAAATTGGCATTTCTAATATTAGTGAATCTCACATAAATATCCCTAGAATGTTGAAAAATAGAGCATTCAAATATATGAAGACATTATTATGTAATTAGATTTGCTAGTATTTGTTAACCTTAATTATTTTCAATATTGTGAAGTAGAAAATTTTAACATTTTATATTTATTATATAAATGGGTAATTTTTTTAAAAAAAAACTTCATGTAGAGTAAAAGAGCTTATAACAGTACAAGTAATTTATTATTTAATTTTAACCATTTTTCCAATTTAAATGTTAGAATATGGCCTATGATTATTATTTTAAAATAGTAGATTAATTGACTGAATGGCTTTTCATGTGACAAGAAAATAATGATCATTTGAAAACACGAAATTACTCCATAAATCATGTCTAAATTCATTACTTAGGTAAATGACCATAGGTATGTTCCAAGTCACTGCATTCTCATGTTAATATTTTCTTTATGATGTATTCCAATGAAGACAGATTGTACTTTTATTTAACCTAAAATGATTAGAAATAATGTTTTGATGGGTTATGTTATTTACCATTTGTATTGGGATATATGCACACATACACACGAGTAAATAATCATCTCAGAGGGCAGTGGTAATAATTTTATAAGACAGTGATATTGGGCACAATGGAAATAATTAATGACTATACATATCTTGTAAAAGTAACTGCTATATTCTCAATCACTTCTCTCTAATAGCTTTGTAAATAAAATATTGACTTAAAGACAGAATCAAAACTTTTCTGAAAAGGTTCTCTACATTCCTAAATTTTACAATATCTAGATTAAACTATAGTAGAATCTTTATCAAAACATCTTTAATCATCACCATCATAAGGCTTTATTCAAAATCTCCAGTTACGGTGCTCTTTATATTTTATGTAAGATATATCTCTTCTTAATGTATTTTTAAAAGTATTTAAGTCAACAAAACTGGTAATGGAATAGATCCTCAGAAATTTTCTATACTTATTTTGGATTAAAAAAATTATGATTCGTCTTTACCATGGAACACATCACAAAGAGTATGTATTATTTAGTGGCATAGATTGTATGTGCAAACCCTCTAATGACTGGAGAAAAGTGACAAAGAAAATGCCACATTCTAATATATACATTTTAAATGCAAAAAAAAAAAAAAAACACGCGTTGTGTAAATTTCATGTTTTGCTAAAACTGAGAGTCAGTGCTAATTAATATTACCTTTCTGGGAAATAGAAGGAGTCATAAATTTGGAGTTAAATTCTTACTGGTATGGATTTATAAGTGGATCAAATGAAAATTGTCAATATGGGAAATGCAAAGCATGCATTTGTAGAATGGTGTTTTTTGTTTTGTTTTAGTTTTTGCTTAATTAATATAGAGTATTCGTAAAGAAATACAGTGACATTCACATGATAAAGTGTGTGTAATACTTTCTGATAAATATCTTTGAAATACACCTAAAGAAGGTGGCAGGGTTTATTGGAGGAAGTCAATTGACTCAATCTCCGTAATTGTAAGTTACTAAAGACACAACTGTATTTCTCTCTCTCTCTCTCTCTCTCTCTCTCTCTCTCTCTCCCTGTCTTCTAATTGAGAATCTTTATCAATGCTCTCTCCTCTCTTGGTCATATTTTTTTTTAATTGACCTTAAATATATAGCTTGTGATGAGTCTTTACTAATTCTGCATCCAAAAAGATCAAAAGTCGTAGCAATGATAAACTTAGCAGAAAAAAATAAACGACCTAGTAGAACAAAATAGCACATACTTGAAGAAATACTACATTTATCCCAAATACTCCAAGTTTGTTATAATTATCAATAATTTGGTGCTTCAAGAAGAAAACTCTGAGTGGTGTGTGAAAGAATTCTCTAATTCTCAGGTCTGTCATCTTTCTCAAGAGTAGCTAGTTTGCTAAATGCTTGGCATTGTTCTAAGTGATGTGCTTGTATTAACTTATTTAAACTTGACAGGGATTTAAGGGGGAGGTACTATTTTCATCTACATTTTGCCAGTGGGGAACCAGGAGAGGCAGGTAACCTGCCTAATGTCACACAACAATAAATGGAATCACTGAGATTTACTCCAGGTAGTCCAGCTCCAGAGTTATCACTGAATGAGTTTTTTAGAAGATAGTGGTTTATGTTTTTCTACTTTAAATATCAGGCATCAATTTTATTTATACAGAGGAAAAAAATGCCAAAAGTTAGAATAATGAAAATCATGCATAGTTTCACACAAATAGTTAAGAATATACTGTCAATATCATCTTATCTAAGAATTATTTGCATATTACTGTAACTTGTGCTACAAATCAAAGGAACACTTCTGTGACAAAAAAGGTGAAAATAATTTACTAGAAAATAACCTACTTTGAAATTATTTGGAGAGGAAAATTTCCTTAACAGGCTGGTGGCCTTTTTGCATTTCTCAGCGTTCAGAAAAAAAATGAAATATTTCAAGCGGGAATTCTTTTAATAACAAGAATTCTAGGTTTAAAGCTGGCTTATGATGGTCAAGGATAGCCTTGCTAACTTTCAGGAAATCAAGAATTTGCAGAATTGCAGGAAAATACCAGTGATAAGCTCAGTTGTTTGCAAAATCAAATGGTTGTTTTTAATAAAAATTCTGTTAAGTCAATGCATAAACCTCACCTCTAAAACTTTCTGAAGTCCCTGTACTTACCCGCCATGACATGATAATGGCTTACACTTTTTTTCACATTCCAAATCTTATGGAAGTGCCTCATTGACAAATATTTACATCTATACCCAGCATATGTTCCCAGCATGGTGAATTTGCCTTTCTCACACATGTTTCTTTCTGGAATTTTATATTTCACAGAAGCTTCAGCTCATTTACTCTCAACAAATGATATAATTATTCAAATGTTTCCACAGCCATATTTTTCTTTAATATTACTGCCAGTGACATCTTGACATAACCATGAATTATTGTGCTGTGCTTCATGTACTCCAATATCAATAGCATATGCATGATTTATTTTAACAGAACAGCCATTACTTTAAATATCAGCTTGTTCCTGTGGTTTTCTTGTTCATTGTGACATTAAATAAGCTAATAGTTTGTTTCAGCAGAGAATTCTCTGTATATCCTTGGATCATTTTTAAGAACTGTCGAACCAAAGAAAAATTATAAGATAATTCATATCCAAAAGTCTTACTGTGAGTAATGTGAAATCACTGTGCTTATGCTGGTGGTATTATGTAATATATCTTAGCAGTAGCAGGATAGAGTGCAACGAAAAGGGAAATGGAGTTTGAGTCACATCACTAAAGAGACTAGTATTTAATGACAATTTGTTATCCAAAAAATACACTAGAAAGTTTCACATGAATTACCTTGCTTAACATTCACAAAATCCTGGGAGTTTGTAATAGTACCACTTTTGTTTTTAAATAAATCTCTCTTTCTCTCCTCTTCCTCTTTCTCTCTCCATCAGTCATTCTTTACTCCGCACCCTTCCTCCTACTTCCCTTTCTCTCCCTTTCTCTCTTTCCTCTTACATCCCTGTGTGTTTTGCTTCTATCTTATTACAAGCAGCAATATGCTAATAACCTCTTAATTTAAAATGATGTCTGTTGCATCCATTCTTTAAAGAACATTTTAATATTGTTATCAGCTATTATACACATTACATTTAAATAGATATTTAGTCTTTTTTTTATATTCTTAGAGATTGTATATGTGCAGTCTTTCTTCTCAACTCTCCCCAAAATAATAAAATCTTACAGTTAAAACCTAATAAACATAGTTAGAGAGTGAGACAGGTATCATTCTTATCTAACAACTTTGATGCTTTAAGAATTCCCATCACATTAAGTTAAAATACAGTACGTTAATTCTCATTAATTACAAAATATTCTAAATGTACAATCTGTTATTTAAAAAACATATGCATTGACATTTTAAATGGTTTGCTTGCAATGTAAATTTCTATCAATTTTTCATTAATTGCCAAATAATTACTTTAGTACTTTTCATATTAGTTGTTGATAGAAAGTTGTAAGTTAATTGTTTAATTCTCCTTGTGACTAGTTATTCATTTCAGCATAAAACATCGTTATCATTTCTAAGGTTTTGCAGAGGAAATATTTCAAGAATGTTTTCATCCAAAAGGGAATATAAGAAGAGACAGGATCACATGTTCTAAGTGCATGATTTCTCAAACAAGTAACAAAAACCTCTGATGAGTCTCTTGTCTAGTAAAACATAAAATGCTAAGATGTGATTGGAGGTGTATGTGGGAGTAAGGACAAGTAAGAATAGAGATTATCAATGAGAAATCATTACATTTAAAATGAAGAAAAAAAAAAATACTAGCGAATACATTGCACCATGCTGTCAAATGAGAAAATGTACTTAAAAAATTGCCATAGACAGGTCCTGGTCCATGACAAAATATTCACCAAATAACAGTTGAAATGTTAAAAAAAATAGAAGAAATGCTGTGGAATTTTCATGAAACCAAATGTATTAAAATGAAATAATTATTCATTAATAAGAGTTTACATGCATTTTTGAAAGACAAATTTAGGGTGAAAGAACATAGTTATTGTCAGGATGTGACAAAATATTCACTAATAAGCAGAACGAATTCAGTTTAATACTATATTGGTCACTCTCAATTTTTGACATACTAAAAATAATATCTGAATGAAATTTATATTGGATGATTCTAGGATGTTCATCTCATATATTTGTTTACTAATCTTATTTAGTTTTCCCAGTAGGGAAATATCTTTGCTAACCACTGCAGTTTTTGCTATAAAGGTGTCACCAACTACAATCAGCAATGGCTCCCCATTGCCTTACTCACCTTTAAGTCAATGACTTCATAATCATTCTTACCACCCACAAGTACTTAAAGTTTTGATGTGGGTGAAATATGTTCTTGTTCCATTCAAAATACTTGTTAAGAAACCTACATGGGCATTGTGGAAAAATAAAAATTGATTAGAATTTTATTCTGGCTTCATAGAAAAAAAGCATTTCTCTTATAGGAAAGTCCTAGTGGATTAGGGCCTGAAGATACAGGTTTTTATCTTTGCTCCACTACCTGCCTACCACCTGCATGAATTTAAACAATTTACTTAGTAATTGTTTACTTATAAGTAAACAATTTACTTATCCTGAGCTGTGATTTCTTCAACTGTGAGTCAAAGAAAACACAGCTGGACTGTGGTACAATTTTCAAAGAAACATAAAATGTCATTCACTATGCAGTTTCATCATGCATCGATGCGAAGGGCATATAACTGATAATGTAGTAATGAGCAATATATGCAAAAAACTAAATTTTACAAATATCAAAAACAGTACAAATAATTACATGGAAAAATATTATACTTATCTATAAAATAATATCCTTTTAAACTACCTAGAGAACATGTTAAGTCCAGGTGAAAACAATATATTTAAATACTATAAATTTATAACTCAAGTTTTAAAGATACAAATCATATTAGATTTACCTTAAAATAACTATACAGTTGTACCTGGAAAGGTATTTCAAATAAATGTGTATGAGATATATGATATATCCTAAGCTTTTGAAGATAACATGGGGAAAACTTACTTTCTCTGAACAGGAGTCTCTACTTAAGCTATAAGAATTTTCTTAATAACTGGATTTAAATTTACATTCTTATGATGTTTCAAGAACACAATTCTTAGAGTGAATAAGACATTGTTAAGATGGCATCGATAATTTCCTACCATTTCAACCCATTAAATTAATAAGTACTTACCTAGGGCCTCCTCCATGATATACATTGACAGAAGCACTGGTTTTAGACTCCAAGTCCCAAACACTGACATATTTTTTTTTCCATATGTATTGGGGTACAGGTGGTATTTGGTTACATGAGTAAGTTCTTTAGCGGTGATTTGTGAGATTTTTGGTACACTCATCACCTGAACAGTATACACTGCACCATATCTGTAGTCTTTTATCCCACATACCCTTCCCTCTCTTTCCCTCAACTCCCCAAACTTCATTGTATCATTCTTAAACCTTTTGGTCCTCATAGCTTAGATCCCACATATTGGTGAGAATATATGATGTTTGGCTTTCCATTCCTGACTTACTTCACTTAGAATAATAGTCTCCAGTCTCATCCAGGTCACTGCAAATGCTGTTAATTCATTCCTTTTTATGGCTGAGTAGTATTCCATCATATATATATATGACAAATGTGTATCACAGTTTCTTTATCCACTCATTGATTTATGGACATGTGGGTTGATTCCATAATTTTATAAATGTGAATTGTGCTGCTATAAACATGCATGTACAAGTATCTTTTCAAATAATGACTTGATTTCCTTTGGGTAGGTACACAGGGGTGGGATTGCTGGATCAAATAGCAGTTCTACTTTTAGTTCTTTAAGGAATCTCCACACTGCTTTCCATAGTGGTTGTAATAGATTACATTCCCACCAGCAGTGTGGACGTGTTCCCTGATCACTGCATCCACACAAACACCTTTTTTTTTTTTTTTTTTTTTTTTGATTATGGTCATTCTTGTAGGAGTAAGGTGGTATCGCATTGTAGTTTTGATTTGCATTTCCCTCATCATTAGTTATGTTGAGCATTTTTTCACCTGTTTGCTGCCATTTGTGCATCTTCTTTATTGAGAATTGTCTATTCATGTACTTAGTGCACTTTTTGATAGAATTGTTACATTTTTCTTACTGATTTGAGTTTGTTGTAGATTCTGGATATTAGTCCTTTGTCAGATTTTTGTAAAGATTGTGAAGATTTTCTCTCACTTTGTGGATTGTCTGTTTGCTCTGGTGAATGTTCCTTTTACTGTGCAAAAGCTCTGTAGTTTAATTGGGTCCAAGCTATTTATACTTGTTTTTATTGCATTTGCTTTCGGATTCTTGGTCACAAAATCCGTGCCTAAGCCAATGTCTACAAGAGTTGTTCCAGTGTTATCTTCTATAATTTTTCTAGTTCATGTCTTAGATTTATGTCTTTAATCCATCTTGAGTTGATTTTTTGTAAGGTCAGAGGTGGGGATCCAGTTTCATTCTTCTACATATGGCTAGCCAATTATCTCAGCACTATTTGTTAAAAATGGTGTCCTTTCCCCACTTTATGCTTTTGTTTGCTTTGTCAAAGATCAGTTAGCTGTATTTGGGTTTATTTCTGGGTTCTCTATTCTGTTCCATTGGTCTATGTGCCTATTTTTATGTTAGCACCACACTATTTTGGTGACTATGGTCTTATAGTATAGTTTAAAATTAGGTAATGTGATGTCTCCAGGTTTGTTCCTTTTGTTTAGTCTTGCTTTGGTTATGCAGGCTCTTTCTTGGTTCCATATGAATTATAGAATTGTTTTTTCTAATTCTGTGAAGAGTGATGTTGGTATTTTGATGGAGATTGCATTGAATTTGTAGATTGCTTTTGGCAGTATGGTCATTTTCAAAAGATTGATTCCCCTCATTCATGAGCATGGTATATGTTTCCATTGGTTCATGTCATCTATGATTTCTTGCAGCAGTGTTTTATAGTTTTCCTTGCAGAGGTCTTTTCACTCCTAGTTTAGGTTTATTCCAAAGTATTCTATTTTTCTTTTTGTTTTGTTTTTGCAGTGATCGTAAAAGGGGTGGAGTTCTTGATTTGATTCTCCACTTGGTCACTGTTGGTGTATAGAAGAGCTACTGATTTGTGTACATTAATCTTGTATCTGGAAACTTTGCTGAATTCTTTTATCAGTTCTAGGAGCTTTCTGGAGGAGTCCTTAGGGTTTTCAAGGTAAACAATCATATCATTAGCAAACTGTGAAAGCTTGACTTCCTCTTTACTAATTTGGATGTCCTTTATTTCGTTCTCTTGTTTAATTGCTTTGGCTAGGACTTCCAGTACTATGTCAAAGAGGAGTGGTGAGAATAGGCATCCTTGTCTTGTTCCAGTTCTCAGAGGGAATGTTTTCAACTTTTACCCATTCAGTATTATGTTGGCTATGGGTTTGTCATAGATCGCTTTTATTACATTAAGATACAAAGGAGAACCTATCAGATTAACAGCAGTTTTCTCAGCAGAAACCCTACAAGCTAGAAGGAATTGGGGCCCTATCTTCAGCCTCCTCAAACAAAACAATTATCAGCCAAGAATTTTGTTTCCAGCAAAACTAAGCATCATATATGAAGAAAAGATATAGTCTTTTTTAGACAAACAAATGCTAAGAGAATTTGACATTACCAAGCCACCACTACAAGAACTGCTAAAAAGGAGCTGTAAATATTGAAACAAATCCTGGAAACACACCAAACAGAATCTCTTTAAAGCATAAATCACACAGGACCTATAAAACAAAAATTCAATTTAAAAAACAAAAACAAAAAACAAAGTACACAAGCAACAAAGTGCATGATGTATGCAAGGGTACCTTACATTTCAACACTAACACTGAATGTAAATGGCCTAAATGCTCCACTTAAAAGATACACAATTGCAGAATAGGTAAGAACTCACCAACCAACTATCTGCTACCTTCAGGAGACTCACTTAACACATAAGAACTCACATAAACTAAAGTAAAAGGGTGGAAAAGGACATTTCATACAAATGGACACCAAAAGCAAGCAGAGGTAGCTGTTCTTAGAGAAAACCAACTTTAAAGCAGTAGCAGTTAAAAGAGACAAAGAGGGACATCACATGATGGTAAAATGCCTTGTCCGACAGGAAAATATCACAATCCTAAACATATATGCACCAACACTGGAGGTCCCAAAATTGTAAAACAATTATTAATAGACTTAATAAATGATACAGACAGCAACACAATAATAGTAGGGGACTTCAGTACTCCACTGACAGTACTAGACAGGTCATCAAGACAGAAAATCAACAAAGAAACAATGGATTTAAACTTTACCTTGCAGCAAACTGACTTAACAGCTAGATATACAGCACATTTTATCCAATAACCACAGAATACACATTCTATTAAGCAGTGCATGAAACTTTCTACAAGATAGACCACATGATAGGCCAAAAACAAGCCTCAACATATTAAAAAACTGAAATTATATCAAGCACTCTTTCAGACAACAGTGGAATAAAACTGGAAATCAACTGCAAAAGGAACCCTCAATACCATGCAAATTTATGGAATTTAAATAACTAGCTCCTGAACGAGCATTGGGTCAAAAGCGTAATCAAGATGGAAATTTAAAAATTCTTCTAACTGAATGACAATGATACAACGTATCAAAACCTCTGTGATACAGCAAAGGCGTTCCTAAGAGGAAAGTTCATAGCCCTAAGTGCCTACATCGAAAAGACTGAAAGAGCACAAACTGACATTCTAAGGTCACACCTCAAGGAACTAGAGAAACAGGAACAAACCAAACTGAAAGCCACTAGAAGAAAGGAAATAACCAAGAACAGAGCAGAACCAAATGAAATTGAAACAAACAAACAAAAAAAATTGCAAAAGATAAATTAAACAGAAAGCTGGTCCTTCAAAAAGATAAATACAAGGGAGAGACCATTCACAAGATTAACCAAGAAAAGAAGAGAGAACATCCAAATAACCTCACTAAGAAATGAAACAGAAGATACTACAGCTGACACAGTCAAAATGCAAAAGATCATTCAAGGCTACTGTGAACACCTCTACACACATAAACTAGAAAACCTAGAAGAGATGGATTACATTTCTGGAAAAATACAACCCTCCTAGCTCAAATCAGGAAGAATTAGACACCCTGAACAGACCAATAACAAGTAGGAAGATTGAAATGGTAATTTAAAAATTACCAATGAAAAAAAGTCCAGGACCAGACAGATTCACAGCAGAATACTAACAGACATTCAAAGAACTGGTACCAATCCTTTTGACACTGTTCCACAAGACAGAGAAAGAAGAACCCTCTCTAATTCATTCTATGAAGACAGCATCAACCTAATACCAAAACCAGGAAAGGACATAACCAAAAAGAAAACTACAGACCGATATCCTTGATTAACATAGGTGCTAAAATCATTAACAAAATACTAGCTAATCAACTCCAACAACATACCAAAAAGATAACCCACCATGATCAAGTGGGTTTGATACCAGAGATGCAGGGATGGTTTAACATATGCAAGTCAATAAATGTGATACACCACATAAACAGAATTAAAAACAGAAATCACATGATCATCTCAACAGATGCAGAAAAAAAATTGACATCTTGAAGCATTGTATCCAAAGGAGAAAAAGATGTTTAATAACTACACACATAAAAATGAAATTATGAAATGAAGTCTTATAAAGAAAAAACTAATTGGATTCATAACTGAGTTTATTTTTAAATCAATTATACAACATATTACAAGAAGGAGTAAAACAAGTTACCTCAAATCCTTATAATGATACAGCTATTATATGAAAATCACTTTAAAAAAATACATCTTATTCTCCTATTGATTAAAATAAAATAAAAACAAATCTCCCATTACACAACATGCCACTACAGGCTGTTTAAACATAAATACAGAAACTGAGCTTTTGCTAAAAGTGAACAGTTCTTCACAATGTTCTTCTCTATTAATTTGAATAACTTAATGATAAAAGTGTTTTAAATATTGCTTCAAATATTAGATTATTTAATACAACTGATGAATACAAATTTGAAATTGTATACAAAATAATTTTGTATGTTAATGTGTACATTAATGGTTCAAATATTTATTGTTTCTATTTTATTAATGTCTCAAAGACAATCAGATGCCAAACAGGGTGTTTACTTGATAATAGAAGGCAATAAGATAGTTGTAGTTTAGACCTGGCCCTTCTGTTAACTTGACCAAGTTGCCTAATTCTTCTTGGTCTCTTGTATCTTCTAACGTAAGGATGTAATTTCATATTATACTGTATATAATATCTCATACTATATTATCTCTTCATAGAGAGATTTTTAGTCATAATTACATAAATATTGCCTTAACAGGTTCTGAATATACTCATTTTATATAATATCAACAGCAGTCTTAGTAACTTAGAGTAGTCACTAGGTTTCACAGGACTTCCATATTCAATTATAGAATAAATTAATGTCTATTTAGATATTTTAAAAAAGGTATATTCCAAAACCCAGAAAAGAATTGTGTATCAGTTGTCCTTTCCTGCTACAAGAAATTGCCACAAACTTAGTGGCTTAAACAATACAAATGTATTATCTTGCAGTCTGAAGCGCTGAAGTCCAAAATGAGTTTAACTGGGCTGAAATCAAGGTGTTGGCTGGACCTTGGAAATTCTAGGAGATTCTAGGAAATTCTAGGAGATAATCTTTTTTTTTATATATATATATATGACTTTAATCCTTCTTAAAAACTCTTAGATAAAATGATTATGTCTCTAACAATTAATTCCAATTTGTTTTAGGTTAACAGGATTCCATCTGCCACCTCCAGTGACAAGTACCAAATCTGTGTTCTCACTACGTTTGACCAGTGATTTTGCAGTTAGCGCTCATGGGTTTAAAGTATATTACGAAGGTAAGTGATTGTAGTGGCAAACAAACCACTGCCCTTAATGTAATCAAACAGAATTTTTCAAGTAGGAAAGAAGAATCAACATTGAGAGATATAACACATCATGTTATCTCAAATCTTGTCCTGTAATTTATCTTGTTATTAATCATTAATGTATAGTAAAATGCTATAGTTAGTGGGCTTTAATATTTCATATCACTATGTGAGACCATTCAATTGCTACAGGGTTAGGAATTAACAAAACGGAATTAAATGTGAGAGTAATAGGATACTAGACCTGATTTTTGTGTCAGGCATCATAGACCCTACCCTAGAGTCCCTTTTGCTGTGCCGCTGTACCAGAAAGTAAACTAGTAATCTGTCTTTTCTGAAAGTTTGAGTCAAGAGAAAAAGTTCAGAAAGAGACAAAAGTTGACATCTACTCCTGAAACAGCCTTTACAGGATAAGATCAATAATTCTTTAAACCAGGAAGAGGACAACTAAATATTTCTCAAAACTGAAGGTTGGGTTGTGTTTTTCTTTTTCCTAGAAGTTTGGTAAAAATTCATTTGGCATCAAAACCTGATGCCAAATGAATAGAGGACATTTATGATCTTTATTTGTCACACTTAGTGTGGATATTCATATATATCACTAGGAAAATATCATTTGATAATGGGATGGTGCCTGGGCTGTACTAAGAGTGTTTTTTGTTGTTGTTGTGTTTTGTTTTATTTATTTATTTATTTTATTTTTTTTGAGCCAGAGTCTCCCTCTGTTGCCCAGGCTGGAGTGCAGTGGTATGATCACAGCTCATTGACTCACTGCAACCTCTGCCTCCTGGGTTCAAGCAATTCTCCTGCTTCAGCTTCCTGAGTAGCTGGAATTACAGGTGCGTGCCACTATGCCTGGCTAATTTTTGTATTTTTAGTAGAGACGGGATTTCACCATGTTGGCCAGGCTGGTCTGGAACTCCTGACCTCAGGTGATCTATCTGCCTTGGCCTCCCAAAGTATTGGGATTACATGTGTGAGCCACCGCACCTGGCCTCAGAGTATTTAAAGGCACAGAATCTACATCTTTTGCTTTTTAAAAAATGTGAAAGCTAAAATAATTCTGACGGCAAAAATAATTTGTTCTTGAAGGTTTCAGATAGAAATCATGGACTTATCATTTCTTATCTATGTAATTTGACAATAAAATTTCCATCTGGTTTAGGAAAGAGTCCTTTTCTTTCCCATAGGGATAGTGTATCAGATTTCATCTCCCCAGGACCATATTACAGAATTTACCACATCAGGTCTAACATTATCATAAAGAAATATGTAAATACCATAGCAAGGGCAGCTAATTTCTAAACCATAAAATAATTCAAAATATAATGTGTTTAAGGAGAACACTAGAAGACAATCGTGTATTAAATAGAATTATTTCCGTATAAATGTTAACATTTTGCATGTAGGGGAATGTTTTAAACTAAACACTAATTCTAGTACAGTATTTCTCACTAGAAAAAAATATCCTCTGGCTAATAATTTAGTAGAAATCCTTTCTCTGTTTTATATCCTAAATAATGTCGGATAGCAGCAGTTTTGAACATTTTTTTCTACCTAATACTTTTCTGAACTGTCTTTTGTCTAGCAAGGGAGGATAAATTCCAAGACTTAATTTCCTCCATGGCGATAGTAATAATCATTATTTTTCTAAGGAGCTCTTACAATAGTTGGATATTTTTTATCTTGGCAACTTAATTCATAGTTTAAAACACTATAACCACAAAGGTTTAATTTTAAGGTATAATTTTGGCAATGCTGAAGAAGAAGTTAGTAATGCAATTATTTTGTACTAAGGGCTCTTAATAGAAAAACCTGTATTCTGTTCATCAAAATATAAAGATATTTTTAGAATAGTTTCATCTTTCAGGAAGTACTAAGTATATTGAAAATATACTTGTGAATTATGAGGTTGGCATGTTTTTTGGTTTGGCTGTCAGGTTTCATGAATTCATACTAAAAAATATTTTCATAGCTCCCAATTGTTTCTTCATATACCACATTAAATTTCTGTCCATATTTTTTGCTTAAAGGAAAATAGATTCATATATTTTTGACATTTGAATGTATGTTTGGCATGTGCTGACTTAAAATATAGGATACTTGACATTCAGATAGTACTGAAGGATTGGTTATCATGCTGTAGAATCTTCAGGTATTGATTCACAATGAGTATCTTGTTCAATGCATATTAGTTTTCAACTTAGCATCTTAAAAGAATAAAAAAAATTATCTCAGTTTTATAAGTGAAAAGTCCTGGTGTTCTTTGCTGGTTTCTCTGCTCAGAGTTCCACAAGGCTAAAATAAAAATTTCAGTGGGCTGGGTTTGTATCCAAAGGTTTTGGGAAAAATCTACTTCCTGACTTATTCTGATTGTTAGCAAGATCCAGTTCCTCAAGGTTGTAGGACCATGATAACTGTTTCCTTCTGACTGTCACCTGGTAGTTGCCCATAGCTCCGAAGGCTTTCTCTCCTCTCCATGTAGAGGTCTCATACCTTAGAGCCAGCAACTGGTAAAAAGAATCCTCCTCACCTTGGGAATCTCTGATTTCCCCTCTGATGCATCTGCCTGCTACTTTTCTCCCTCCATACATCTTATCCTCTAGGTGAAGAAATTTCTCAGCTTTTAAAGTCCGTGTGATTCGCATGGCCCCATCTGGATAATGAATGCTAATCTCTGCATCATAAAGTCAACCTAAATCATATCTTCAAAGGCATTTGGGCTGTGTAACATGACATGGGTGCAAGTTCCAGAGATATATTTTTGGGAAGGTAGAGGGGCATTATTTGGCCTACGATTTCATGCTTAAGGCTATGTAACATGATCCAGAGGGAGTAGCTGCTAGGATTTCTATATTTAACTGTAGCCAATGATACTGCCAGGGCCAACTGGCATATTGTGAAGCTCAGAAATCTTATCTTGGAATTACAAAATCTGTCTCCCACTCCCCTGCATTTGGATCCAGTTTTTTGTTCCGCAATTACCTCAAACTACAACTCTGGCCCTGTGCATGATACAGTAAAATAGACCTACTAACCTGGACATCTTCTCAAGTATGATGTCTGTATTTTTAAATTTAATTTGATTTTAATATTTTTGAGATAGGAGTCTCACTGTGTTGCCCTGACTTGTCCTGAACCCTGGCTTCCAGCCATTTTCCTGCCTCTGTCTCTCAAAGCACTGGGGTTACAAGCATGAGCCACTGCTCCTGGCCTCTTACCTGAATTTTTAAAAATATTTTTCAAGATAATCCTAATGTCTAAATTTCATTTATTTTTATTTCATCCTCCTGTATATAATCATTAACTATTTTTAAAAAACTTTGCTAAGACTTTGTCCTTGTGTAATAGTACTTATGAGACCTGTATTGATTACTAATGTTATTCATTGATCTGTGTTTCTCAAACTGTCAACACTGAGCACATGCATCAGCTTTATCTGGAGACTGTATTAAAATCTAGAATTCTTGGCCCCACTTACATATTCTGAGTCAGACTCTGCCACAGAGCCCTGGAATGTGCATTGTAGTAAGAGATTCACTGATTTTTATGCCTACTGAGATTGTAAATTCTATCTTTCTCTCCCTGGAAAGAGGACTAAACCAGAACAAACTAATCTGGTGTATAATAAAAACTAAGAAAGATATTTGTTCAATTGGTATACTGCAAAGAGAATTATTCTGGAGAAGATACTTAATGTATCTAAACCTCATTGGCTTCATCTGTAAAATTGAGGTAATAATTCTCCCTACTTCATAGTGTTGTGAGGAATAAAATAATATATAGAGAGTGCCTAGAATAGGATCTCACATAATAAACAGTCTATACATATGAATTACAATATCGATAATATCATGTGGTGATTAAAAGAGTACTTTATTCATAAGCATTTCAGTCCTATAGGGACATACAGTATATTTATATAAATTTCTATAATGGAGTTAATATGTTTTTTTGAAAAGGCTATTCACTTTTATGGTCTGTTCTTTTTTTTTTTTTTTTTTTTTTTTTTTTTTTGAGACGGAGTCTCGCTCTGTGACTAGCTCTGTGACTAGCTGGGACTACAGGCGGCCACCACCTCGCCCGGCTAGTTTTTTTTGTATTTTTTAGTAGAGACGGGGTTTCACCGGGTTAGCCAGGATGGTCTCGATCTTGTGACCTCGTGATCCGCCCGTCTCGGCCTCCCAAAGTGCTGGGATTACAGGCTTGAGCCACCGCGCCCGGCCTGGTCTTTTAGCAAGAGCTATTGAAGTCATCACGCATTCCCTCTGTCCCTCCCTCCCTCCCTCCCTCCCTCCCTTCCTTCCTTCCTTCCTTTCCTCCTTTCTTCTTTCCTTCTTTTTTTCTTTCTCTCTCTCTCTGTGTGTGTGTGTGTAGCTGAATGTGATTAATGACTTAATGTTACAAATATATTTCTTTAAAAATAATTATTAGGTGAGTAAAGGTCATCAAGCTAATGAACAAACACATTATTCTCAGTTAAAGTAATGTGCTGTAACTACTATGAGATCCTTCAAGACAATTTAGCATATTGAAATTGATTTAACTTGCAGAGGCGAAGGTAAAGTAGTTCTACTTATTCACTCTCTACATTTTTCAAACTGTCTATGATGGAAGACCAATAAGTATCTCTAATTGCACACCAATACTTTGTAAAATATAAACTAATGCAAGGAAATGTCTTCTTTTGAGAAATGTCTATTTGTGTCCTTTGCCCTTGTTTTAATGAAATGATTCATGTTTTTCCTGTTGTGTTGTTTGAGTTCCTTTTGTATTCTGGACATATTAGTTCTCTGTTGGATGAAGAGTTTGCAAATTAAGAATATAGATTGAAAACCACTTCAAACACAGGTACTCAGTATGCTATGATTGTTGATGTGTTTTACTAAGTAATTAAAACATTATAGAAAAAAATGCTCACATTTAGCAAATTTGTTAATAAATCGTTCTCACATTTTAATTCAGAAATATAAAAATGTGGCTAATAACACTACTACTACTAAGAAACATTTGTTAAGTTATTTATATGAGCCATTCACAGCTATTTTACATGGATTATCTCACCCTAAAAAATTACATGAGAAATAGTAAAGACCAAAAATGTAATGAAGCACTTACTATAAAAAAATTATTTAAATGTTTTACCATTGAGAACTGTATACATTTTAGAAACTGAATTTAGAACTGTTAGCTATGATTCCACTTTGATTTAAATGGATATGAGAAACTATAATTTAGAACAAAAGAACATTGCTTAAATAAGAATGTATATTAAAACAATATATAATGTAAAATGCAAGATATATCCTTGCAAATATTATGAATGACTTATATACTCTTTGTCTTTTTAAAATAATGACATATAAAAGGATAGTTATACTGTTTGCAATTCTATTTAGTTCTCTATCAAACATGTTTATTAGAAGTTTATCCTTGAGAACATTAAATTAGTTTTTTTTTGTTTGTTTGTTTTTTAAATTTAGGGGTTGTTTTCAACTACTAAGCTTTAAAAATCTAAGTGGCAGTATCATGAAATTTAATGGAGAGCTTACAATTTAGAATCAAGTCAATTATGCTTCTGGCAAAACAGTTGGATTTTAGCAAGATAAGATTATGTTATAAAATTCCATTTATTAAACAGTTCGCTATCAATAAATTTAGGTTAGGTTCATAAAAAGTTAATGGATCTTCATTTTTAAATACTTCTAAGAATAAATGAGAGTTACTGTATTTCAAAAAACAGAATACGAGGAAATTTCATTCCTGCAAAGACCTTGACCTTTGTCTTTTTGTCAAATTCAAATCTTTTGTCATTAGAGGCCCATAAAGTTAACCTAGTTAATAATGGAAACACCCTAATCCTCAAGTGATTTTTTTGCTAAATCATGAGTATCTCTCTACCTTTTAAGCAGTTGTAAATGTTCAAAATCCTAATCTAGAGAATAACACAAGTCAGTCTATTATTTAAATATAATCTTCAGAATAAAGAAACTATTATAATGAATATTCAGATTTGGCTAGATATAAACAATAATTTATTAATTTTCTAGTCATTTTACATATATTATCCAGGAAGGTATGAATCACTTCTACTGTATTCACAAGAACGTTTCAACAGATTAACATTACTATAAATGCTTTTAGACATTAAGCAGTAACATTTTATCCACCCCCATTTCAGTTTAGTGTAGCATACACAGCCTATACAAATACCTATGCCTCGAGCTTCGTTTCTAGCCAGCGTTTATTTCAATTTATAAAACAATTAAATTAACACTATTAATTCATATCAAATTTTTATTAATACACATACTGTATTATTTGAATTACCCAATCTTAACCCAGTCTATTTTTTTTGTTGTTGTTGTTTCTGCTCAGAACACCCTGCACACACTTCACTTATCGGTTCACATACTTATCTTTCCAGACATTATGCAGGCTTGGTTACCTTCAAAAAAAATCATAGATGGAGTTCAGGATTGGGCTCAGTGCTGAATCCTCTTTCTCTCTATGCTTAGATGTGTCCACACCTTGTCTCAATTAAACAATTCTAGCATGCGTATTAAAATGATAAATTACAGCACTTGACAGATATGACACATTTAGCAATATGTATAAAAAATCATTTTGGATTTTTCACTCACAGTAGTCTGTGAGAAGCTTGCAGGTATAGAACATGTTTTAGTCATTTTATATACCTGCCTCTGGTTTCAACATATTCCTCTCATGTTCCAAGCACTTACTAAACGCTTGTTAAACTCAGCTGACCATCTAACAAAAAAATTGATTAGTAATGAGGAATGGTTGAATACATCTCTATTTTAAGGAATTAAAACTCCAGTGAATGTGTTTGTGTTAAAAGGCAGACATGAGCTACATTTAATCACTTAGCATTTGTGATATTCATACATATTTACATTAAATAATTAGGGTTTAGAGAAAACAGCCTTTTATTTTTTAATAATTAAAAATAGATGAAATTATTTATAATTTTAATGAATATTTCTTTTTTTAAATATTTACTTTCTTAGGTTAAATAGTTACTTTTTGAAGCATTTCAAAAATAAAAAAATTGCTTATGCAGCACAAAAAGAAAAGTTGAGAATGAAAAATTGCTTAAGTCAGTGATATATGACCTACATAAGCTTTGTGCTTCATGTGAAAAAGATGGGATGGCATAAAAGGTTTTATTTTATTCTCCAGAGATAGAGTGATCAAACTTATTATGTAATCCTATTTCACTTTGAATTTCCTTCTTGTATATATATAGTTGAATGAGTTATACTTATCAACTGCTATAATTTATCATTCTGATGTATATGTAAGAATGAAGTTTGATAGAGTGATTATTTAAGATTCTAATTATATGTAAAAGATATTTTGCTATTTTTCACTCAAAACTCATACAGAGTAACAGTTGTTATAATTGATAGTGCAAAAATAATGCTATAAAGGTACACTATAAGCTTGGTTTGGAAATTAACATGTGAATTTAATTTCCTCATTCTCAAAATTTAGTAAACTGATAAAAAAATAATTTTATAGTTATTATTTGATGCTAAACATTGTGGTACATCATAGAAAATTAAACTTGAAATGAGTTCTTCCTTATTAAGATAATTATTCTCTTTATCATTTTTAGTATCAGAAAAAAGTAAAAAATGTACAAATCAAACATTGCAATAGCAACAATAAGCAGCCTCAATTATTTTAATTTGGTGGCTATATATTACACTGTGCTAGATAAAATTTTTGGCATGAATAAAATAATAGGATCAAATTCCATTTTCTCAGTACTTGAAATAATAATTATCAGCTTTAACATTGATTTTTAGTTATTAACCTGGTATCACAAAGGACGAGATCGTTTGTAAAAGGTATTCATTATACCAAAAAAGTATAATTTCTTACATATGTTGATTTGATATAGAATATTCTTCAGATTTTATATGTTCTTTTAATCATATATGTTCAAGTGAACTTTAATGCTAACAAGTGTGAGAAGTTGCTATTAAAATCCTAATTAATAGAACACCAGAAAAAAGAAGATCCCAAAAGTCTGTTTTTCCTTTGGTCATATGTTGAGGAGGAGTATAATTTTTGTTCTAGCAAAGTCATGATAACAGGCTAAAGTAAATGGGAAATTGATGATGTAAAATTAAAGGAATGCAAGAAACTGAGCAATAGTGATTAATAATACATTTTGAAGGATATGATGCTTTCTTTTGTCAGGAAATGTGAATTGACCTGAAGGCACTGGTTGTGGGACTTTAGAATTATTCAGAAGAATAAATGTTGATTAGTTATTGTTCTTTTTATTTAATGATTACAGTAATGATGGTATTTCCAAATATGTAGTAAAAATAACTGATCTTTCTTCTAAATAATTTTCTTTATATTCATTTGCATTTATAATAATTCCTTTACTACCTGTCATCTTTGAAGGCACTTATCAATATTTTTGGTTCCTTCACTGTGCTTTCAGTTGAAGACTTTATTTCACATGCTACAAAGAGATCTCTGATAGTGTGCTCTTTTGGTCGTAACTGTCAAGCACAAGTCTTCACTCACTATGCTTTATACAGTATTACATTGTGCCTTTCCCTGTGGACAGACCATAGCATTTAATTTGCCTAGGGATATTTAAATAATTTTTTAAAAAATTATCATTCTCATCTATATTGGTTTTATATTGCTGCATAACAAACGACCACAATTTAGAGGATTAATACAACAGAAGTTTACAGTCTGTTAGTCTGAGCTGCAGTCAGCTAGGTTCTTAGCTCAGGTCTTAAAAGGCTTCAGTCCAGGTGTTGGCAGCTCTGGGATTCATGTCTAAGGCTCAGGGTCCTCTTTCATCCATACTGAGTGCTGATAGAGTTTATTTTCTTGCAATTGTATTATTGAAGACTCTATTTTCTTGCTAGCTATTGACTGCAAAATTTTCTTACCTTTTAGAGGCTCCCTTTGGTTCCCATCCATGACTTTCTCAAAGACCATTCACAACATGGCTTTCTTTCAGCAGAGCAGGAATATATCTCTATATTTATCTCCATCTTTAGTTGGCTGAAAATAGTTTTATACAGTGTAAGGTAGGCATGAGTGACTCTTCAATCACCTTTTGTAATATAGCTTTGCCTAATCAAAGCAACAACTATTATATTACCTCCATAATTCTACCTGCAGTCATGGGGAAGGAGTGAAAATCTTGGAGCCAATAGTGGAGTGAAAATCTTGGAGCCAATAGGCAATTATGCCTACCATATTGTGTTGAATGACTTATTTAGATGATAATTCAAAACAAGTATGTAGAAGACAAAGAATAGAAGATTAAAATATGCATTTTATAATTAATCAACATAATAGACTGTTTTATCAAAAAATATATATTCAATGTATTCTTCATATTTTTCTTCAAACTTATTTTAGTAAATAATTTTGGGGGCAAAAATAGCATATCTTTATATTTCCTCTTATAGGTTATAAGCATTTCAGTCATAATCCTATATTGTGCTTCAGATGGCTTTGTCAAGATGGCCATATTTTAATATAAATCCGTCTTTTAAATATATATTTCTTTTTTGCGAGACATATATGGTAATATAAGATCCACAAATATGCTAACAGGGTGTCAAAAGACATAACCTTTAATGCTGGCTTTGTCACTCAGACACTGTAAATTCTTCATAATGTGAAGTGGGAAATATAATAATGATTCTACAACATAATTTTGAAGATAAGGGGAGCAAATGATACAACTTCCACAGAGCAATACTTGGCATGTAGGCAGCATTTCATGTATGTTAGCTATTATCTTGTCTGTTCTACCATATATTTTAAATATAATGAATATACACATGTATATTATAATGTTTGGACATGTCTTTCAATCTCTATTTTGTCAAAAGGAGCAATATTCCAATATTTATTTTGTATTTTTTAGAGGGTTGTTGAAATAAGCAAATGTATTTGGACTGAAGAATTTAAGAAGTAGCGCACCCTTAACTGTGGTTCCCAGAAATCACAGTGCTGCCAATGAGGTAAATCATTTTCAGCCTGAACCAGGGGAAGAAGTGACACTGATCACACATGCACACACACACACACACATGCAAAGCTCTTCCAGTTGCAAAATTAAAACCCTCACAGAGGCTAAGGCAGGTAGTTCACTGAAGAGCTGCAGCTCTGACATAAAGATCAGTGCTAGAGACAGACCAATTGATTTAAAAAGAGGGCACAAGAGAAGAATGACAGGACTTACACAGAAATTAATTGAAAAAATACATGCTAATTAGAGTCCCTTAAGTAATTGCATAAAGCAAAATTCATAAGAACTTTATTGATAATTATGAGGTCCCTGAAGCAAGCAAACATTTTGTACAGACATTATGGCTGCAAGCGATGATACCTAGAACCAAAAGTAACCCTTAGTTATAAACTATAACAGATTATTATTTTGGTAAGTTTAATTAAATATCATGTTTCATTCCATTTTGACAAAGAAATAGACACTATGGACCAATCTGTATATACTTCATAGTTTTGTCAAGAACTTGCCCCATCTGAATATACTTCACTTATTGTCAAGAACTGTAAAGATTCAGAGAGTTTCATTCCGCTATAAAGACACATGCACACGTATGTTTATTGAAGTACTATTCACAATAGCAAAGACTTGGAATCAACCCAAATGGCCATCAATGATAGACTGGATAAAGAAAATGTGGCACATATACACCATGGAATACTATTCAACCATAAGAAAGAATGAGTTCATGTCGTTTGCAGGGACATGGATGAAGCTGGAAGCCATCATTCTCAGCAAACTAACACAGGAACAGAAAACCAAACACCACATGTTCTCACTCGTAAGTGGGAGTTGTAAATGAGAAACTATGGACACAGGGAAGGCAACATCACACACTGGGGCCTGTGGAGGGTAGGGGGCAAGGGCAGGGAGAGCATTAGAAGAAATACCTAATGCATGTGGGGTTTAAAACCTAGATGACAAATTGATAGGTGTAGCAAACTACCGTGGCGCATGTATACCTATGTAACAAACCTGCACATTCTGCACATGTATCCCAGAACTTAAGGTAAAAGAAAAAAAAAGATTCGGATATTTTATCCTTCTTGAGAGTTAAAAAGTTAACCTGTCACAGTTTAATGGCAGAATTAACAAAACTGAGTCAAGGACAACGGACTTTTTAATACATAGCAATAGAAATAGCCAGAGTTTCAAACTTGTTTGGGTTCTCAGAGCCTCAATTTCCACAAAGCGTCAGTAGACAGCTGATGATAACCCCACACATAGTGACTTTTTACAGGAGAGGAACTCTAAGAACTGGAATTTGTTATATTTATGAAGGCTTGAACATGAGCAACTGAACAAACGTCTTTATTGAGAAAGACGTGGGGATGAGACAACTTGGATTCAGGAGTGGCATCAGATTGGAAAACAAGGTAGGTAGTTATAGTTAGTTGACTGCAAAACATGCCACCATTTCTTCATTCAATCCTGTATTGGTCCATTCTCATACTGTTATAAGGACATACCTGAGACTGGGTAATTCATAAAGGAAAGAAGTTTAGTTGACTCACAGTTCCACAGGGCTAGAGAGTGTTCTGGAAACTTACAATCATGGTGGAAGGGGAAGTAAACATGTCCTTCTTCAAAATGCAGCAGAAGAAAGAATAAGGGCTGAGCAAAGGGGGAAATCCCTTATAAAAACATTAGATCTGGTGAGAACTTACTATCATGAGAATAGCATGGGAGAAACCACCCCCATGATTCAATCACCTCCTGCTGGGTCCCTACCACCACACGTGGGGATTATGGGAACTACAATTGAAGATAAGATTTGGGTGGGGACATAGCCAAACCATATCACTGCTCTTATACAACCCTTGATTATAATTATTACCACTTAGTATTTCTCACATTCTTCTTCTTCTTTTCAGACTTTAAAACATTTTATATTTTTATCACTCCTTAAAGCACTTTCATGGCTTTCCCTCCCAGGATGCCCCATTTTTCATTTATTTTCTCCTTATATATCTTTATTCTATAAGTTCTTTGTGTAAGTCTTCCTGATTTTTATTTCTAGATATTAGAATGTCATAGTGCTCAGTTTTGGCTCTCATCTCTACCTACATTCATGTTCTACATGGGACAATCTACACCAGTCTCTAAAATAATTATAGCTACTCTGAGGATATCTTTCATTTAGCTATCTCCATGGACATAGAAAACCTCAGAGTCATTCAAAATAAGTTCTTATTGTTCAAGCTTCTGAAGGGATTGACTGTTATTCTGGTGATCTTGTATGGACTCACTCATGTTTCTGCCTGAGGCTAATCCACTTGCCCTCTTATAGGACAATATCTCATCTACTAGCACAATTATTGTAAGCATATTCTCATGCCTATAGCAGAAGTGCAAACATGGGAAAATGAAAATGCACCCTTCATCAAGTTCTGATTGATTCAGTCTACTAACATCTTATTGACTCAAGCAAGTGACAAACAAGAGAAAGATGCGACCACAAAGGCATGACAAGGCTATATGGCCAAAGGCATGTATAACGACAGCATGGAATAAAGAAATGGTGACTTTTTTTGCAATCAACTTGCTATAACTACCTACCTTATTTTTCCAATTCGATGCCTTTCCTGAATTCCAAATTGTCTCACCTCCATGTCTTTCTCAATAAATGGCAGCACCATGTGTTTAATTGCTCACTTCCAAAAACATTGGGATCTCCTTTTGTTTTAACAGCTTATATCCAATTCAGCAGAAAATATTAAATCAAAATATAGTTTTAATCTTATCACTTCTAATGGTCTTTACCACTAACACTCTACTCCTAGCTACTATCATCTCATTCCTGGACCAAACTAGACTGCTACACTAGACTCCTAACAAGTTCCCAGGCTTTCTCTCTTGCCTTTTTACCACTGCATTTTCTCTAATAATAGTCATCTCTTAACACTTCCCTACTCAAAACCATTATATTCCTCTGCTCCTTTAAGCCTTTGAGACATAGGCTTATTTAAATATTTACTCTTACATCTCCAGGATGGGACACTTTTTCTTCCTAGTCCAAAACATGATATAGCAATAATATATGTGTACCAAGCAGAGAAAAGATGAAGGGAAGAAAGATGGGACAAATACTTTCCTAAGGAAGATTCCTAGAAGCTGTGTTATGATACTTCCACTTGTATCAAATTGGCCAGATTATAGCCACATGAAACTCGGTTACATTGGGTGCTGGGGAATGTGGTCTTTGAGTGTTAATATCCCGCCAAACAATCTATTGCTGTGATTGAAAGGTATGGAGACTAATAGGAGACAACTGGCAGTCTCTGCCACAGTGTCAGAATAAGAAACAGCAAATATTCTTGAGTACTATCTTTTTATAAAGATGAAAATACTCTGGTTCTACTAGTAAAAATGGCATGGAATACAGTCCTATCTATCTATTAATGTATTCCAAAATATATAATAAGCACCAATCCTGTTTTGACCATTATGTTTTGTGTCAGAAAATCTTTCATAGTTATTTTGGTAGAGAAAAAAAATAAAAGCAACTAATATTCTAACAGCTTTCAAGAGGAATTCATATCATTTTTTATTTTGACATAAAACAATTCTGTAGATAGTGGCTTACAGATAATAGTGTACTAGAGCCAAGTCAGCTGTGGTCAAAAGAACAAATCGTGTAGTTGACCTTTTTCCCAGCTGCATTCAGAATCTTCATATTGGTACCTTGAAATCAAGTATGTTGGCAGTTTTACTTTAGAGAAATCAGCAAATTAAAAAAAAAGTTTTTTCCTTATCAGTGTGTTATTTACTTTTTCAAATTCCAGTATGTTTATATAGACTCATGTTTCACTAAACAGTGTATTTGTTGAAATTAATGTGAGCGACTTTATGTTTCTACACTTGATTCAGTGTGAGATGCTTTAATTTGCCACAGTAGAATGACTGGATATTTAGCTGACTCATTACAGAAAGTGATTATCTAATTTCCTGATGTTGAGTGTGAAAAGAGTTAGACATTGTACATACATCAGTGTTTAGAAAACATTTCAAATTTCTCCTTTGAGAAAGTATGTTTACTCCTTTACTATAAAGGATATTACAAAGGATACTAAGGAACACCAGATGAATAGATGGATTAGACAAGGGATGAGGGAAAGCGCACAGAGCTTCCAGAGCATCTCTGGGTTTGCCACTCTTGAGGAAGCTTCATGTGTTCAGCTATACAGAAGCTCTAGCAGTTTTGTTTTTATTTTTTATTTATTTATTTATTTCTGAGATGGAGTCTTGCTCTGTCACCTAGGCTGGAGTGCAGTGGCGGGACCTTGGCTCACTGCAAGCTCCACCTCCAGGGTTCACGCCATTCTCCTGCCTCAGCCTCCCAAGTAGCTGGGACTACAGGCGCCTGTCACCATGCCTGGCTAATTTTTTTTGTTGTTGTTTTTTAGTAGACAGGGGGTTTCACCATGTTAGCCAGGATAGTCTCCATCTCCTGATCTCGTGATCCACCCGCCTTGGCCTCCCAAAGTGCTGGGATTACAGGTGTGAGTGCCCGGACCGTTTTGTTTTTATTTATTCTTTCACATAGAGTCAGTTGTTAAACACTTACCAGCCCAAGGTAGTAGATGCAGGCTGATTGAAACTAAGGCCTCATTCTGTACACCCTGCACTCCTTTCTCTCTTACATTCATGTAAATCAGGGCTTTCCAGACTTTAGTGTTTATAAGAACTATCTGGTGATCTGGCTAAACTGCTGATTCTTATTTTAGACATCTAGATTGGGGCTCAGGAGCCTGCATTTCTACAAAAATCTCATATGATACCAGTCTTTCCATCCCACACACTGCAAACCACTTAATGCAAAGTCTTGTATATTTTGCTCAAAATTTGCAATGTATGTTTAGTCATCATGTTATTCCAAAATATCATCAGTAAGACATATTTTAGTCATTTCAATAAAAGTTGTAATTATTGCAGCTAAACTATCCTACTCTTCCTTAAGTAACGTGGATTAATTTGATGTCAATTTTTTTTTTTTTTTTCAGTTAGAAATATAAATCTGCTCTAAAGGAAGTTTCTGCACTCCACTCATCAGCCTCACTTTTTATTATTAGGAAATATTCCCATTCTTGACAACTGTAAAGTTATGTAATTCTCTCAATTGTTTACTTCTGAAGAAACTCAGTTTTAACTTTTTCTAGTGAGCACATTGTAAAATAACTGAGTCTACTATGCCAGCTTCAATTGTACTGATTCCTTTAGTTAATTTGGCAGTGGCCATTAGGTCTTAATCTGGGGAATAAGGAATGGTGTTGGTGCTGAGCATGAAGTTCTTTATACCTAAATTATTACAAGTCCAAATCTTTTAATATGAATTTGTAAAATGTATCTTAATTGTCATATATATATACACACATATGTGTGTGTGTGTGTGTAGATATATATATATATATATATATATATATATATATATATATATAATTTGCTTAGCTTTATTTTTTTGAGACTGTGTCTCGCTCTGTCACCCAGGCTGAAGTGCAGTGGCACGATCTCATCTCACTGCAACCTCCGCCTCCTGGGTTCATGCCATTCTCTGCCTCAGCCTCCCGAGTAGTTGAGACTACAGGCACCTGCCACCACACCTGGCTAATTTTTTGTATTTTTTAGTAGAGACGGGGTTTCACTGTGTTTAGCCAGGATGGTCTCCATCTTCTGACCTCGTGATCCACCTGCCTCGGCCTCCCAAAATGCTGGGATTACAGGTGTGAGCCACCACGCTGGGCTGTGTCTCACATATTTTTAAGAAAACAAACAGCTTAGATTTGAACTATATTCTCTAATGACTTCTTCATGGGCATGAACTTGTTTTAAAAATATAATATTTAACAACACAACCAGATATTAATTTCATAATCTTAAGATTAAATTTTTGCACTTGCTTTTTCTTTCTTTCTGCTGTTGCTTCTCATGAAATTTCTTTGTCCCTGGATTCACACTACCAGCATGTAGGATACTCATGTCATACATTTCTCTTCATTTGAATAAATACAACTTCTGATATATTTACTTACTATAGAAAATAGTAAGTATTTTCATTCACGTTAGAAAAAGAATTGGAGGCTTAAATAGTGACACACTCTGTGTATGAATTAATTACTTTATTTCTCCTTTAGTTAATTTATTGTTGACACTATAAAATAATAGCAAAAGTATAAAATCAAGAGATGTGAAATGGTTAATTTGTAAACTAGTTCCTATATATTATTACAATTAAATATTTTAGGAAATACACTTAAAGACAAACAGTAGGTATAAACTCTTTTAAAGGTATAAACTCTTTTAAAAAATTATAGGCCGGGCGCGGTGGCTCAAGCCTGTAATCCCAGCACTTTGGGAGGCCGAGACAGGTGGATCACGAGGTCAGGAGATGGAGACCATCCTGGCCTACAGGGTGAAACCCCGTCTCTATTAAAAAAACTAGCCGGGCGAGGTGGCAGGCGCCTGTAGTCCCAGCTACTAGGGAGGCTGAGGCAGGAGACTGGCGTAAACCTGGGAGGCGGAGCTTGCAGTGAGCCGAGATCGCACCACTGCACTTCAGCCTGGGCGACAGAGCGAGACTCCGTCTCAAAAAAAAAAAAAAAAAAAAAAAAAAAAAAAAAAAAAATATATATATATATATATATATATATATATAATATCTGGGTATTTTCAGATTCAAAATCTCAGTAGTTTCAATAGTTTTATGGATGTGTAATATATTTTGATTTGTATTTGTTGGCTCCCTTTATTAGTAGGACTGAACATTGTACTTCTAATATTATTCATCACATAAAGTAATGATTCAAGGCTAATACGAAGTGAGAATAATTGTTTTAGTTGGTGGTCAGGGTAGTACAACTCAGAGTTGCAACATTTCAGCTTATGATAAATCAAATATGCTCAAATATAAAACTGAAAAAAGCATTGTTTTGTCATTATTTTTCTATAAAATTTTATATTTTTAGCTCTTCATAGTTGTCATGATGTGCTTATAGAAATATCATCAGATATGCTCTTTTAATTTTCAGTACAGTAAAAGTTTTCATTTTATAACTTTAATACAAAACTAAACAAATTAAAAACAAGTGAAGAATCAGAGATCCAAAAATGAGGGCAGTCTTTATTATATGTAAGTAGCAGAGTTGGGATCCAACACCTAGCCTCAATGTTTAGCTTCATTACTTTTTCAATATGTATTGAAAAACTTAAATATCTGATTTCACATTTACATAGTCTAAGGTAGTATTATTGTTTATTATCTGGAGCACTAAAAAACTGTATCATGTCTCTTGTCCAATAAATCTTCTTGGTACTTCTACTTAAATGCATGACCATGTGTGAATTGAGAAATAAGGAACGCTTGTCCTCGCCTTTTCAGCATTGTCTTCCATTCTTTTACTTGCTTTCTAGAATCTAACCTTCTTTAACCACTCATTATTTTCCAACTGTATTGGTATAATGCTTTCACCTAATTGTTATAATAAATTTTTGTTGAATAAATACTTAGATAAATTAGTGAATGAATGCCAAGTGTGATTCATGTTGACCTTAATATTGTGTGTTTCTAGAAAATAAATATAATCTAAATTGTTGGAATTAAAAAAATTACTAAAAGTTTTAGATAAAGTAGAATTTCCAGAATTTCCAACAATTTTTATTTTTATATATATTGTTTTGTTTTGTTTTGTTTTTTTTGTTTTGAGATGAAGTCTTGCTCTGTCGCCCAGGCTGGAGTGCAGTGGTGCGATCTCAGCTCACTGCAAGCTCTGCCTCCCGGGTTCATGCCATTCTCCTGCCTCAGCGTCCCGAGTAGCTGGGACTACATGCGCCCGCCACCACCCCCGGCTAATTTTTTTGTTTTTTTAGTAGAGACAAGGTTTCAGCGTGTTAGCCAGGATGGTCTCGAACTCTTGACCTCGTGATCCGCCCGCCTCAGCCTCCCAAAGTGCTGGGATTATAGGCGTGAGCCACCGCGCCTGGCTATTTTTATATATTTCATTTTAAAAAGAAATGAGAAAGTTGTCTCTGTTTTAGGCATATAAAACTTCAATTATGTCTTTCCTTCTTTGACAGCTGATGGACTCCATTACTTAATGTTGTAAGACCTAAATCTACACTTAAAACTCATAGAATTTAATAGCCTCAGACTAGCTTAAGGAGGTGATGACTGATTTATATACATTTCAAAGATTGGTTAGACCATGTGTGCCATTTACATAATGGGCAAAGAAGCTGGCTGCGCCACCCTAATCTTTTATTATGCAGATGGGTTCTATACTTGGCCACTACCATACTGTCTGTTCCTTACTGTACATGTGGTTGATAAAAAAATAAAGAAGATGGAGCCTCCATGTTGAACATGCCTGGCCCCTGGTTAGCCGTTTCCTTTTGGCATAGCTGCTGACATTCAACCATGCATGCTTCCAGCTTATCTGTATCTTTAGCTCAATTTTTTAGGCTGCTTTCTGTTAGCAAAGAAATGATTTCACAGCTGATTTTTATTATAAGGGAAAGCTTACGAAGGACTCTTTTATCCTCACTAATTGTCTAAATAATTTCTTTTTTGCTTTTGTATCACAGACACGTTGAAAATATACAGCATGGCACTGAGAAAGTTATAGACACTCAGATCAGACTGAGGATACTAAAAATATTTTTGCGTTCTAAACAGTGATGTCAATGTGGATGTTTGCAAGTCTAGATTGGTAAATAACATGGAAAGACATAATATCTAATTGTAGAGGAACAGGTCATGTCAGGCACAGGGGAAAATTGAAGTGAAATATTATATCTGGAAGAAAAGTTTTGTATCTACATGTTAGGATCAGATATAGTAGTGGCACATAAACTGTCACAGCCAGGACATAAGTTTCAGTTTTGTTTCTTGTTTGTTTTTTTTTTTTTTTTTTTTTTTATGAGGCAGAATCTCGCTCTGTCACCAGACTGGAGTGCACTAGCTGGATCTCGGCTCACTGCAACCTCCGACTCCCTGGTTCCAGCGATTCTCCTGCCTCTGCCTCCCAAGTAGCTGGGATTACAGGCGCACACTACCATGCCCAGCTAATTTTTGTGTTTTTAGTAGAGACAGGGTTTCGCCATGTTGGTCAGGATGGTCTTGATCTCTTGACTTCGTTATCCACCCACCTCGGCCTACCAAAGTGCTGGGATTACAGGTGTGAGCCACCACACTCAGTCAAGTTTCAGTTCTTTATAGGAGCTGAGTGCAGTGGAGTGATGCTATAGCAGAAAGAAAAATTGGCAGATTTGGGAAAGAAAAAGAAAAACACAGTTTTAAATTTAAAAAGTCAGTTTGTTTTGTCAGCTAACTAGTCCTGATGTCCCCAGCCAATCCCTGTGGATAGGAAAACTGAACTATCATGGCTACCGTACAGGATCAATCTCAGTCCTGGTTTAGGAAATGTGGGATGAAAACAGACCTATGCATTGATTTAGCTCATATCTGGATTTTGTGCTTTTCTTTTAGTTTTATATATCATTGATCTGTGCTCTGGTTTTGAGAACTGAGTTCCTGTTCTACTGGGTGAGGAAGTTCTGTCCTATACCTAGTCTTATCTCCTTAAGCCGAACACTTGTATTCATGCACTCATTTTTAAGTAATGCCTTTTCTCGTGTCTATTTACCTCTCAGCATTGATTCTTTACAATTCGGGGCTTCCATAATCTCTTGATGTGATCTAGAGATCTAGTGTCAAATTCAGATATTGGACTTTCTTAGTTTGGTCCACCCACTACTCATGAAATTCATGTATTCATCTGCAGTATATCTCCATGTGGTATTTATAATATTAAAGTAAGGAGCTTGATATTTTAGCAAAAGATGGACTTTTTAATGTAATAATTTTCTATCAAACTCTTGTCCCAAGTTTTTTAGTTTGCTTTAAAAAATAAAATTGATGAGTCATAATAAACAAGGTCATAGAGAGAAGGCAAAAAACTTGGAAAAATGAAAAAGGTTGTTTTTCTCACTTTGCTCTGTGGAGTCTGAATTAGTTGCAGAGTATCCTATCCGTATCAGAAAGAGAGATATTTGAAAGTTTTCTAAATTGAGAAGATTGAAGAAAACGGTAAATAAGTACACAAAATTTGAAAGAATTAAAGAAGACCATGTTGACTTTAGTATATCATTTTTTTGCCCCATTGAATTACAACTTCACATGAACTTAAAAAAAAAAAACTGGGCAATTTTTAAGACTCTGTAGATCATCATTTGTTATAGATGATAGATAGTATCGTCTTTTAGGAATGACAACAGCTGTGAAAACCAATGTTCCAGACATCGGTTCTAGTTTATGAGTATTTATTCCATCAGGGAGAATTTGGAGATTATTGATTTTGACATGTGGAGAGGGAGAAGGGAAGATCACTAACAGACAAAAGATTAATAAAAATTAAAAGACTTGCTGAGAAATCAGGAATATTCTCTAGAAAGATGATCAGATTTTTTAAGGAAATTTTTCTCTCAAGTATAAGAGCAGCAGTATGAAAAATATAAAAAGTAAATTACACTTATGGTATCTGTGAAAATTTTAACTGTAACATTTGAGCATAGTAGGTGCTGATTAGACATCAAATTTATCTGCAGAAGTATTTGCCCAGACTGTACCCAAATTAATTTATGTATACACTTTTAAAATTCAAAGAATTTCTAAGAAGAAAGTATATAATTTACCTTTTAATTTTTGTATAAAAACATAAAAACTGTCAAGTGTATCAGAAAAGTGTTAGATCATAGAGAATTGAGGTCACTAAAGCTAAGGTTATTTTCACCTTTTAATTTCCTGACAGGTCTCTGGCTCAAGGATCAAAAACTGACATGCAACATTAGTGTCTTTAAATTAATGCTCCCAATATACCCTAGCAATTTCCATAAGGGAAGTGTTTTTGGATACCAGATTAAAGTTATGTAAACTAGTATTTAGATAATGGGTTTTTTTAACTTACAGCTAAACAATAGAAATCCCAAAGTAAATCCAGATTTAAGGATTTTTTTTTACTTTTAGTGATTACAAGTAAGAATTTTTTTATGTCTTAATAAGGAAGGTGATATTAACTTTAATAGTATATCCCCTATGCTTCCTTTAGAAAAGAATAAATTAAAGTTAAGGAGAAAAAATCTCTGTGTCTCATCATTTTGCTTGGACTTCAGAATTTCAGTTGTGTGATCAGTATGAGATTTAGGTCACACTCTGTTATACAGGCCCTGAACATTAATTTCATTTGAATCCACTCTTAAATTTACTTTCATGTATGAAATTATTTGTGCTTCCTACTGTTTCTCTCTGTCTCTCCATTATCATGAATGAGACATTGATAATCAATGAGCTAGTGACTCTGGTTATTAAAAAAATGATGAATTATCCAAATATGGGCTTATAAATATGCCTAGCTTCATAAAATGGGAGGCATGTCTAATTCATTATTGATCTTTATTCACATTATGCACATAGTAGATACTGAATAACTTGTAAAGAGCAAAGTATGTAAAAGCTCTGTATTTACTCTTCATGTATTCGTCTTTAAACTTTTTTCCCCCCCTTATTAGCTTAATTTCTACCTAGTAACCCTTCTGCAAGGTAATTTTCACACCCACTTAAACTTCTGTAATTTACACTTTACTTATTTTTTGAATGCCCAATTCTGATCATAAATATGGCTGTCTTCTGCGCTGGCTAGAAACCAGTCTCTTAATTTCTGCTGTAATGCTGTGAGCAACAGTCACTGTTCTATTGGTTTTTAACCCCAGTAAACTAGCACATTAAATTCTGTTAATATTTGAAAGATCCATTTTAACACTATTATGTTCCTCATCTACTGAATCCAATCAATTATATCTACCTACTAACAAGCTTTTGAATGTATACTCTACATATTGTCAATATTTAATCCATTGGACACAAGATTGTCTGTTTGATCTCATCTCCCTCCATCCTGTCCCATACACACACTCTCTTTTCTTTTAAATCCCAACTCTGCTCTGAATCCAGTGAAATCTTTCAAAAATGCAAATTTGTTTCTACATTCAATATTGAAGCATCAATATATTTCCTATTATTTCATGAATAAAACCAAAAATGTTTAAGATGGTCTGGAACCACACACAAGGCCTGATTAGTGTGAAATGATTATTTTTCCTCCATCTCTCTTTCTTGAGAGAGCTACACTCCCTTCTGCATCAAGATGTGTCATTCTCACTACAGTAGTCACAAACTCATCTTCAAGAATATAGCCTTCTTTGTTTTTAATGGACTAAATTCTAATAATATTATGAACTCCTTTATTTGATGAATAGGCAGAAACTAAGTTTGGGAATTCCTCTTCCACCTCCATCACCTGTTGGGAGAAGGCAGGTGGAGATGTCAAGAAAAGGTATAAAAAAAGATTAGATGTAATTATATCTTTACTCAGGGATATAATTACATCTAATCTTTTTTTACAACTCTCTTAGATCCCTTGACACAAGTCCTAAAAACTGTTGTTCTTGTCTGTTTTGTTTTCTTCTTTACCCCTAGTAACTTACAGAGGACATAGAAAAGAACCTACTATTTGTTCTCTTTATTTGTTTATTTGTTGAATAAGAGGATTGCTATGTTTATCAACTAACTTCCCTTATATCTTTAAGCTAAATACACACTTATACAATTAGTCTGTTTCTGTATATTTATATAGATTTACAGAACTGTTCCCCAGTTGGTCATCAGTCCATCTTTCTTAAAAACAAGTCTTAAAACTGTTGCTTTTCTTCTTGAATACTGTTGCCATAGATCAGTTCTTCTTTTTCAGGAAACAAGATTCACAAAGACTTATGGCAAGAGTAGACACATTAAATATTTAAGGGTACAGGAAAATAATGTAACAATGTAACTCAGTTTTGGGAACTCAGAGAATTCACTCACAACATAAGGCAGTTGAATTCCTTTAAAAAATGCTCTGTCCAACAAAATATTATATGCCAAATTCAAAACATGTACAACCAGATTTGCACCACTTAAAATCATTGGTAACTACTAGTGTATGTTTATTTGCCTTATTTAAATTCTATTTACAAATAGAAAAATTCACAAAAAAAATTGATTCCTTATAATATGTACAACTGTAGTAACAAATACCTCAAACTCAAGGGGAGGCATATAACTACTATCTAAAACTTGCTTCTGGGACCATTTTTCACAATACTACATAAAACATTTCTGGAAGAACATGGGTCTCAAATGTTTCCATGCCAAATATCCACTGTTATTTTTTTTTTATTTTATTTTTTTTTGAGACGGAGTCTCGCTCTGTCGCCCAGGCTGGAGTGCAGTGGCCGGATCTCAGCTCACTTCCAGGTCCGTCTCCCGGGTTTACGCCATTCTCCTGCCTCAGCCTCCCGAGTAGCTGGGACTACAGGCGCCCGCCACCTCGCCCGGCTAGTTTTTTGTATTTTTTAGTAGAGACGGGGTTTCACAGTGTTAGCCAGGATGGTCTCGATCTCCTGACCTCGTGATCCGCCCGTCTTGGCCTCCCAAAGTGCTGGGATTACAGGCTTGAGCCACTGCGCCCGGCCCATATCCACTGTTCTTAAGCTAAACTGTCCAATAATTTACTGTTGTCATAGATTATAACTGTATTAGTTTGTTCTCATGCTGCTAATAAAGACATATTCAAGGCTGGGTAATTTACAAAGGAAAGAGGAAACTGGCTCACAGTTCCACATGGCTGGAGAGGCCTCACAATCATGGCTGAAGGTGAATCAGGAGTGAAGTCATGTCTTACATGGTGGCAGGCAAGAGAGCTTGTGCAGGGGAATTCCCCATATTAAGACCATTAGATCTTGTGAGACTTATTCACTACCACAAGAGCAGTATGGAGGAACCCACCCCCATGACTCAATTATGTCTGCCTGGCCCCACCCTTGACACATGGGGATTACTGCATTTCAGAGTGAGATTTGAGTGGGGACACAGCCAAACCATACCAATAACTTAATATATTATATGAATAACATTTTTTTTACTAAAGAAGACTGTCAGGAAAGCTGACATTTTCAGCAATTGCCTTTACATTTTAAAAAATTAAGCTGTTTTTAGAAAATTCAAGTTTCTTAAACATCAAACCAGATTTAAAATACTTATGCTTTACAATTTATTTCCTCTGCATGTATATCATATATGTGCAGGAAATAAATTGAATGTATACTGTATGTGTGGTGGAAATAAATTAAATAACGTATTGGAAAAGCCTCATTTAGCATTTGTCGTTCTTTGATCTGACCCAGAACTGCTCAGTGGGAAGATCCTATCTCCAAGGCATTTGTCAATAAATAAATAAATACATAGCAATTTATATATAACAATTTATTTCCTCCACATATATACATATTATTTCCATATTATTTCCTCCATATATTATATATATTTTATTTCTTCCAAATGTCTATTATGTATAATAGAATTTCTATAACCTCTATAGTATATATTATATACTAATATCTCTATTGTATATATTATATACAATGTTTTTAAACACTAAAACAAATTAGCCTTAATTTTAATCTAAGTTAGTTTTCTTATATTTGAAAAATGATACATGTAAGATAGGTAAATTATGCTTCCTCTCTATTTTTAACTATTGTATTCGACACTCTTACTAATGAGAGCCGGTTTGGAAGAACAATTTAATGCTTCATTAAATTATCACTACTAATGAAATATCCCATAGTTTCAAAAAATCAGATACTTCACAAATCCAGTTGATGTCAGTGGAATAAATTTGATTCCTGACATTTTGTTCTATGAATTTCTTGAGAGTCACATGCAATGTGGTCCCTTCATAAATGTTTTTCTAAACTTCTTTAAAAGTATGATTTTGCCTTATTTGTTGACTTAATCATCTATTTTCAGATACATGCAAAAGATAATATGACCTAGCTGAAGAAAACTCCAGTCATTTGCAAGTGTGGAAATTTTATTATATGTTTTATTATATGTTACATCAATTATTAATATAAGCTAATGTAAAACTCCCCCTTAAATATTGATTTAATTAAGTTAATAACAGAAGGTATATTCATAATATACATTGCTTAAGAAACTGTTATTGTTAAGCAGTTTAAGAATCTGTCTTTAAACAGGAAGGTAACAATTCTATATAGTAAGTTTGAAATTTATGACAACCAAATCAAGACATTATGAATAAATGGTACTTACAGAAATCTGCTCCTTATAAAGGCAACATGAACACTGGCAAAAATTGTCAAAAATTTTTTTTCTAGAACTCTGAAAATTAAAGACTTTCAACAATCTGGTGTGTTTATTCACAAAAAGTGGCTAAATCTCAGTGGCTGATAATTTAAGAACACTAAACTTTGTGATAAATTAACTTGCCCTACTTTCTGGACCTGTAGTACTCTTGAAAACTATTACACCCACAACCACAGTAGCTGTAAAACACTGCAAGGGGAAGACACGCTTTGAAGTTCATCAAAAAGGCTCATCCTCAGAGAACTGTCACTATTTTATCTGTCTTATAACTTCTTAGAAAATCTCATTTACCAAGTTCATCATTCTTTGACTGACCCAGACTGCTCAGTGGGAAGATCCTTATCTCCAGGGCATTTGTCAATAAATAAATCAGTAGCAGTTGTTTAACATAGTGGCTGCCTGAGGCATTGAAACTGGTTGGTACAAACAAGAGACTAGTCAAAAGATATCTCATGTGGGGAATGAGATAGACATAAGAAACTTTGAAAGCCTTTTACATAATCTTACAGACATAAGAAAGTACACACATGTGCAAAGTGTGTACATGCCCAAAGAATACCTTAGAAAACCCCAAACTCTTACTACTTCTGGTCCTCCACCAGCAGTAAGTGAAGCTACGGCAGAGTTTCACAATGCTGGAGCATTGCATGTGTATCCCAGCACACAAACAAACCTCTCCAGCAAAACACCTAGGATTTATTGTTCAAGGAATTTAAATAAATCTCCATTCAATCTTAGTCAAGCACTGAGATAATTAAGCAGCCTTCATTGTCCACATCCATCAGAGAAGAGTGACTTTTAGAATTAAACTGAATAAATAAACAGCAAACACCACAACAAACAGTGACAAGAAGCCTTTGGGGGAAGGGGCACTAATTCTCAGACAGAACATGCTACATTTGTAAAATAATTTTACCTGGTTCTCAACTACAAGTTATGGAAGATATGGAAATAAACAGGAAACTACGGCCCATGATAGGAAAAAAAGTAGTTAATGGAAATTATATCCAAATTACAGATATTGGGCTTACTAGACAAAGACTTTAAATAAGTTATTATAAATATGCTCAAAGAACTAAAGGAAATTATATCCAAAGATTCAAGTGGAAGAATGAGAATGATTGTACACCAAATATTAGATAACAATAAAAATATATACATTTTAAAAAGAACCACATAGAAATTCTGGAGATGAAAAGTATGACAACTAAAATAAAAAATTTGCTAGATGAGATTAACAGAAGGTATGAGTTGGCAGTAAAAAGTATCAGTAAACACACAAATGGGTCAATTGAGATTATTCAATATGAAACTTGAAAGAAAAAAGATTGAAGAGAACCTCAGAGACTTGTGGTACACAATAAAGTGTATTAACGTGGACCATCATGGGACTCTATGATAAAGAAGAGAAGAGAGAAAAGATTAAAAAGAAAAAGAAACAATAGGGAAAAATAACTTGCTGAATTTTATTAAGAATCTTAATCTATAAATTCAAGTAAGAGAAACTCAAGGAGGCAAGCAGATAAACTACAATCAAATTATCAAAAGTCTAAAACAAAGAGAAATTTGAAAGCAGTAAGTGAAAAACAACTCATCACACATAAGGGATCTTCAGTAAGATAAAGAAAGATTTCTCATGGAGGTTTAAAGTGGTGGTATGACATTTCCAAAGGGCTGAAAGACTGTCAACCAAGAATTCTATAGTAGCAAACAGTGTTTTAAAAATAAAGAATAAATTAATACAATTCCAGATATGCCAAAACTGAGAGAATTTATCACCAGCAGATCTTTCTCATAGAAATACCTATGAAAATCCTTCAGATTGAAAGGAAATGACATCAGACAGTAACTCAAGTCCACACAAAGAAATAGAGAACAGTAAATGTAACTATATCAGGAAATGTAAAATACAGTATAAATAAATGTAATTTAACCTGTAAAACATTCTATCTGATTTTAAAAACAACTGCATAAAACAATAATTAAGAAACTCTGTTAATGGGTATATAATGTATGAAGAGGTCATTTATATTACAATAACAGCAGAAAGGGGGTTGGAGAGGATGGCATATATTAAAGTTTTTTTTATATATTACTGGAAATAAATTGGTATTAATTCAAGATAAATTATTTTAAATTCATGTGTTAATAATAATCTGCAGGATAAGATCTAAGAAAATAACTCAAAATATAAAGTAAAATAAATGAAAAAGATTTAAATGATATAATAGGACATATATATGTAATACAATACAAAACAGTAGTGGAACACTAGGGGAACAAAATGATTTAAAACATATAAAGATATATCAAGATGGCATACACATGCTAACTAATAGGTACTTACATTAAACATAAATTAATTAAACACTCCAACACTTCAATCAAGAGGCAAGCATTGGCCGAATGTACATTAAAAATGATCCAACTCTATACTGTCCAAAAGAGACACTTTTATTTCAAATACATAAACAAGTTGAAAAAACTATATATGCCATGCCAACAGTAACAAGTGGCTATACTAATATTAGACATAATAAACTTTAAGACAATAACTGTTTATATAGTCAAAGAGGGACATTTTCTAATGATAAAAGACACAGTGATTATAAACGTGCATGTACCTAACAACAGAGACCAAAAGTACAAATAGCAAAAATTGACATAAATGAAAGGTAACCAGGACAATGTAACAAAATTAATTGATAAATTCAACACGTTATATTTAATAATGAATAGAACAACAAGGCAAAGATGAATGAGAACATAGAAGACTTGAATAAAATAATAAACAAATTAGACTTCATATATTCACAGAACATTCCACTAAAAAACACAAGAAATAAACCAGTCCAGACGTAAACTCTTATATTTACAGTTGAGATAACTCAATGGAGAAAAAGTTATCGTTTTCAAAATGTTGCTGGGATAACTGAATATTAACATGGCAAAGAATGAAGTGTGATTACTGCTGACACCATAAAAAATTAATGTAGGCCGGGCGCGGTGGCTTACTCCTGTAATCCCAACACTTTGGGAGTCCGAGGCGGGTGGATCATGGGGTCGGGAGTTTGAGACCACCCCGACCAACATGGTGAAACCCCGTCTCTACTAAAAATACCAAAATTAGCCGGATGTGGTGACATGTGCCTGTAATCCCAGCTACTCAGGAGGCTGAGGCAGGAAAATCACTTGAACCTGGGAGGCAAAGGTTGCAGTGAGCCAAGATGGCGCCACTGCACTCCAGCCTGGGTGAGAGCCTGAGACTCTGTCTCAAAAAAAAAAAAAAAAAAAAAGTAAAATGTATCATATATTTAAATGTAAGATTAAAATTACAAAACACCTAATGGAGTTTCTTTCAGTTTTAGGTAGAGCTTAATATATATTTCATAAATATTATTTCTGGTATTAATAGAGATGAAGAAATATGCAAATAAAATTAAAAACAAAGAATATCAAAAGATACAAGTTAAAATTGCTTTAATAACTTCAAATTTATTCAGAACTATTGTCAGGTTTTACCAATTTGTCTTTTATTTATTTGCACTAGAGTATCACAATTTTAAATAGGCTGTGAAAATTCCTGGCACTTTTTTTTTAATTTATAGAAAGCCAGAAGCCTTTACATTCATTTTTCCTGAAAGTTATATTGTAGCTAGTTAGTTAGTAAATATTAATTGAGAATCCTGAGAACTTTACCTATATTTTAAGTATATTCAATGTCCTCCCCATTTTTGAATTTAATAAAGAAAAATATACTTCAAGCACAGTAGAATTTCACACCTTGGAATAAAGAAAACATACACATGTCAACATTTCATGTTTAAAAATTGCATACTTGAAGTGCATTTCTTTGTTACCAAAAATCAATTAATTACTATTTAAAAAAAGGATCTCTAAATCCATTCTGTTACCCAAGGATGAGTTTTCACAATAAATAATTTTTGTTGATGACAAAGCAGAAACAGACTGCAGTTTGATGATGATCTAATCAATTGTCTTTACGATGGGGTTACCAATAATATACGATTTTCAGAATGGTGAACTTTAGTCATTCTAGCCACTGCCCACAATTTTAATCTATTCTTGTGAGTAATTGTATGTTATCATTTAAGTCACAAACATGGTCCAGAATTGACGTATTAGGTTGCAATAAGTTGAAAACATTAAATGGCTCCTCAGTCTCTAAGTTGATATCTGATAGCATTTAGAATAACCAAAAAAAAGCTCCTCTTTATTGTATTAATATTTTATTCTGTTCATTATGGTAAAATGTACATGAGTAGGTATATGTGCCTAAGAATCAAGACTAGCTCTAAAATACTGTACTTCTTTAGACCCAAGTACCATACAATTTTTTGCTTTATTGGCATTAATCATTTAGTTTTCATAATTCTTCTTTATTAAATTTTTTAATCATGCATTCTCATTTTAAGTTTATAAGACATTACTGAATGCGAGGAAAAGTCAAACTATTTTATGTTTAAAATATAATGGCATTAATATTCTTAGTAAAACATATATATATATGTATGTATGTATCCTGTCTAAAACTGTGTGTGTGTATATATATATAGTAATTTTTTATGTAAACAATTTTCTTGCACACCAAATATAGCATTCAGTGTACATCACAACCTATCATGGAAAAAAAGGCAGCTCTTTTCTGCTGTCAGTATGGATGTTTTTCTGAAAAAGTCAGTGATGTGTGTCAGAGGACAAGATAGAATCCTCCCACTCAAATTTTATTTTTCTTTTTGAAGTGACATTCATTCCTTGGAATTTCTAATACATAATACTTTAGGTGTTACCTCTGTTACTGAGAGATTTTAAAGTGTTTTCTTTTCAGACAAACTATACTTCTGCACTGCCATTTTGCAACTAAGCCTTTTGTACTGGGACATTCTTTCTTTTTTTTCATCAAAAAGTCTAGGCATCCAAATACCTAGCATTTACAAATAGCATTTGAAGAACTCATCAGGATGATTATATATTAGATATATGATCTAGTGTTCACTCTAATATTTTTTTCTGAACATTTAAGATTCTACCAATTTATTTTGTGAAAAGATATTTGTGATGAAATAGATCAGCATAGGCATAGCTATTATTATTTCTCTCTTATTTTTTCAGGGACCCCTTGCTAGGTGCCTTTAATATGTGTCAGGTATGGATCTCCTTCCATAATCGCAGGCGTGAATGGAACATAACATTTTTTTCTGTGATTGTTGCCATTGATACACCAAAAGCTACATTTATTTTCTCTATTCATATTTTCTCTAGGTTTTGCAGACGATAAAGATAGTCCCAATAATTTTTCTTCTTTTTATTCTTATTTGAGATTAGAAATGTCCCAGCATTTTAGAATATTTCTTATGTTATTCTGGTCATCTGCCCTGGAAGCCTGAAAGGCAATACAAACTACTTAAATAAAGAAAACAGAAAAGTGGGAATAAGTGGCAAAAAAGCAAAACAATACCAGTTAATATCTTGATAATATGTTTCTACCATATTTATTATCCAATTTGTTCCCATAATACCTTATTATATGTCTTATAATCCCCAGTATCCAGTGTAAGACATACAGACTTTAAGAAATTGAAATTGAGTTACTCACTGGAAGCCAGAGAGAGAGAAACTAATCCCAAACAAATAGTACAAATTCTATCTTACTACAGAGCGATTACAAAAATTGCTTTTTGTAATTCACATGTCATTTTTCTTTGGAAGAATAATTTGGAAGTGAAAAGCTATTTATTTGAAGTGAGATTATACCTCATCAGATTATCTGTTCATGTTGCAACATATGGACAAATGAATGAGGTTGCATTTGATACAGATATTAAAATATAAGAATTTGGTTTAATAATACAACCATATAACATATAATTTTACAGGTAATTAGCAGAAACAATATAAACATATGGCTTTTCTCTTGTGAAACTATACTAGTTACTGATGCAGAAACTTAGAAGTTGTCGTAGAAAGTTTACACTATAACCAGATGTAGCCTGGTGAGATTGTGGAGAAAAAGGAAGACTTACATATGCTCGGTAGGAGTGTAAATTAGTTAAGCCACTGTGGAAGACAATGAGGCCATTCCTCAAAGCCCTAGAGATAGAAATACTATTTGACCTGCAATCTCATCACTGGATATATACCCAAAGGAAAAGAAATTGTTCTATTATAAAGACATATGCACGTGCATGTTCATTGCAGTGCTATTCAAAACAGCAAAGACATAGAATCAACCTAAATGCTCATCAACGATGAACTGTATAAAGAAAATGTGGCACATATACACCATGGAATACTATGAAGCAATAAAACCGAAAGAGAGCATGTCCTTTGAAAGGATATGGATGGAGCTGGAGGCCATTGTACTTAGCAAACTAACACAGGAACAGAAAAACAAATACTGCAGGTTCTCACTTGTAAGTGGGAGCTAAATGATGAGAACACATAGACACATAGAGGGGAACAACACACACTGGGGCCTATTGGGGAGTGGAGCATGGAAGGAGCTAGAAGATCAGGAAAAATTACTAATGGATACTAGGCTTAATATATGGGTGACAAAATAGCCTGCATAACAAACCCCCATGACACACATGTACCTATGTAACAAATGTAACCCTGAATTTAAAATAAAAGGTTTTTAAAATTTCTACCAACATTTAGGTTATGAGGATATATGTATTTTCTAAGAAAATAGAAGCTTTCTCTCTGAGATTTTTTTTCTTTCTCAGACCTGATGAAAATCATCTCTAATCATCCATATTTCTACGAACAGTCCCTTCACAGCAATCTAGGCTTTTACTATCATAAAACTCCAAACCTCTCCACCCTCCTACTCAATACCCATTTTCAAAGCCATGTTAACACATATTTAGATACTTGTTACAGAAACAGCCCACTTCTTCATGCCAAAATCTGTAATAGTCTCGGTTTTCTACAGAAACAGAACTGGTAAGATAGATAGATAGATAGATAGATAGATAGATAGATAGATAGATAGATAGATAGAACTACATACTGCATATATAATTTATTTTTATAATTCTCACCCTGGATTACTGATGTTTCAGCAATCGAAATCACAGTGGCATATGTTCGTCTGATGTAGCTCTTCATCCTCAGTACCACGTATGCAGAATTAAAAATAGACGTGGTGTCTCTATGCAGTAGGCATACATTATATATTTATACTTTATATATAAATATAACATAAAGAATTGGCTCACATGATTATGGAGGCTAACAAATCCCATAACCTGTTGGTGGCATGCTGGAGACCCAGGAGACCCGATGGTGCACTTCCAAAATGAGTTTTAAGTCCTGTTAACCACGAGAGCTGATGGTTATTTACAGGCAACCAATGTTTCAGTTTGAGTCCAAAGGCAGGAAAAGTGTAGTGTCCCAGCTCAAGGCAGACAGGCAAGAAAAATACCTTGTTATTAGGGAGAGGGTGAGATTTTTGGTATATTCGTGTGTTCAACTGATTGGATGAGGCCTACTCACGTTAGGGAGGGCAGCCTGCTTTGTGTGGTCTATCAATTTCAGTGTTAAACTCATTCACAATAACTTGCATAGAAACACAGAATAATGTTTGACCAAATATCTTGGAATCCCATGGTCCAATCATGTTGACACATAGAATTAATCATCACAGTAGGAGCTGATATGGTATGTGTTTACATTTCCCTATCCTATAAGTGCCAGAGGGGATTCTCCTGGTTAGGAAGAATCACATATAGAAAAGTGCTAGTACCTCTTGGGTCCCACAAATCTAAAGAACCTTTTGAGTTACAAGTTTATGTGGCATAGTTTTGCAAATTGAAGCCTCTAGCAAAAAGACGCAAAATCGAGCTGGAGGTGTCCTTTAGACTTTTGAACACTACACCTGACTAATAGGACTGCTACCTGTACTCTTCTTGCGAAGTACCTACTTGGTTGCTGCAGGGCTTTTGCTGAAGCTGAAGACTTGATCCACAGAGGCTTTGCAACTCTCCTTCCTGATACTGCCTGTTAAGATGAGTCAACGGAGACTCAAGAACAAACAAGGTAGGAAGTCCCCATCTATCTAATTTGTCAAATGGAAATGTTATAGTCAAAAATGCAACTGGTCTAACCCCAGTAGAATTTTATTTTTACATGAAAAAGTGGATGTTTTCCCCTTGGGAAAATTTCTCAATTACGTGAAGCAAAGCTACTGGCCCCACTGCACCTTTAATTCATAAAGTATCTCTTAAAAAGGTTGACTGATGGTTCAGCTGACTAACCCACAGTGGTGTGTATTTGTTTTATGTAGCTCTTCTTTCTTAACACCAAATATGCAGAACTAAAAACAGATGTGGTATCTCTACTAAGTAGGCATAATTCAAAGTCATTCTCATCACTCTAGCCAGTACTCCTTTTTTTTAAAATTTTTAATATTTTGTTTGCTTTGTTTTGAGATGGAGTCTTGTTCTGTTGCCCAGGCTGGAGTGCAATGGTGTGATATAGCCTCACTACAAACTCTATCTCCTGGGTTCAAGCAATTCTCCTACCTCAGCCTCCTCAGTAGCTGGGATTACAGGTGCCCGCCACCACACCAGGCTAATTTTTGTCCTTTTAGTAGAGGTGGAGTTTCACCATGTTGGCCAGGCTGATCTCGAACTCCTGATCTCATGATCTGCACACCTTGGCCTCCCAAAGTGCTGGGATTACAGGCATGAGCCATCTTTCCTGGCCCAGAACTCCCTTTAATAAACATTGTTATATTTCTACTGAGCATTGTTCTGTCGTTAGTAGCCTAGATGTTTACTCTGACACTTAGAAAACTACAAACTGGCAAATTAAAGACTGAGGTTGTAAACTGTAGAAACAAATGACTGTTATTTAAACAATCTGAGTAATTCATCTAGAGACCAACTGGAATCAAGCTGCTGATCATGCCTGTACCACCCAAATTACTATCACTGCTAACTAAATACATTATTGCACTAGACATGGCAATACATCCACCATTATAAAATGTATGCAAAATAAATGGCTTTGTTCCTGCCACAGAGGCTACCACTTAATGGCAGATGTGAGAGTCTGGACAAAAGTCACTCATTTATTTCCTAGCAAGGAAGACCAATTTCAGAGCATTATACCAATGTAGATTGACTACAGCAAACCCTTCAATTCCTCTCAGGGCTCAGTAACTTGCAGTAATTCACCACTCTTGACCATTTTCGTTTATGATGTTGCTATTTGAATCCAATCAGTTGATTTCCACCCCAATATCAAGGCCCTTAAAGCAAATCTATATTGTGTTCTTGCCTGTGTGGCACATTTTCAGTTAGACATCCTTTATTGTAAAAGTCACTTAAAAACGTTGTTATTTCATGTTAATCACTTCTTAGGTAATGATTTGGACAAAAGGGATAAGGGGATAACATACAGACCAATTTCGAATATTTGGGATTCTGCACAGAATATTGCCAAGCATGATGTTTCTTTTGTTCTCCTAAAAGGAACCCCAGGCTGGCCTGGTTATTATACTCTCTATTAACCTGATGAACAAAGAGTCTTAGGAGATTCAAATATATTCTGGTTCAGCCACATTGGGTTCTCTTAATGGTTGGCATTGTAATAGTCAGAATTCTCCAGAGCCATAACTAACAGGAGATAGAAAAATAGATAGATAGTTGGATAGGTAGGTAGATAGATAGATACATAGATTGATAGATAGATAAGACGGGGCTATTACAGGAGTTGGCTCACAGAATTATAGAGGGTGAGAAGTCTCACAACAGGCTGTTTGCAAACTGGGATGTTGATTGAGTGGCTCAATCCAAGTACAAAAGCCTCAGAACCAGGGAAGCCGATGGTGTAATTCTCAGTCTGAGGCCAGAGGCCTGAGAACCTGGAGAGCCCCTGGTGTAAGTCCTGGAGTCCAAAGACTAAAGAGACTGGAGTTCTAATGTCCAAGGGCAGAGTAAAAAAGGGTGTTACATTAACAGGAGAGAGATAAAAAAGAGAGGGAGAGAGACAGCCCACTAGAGAGTGAAATTGTCTTTTCCCTGCCATTCTGTTCTATTCAGCCCAGCAGCTTATTGTGCTGCTGGTAGGCCAGTTCAGGTTCTTGGCTTTGCCGCACCTAAGAATTTGAGAGTGAGTCCAGAGTAAGAGTAAGCAAAGAAGTTTACTGCAAAGCAAAAGTACATCTGAGAGGCAAGAGTGGGTTGCTCAAAGGGAGAGACAGCAGCTAGTGCCTTAAGGGGTATCCCTTTTTATGGTAGCTGTATATACATATTCATAAAATACTGGCAAGATCAAGTATGCAAAGGCAGACCTGCAGTTGGAATATGTGCTTGGCATCTACATGCTCTAACATGTAACACATGTATCATTAGCATATAAAATCTCCATCTAGAGGTGTGTTTTTTACTATTCAAATGAGGAAAAGCTTACTATAAGCTAAACTTTGAGCCTAGCTGAGCATGTGGGACCCCAGAGAAATCTCTAGCCCCCAAAGGTCAGAATTTGTAGCTAATACCTTCTTTGGCTTTTAGTGCTGGTGGATTGATGATTGGGAAAGTTACATCAGGAATAAGGGGCTTTTGTTCTTTCCTAGACCATACTGGGTATCAGGGGCCTGTAACCATCTGGCTGTCTGCCGGTATCCTGTAGGACTGCTAACCTTGTAAACAATTGGGTGCTCATGCATAAGGGTGCAAGGGATGCAGAGCCTGCTGGGCTTCACAAAGGGGACAAGCCAGTTTGGCCTCCTAACCTTATTTATCCTGACTCATCTGGATGGTGCTGCCTACCTTGACAGTAGATTTTCCCCACTCTATCTACCAATTCACATGCCAGTCTCCTCTGGAACCACACTCACACATGTATTCATAAGTAATGTTTTACCAGCTCTCTAGGTCTTCCTTAATCCAATCAAGTTTTCACCTAAAATTAACCATCACAGATATCATCCTAGATCACAACACCCATTACCATTTAGTTGAATTTACTGCTCACTAATTTTTCCTACTGTGGCCCATACAGGTCAAAGTGGGGAACACAATATGTCCTTGTTAAGTTTTTAAAAATTTTTCGTATACCTGACTCTGTGTAAGAGGTCTGGCTCTAACTATGGAATATTGGTGAAACAATGAAGTTATGGCTGCTGGAATGGGATGCACTATTTTTGAGGTAGTGGAGAGAGAGCAGTAATGCAGAACCTGGTGAGAAAATAACTTAGTTTCCACCAGATACAGGAAGGTAGGGAGGGACATTAATGGTCTTTCTCTTTCTAAAGTGTTCCTAGAGCTTTCTTCATGAAAGAAATATGCCTAAATGCATCTCTACTGAACATTACTAGTGTGTTAATTTAAATGACTGCTGTATCTACTATTCCCTGCCAGAAGATTTACACCACAATTTGAAAGTCCACTTAAATGTAGAGATAAGTCTGTCAAAAACAGCAGGAAATGTCCCCAGCTCCTGCACCTCTCATGCAAAACATCTGTCAACACGTCTGGACACATTTTCCACCCCATTTATACATTATCTGCCGAAGTACTCCGTAGAGCAGTTGAATACCACCTGGCTGGTGGCATGTTCAAACCATTTAGTTTGGCCCCAGGCATTTCTCCTTAAAAGAAGGATCAGACCCAAAAAACCCAGAAACCCAGTTTCTTTAAACTGACAGAAAATCCTCACATGTGTTAGCTGAACTGGAGGTCACACTGGAGTCAAGATTTTCATTCCAGAGGTACACCATTTGCACCCACAGAGACTGAACTTGTATGAACTCAAGCATTAACTTGCTTCCTAACCAAATGATAATGACTTGTCTTCTACTGGTGGTCATAAAATACCTTCAAGTATTAAAAGAAACATCATCTTGAACTTGAAAAGCATTCAGGTCAGCCTCAAAAATTATTGGCCAAGGTTGTTATAAGTGGTAGAATTGCCCTGGAATTCTTCCTTGTGTTCTAGTAGAAGCTATGTAATCATAAATATCACAAATACATCTTACTCTGCTTGAAATAATGTTTCCAGCCTAGCAGAAATGTCAATGCAGAAACTTTTAGAGACTGTCACTTAGCTTTCTTTCAAAGGTCATAACGTTTAAGGAATTTTGTTCAGCTGGTTAAGTCTGGGCTTCTAAGGGGTATGGGTTGATATCTATTGTGCCCACTGACATCATCATTCTGCTTTGAGTCATGTTGTTAGCTGCTTAAGTAAATTCCATATGAGACAAACTGAAAAGATATGATGCCAGTGTCTGTCAGTAAGATTAATTTAACTGGTGATTGATTTGACAATTTATTCATGGGAAAAATTTCCAGGAGCCAAGATGTGAAAATGAGGGGTGGATAATATTGGGAGATGATTCTCTATGAATTTTTCACATTTCTGCATGTCTTCTGAGCAACAACATTGACTGCCTTTATTTGGAACTGTCTTTTCAAGGATATTTTTTGTAGTAACAGACTTTGGAAGATAGCCTTCCTCTGGGACAAAGGGAATGTGTGCTTATGCCTGTTATAAAGGTATCAGGTTCTCTTAGCTTGGAAAGATCTACTGTAGTAATTGAACCTACTGCATGTGCAGGTGTCAGCTGGCCCTATTCAGATCACCCTGTGGAAAATGGAATTCAGGAAACTAGTGCAAGAAAATGTTGAAACTCTGGCTACTGCTACTGCTGTGATGATACTCTGATCTTTTTAATCTAACTTAGAAGTCTGGAGTCTTCTGTCAGCAACCCTCAGACTGTGGCTAACATAGCCTAAATGTAGAGTAAAACCTTAGTAAAAAAATGCTTATTTCCTTATAATATACATTGTCTGCTATTAGACAATGCATTTAATTTGTCTTTTCAAGTTGTATTTTTTTATCTTTTCCTTGTCAACTTTTCTTAATCCTTGAATATAAATGCTTCTTATAAACAGTTTATGATTGAGGATTTTCTTTGTCCTATCTGTCTTTTATTTTTTCATTGATGTTTATAGGCTGTTGACATTTAATTTAGTTACCTATATAGTGGAGTTAGTATCTGGCTTATTATATCATGTTAATATTTTTATAATTAATATTCTAATATTAATATTAGCATATTATAATTAATATTCTACTTTGCAATTATTATTTTACTTTTTTATATATTCAAGCTTGTTTTATTATTTTTTTAATGTGGACAATCATATGTTTTTAATTTCTGGGAACATTTTACATATTTTTAAAATACACTTTTTTACTATACAGTCAAGAGATTATTAGAAGGAATCTCAGAATTACTACTTGCATGACACAATAGCTTCAACTATGATACTGTTTAGAAATAATCAGAGATATATAAACCCAAATATCTGAACAGTTATCAATTGAATAGGAATTATCAATTGCATATGAGTTCAACTGAATATGAGTTAGAAAATATGAGTTGAATTGGAAATAATTTCAATTCAAACCTTAGCATCAATTAATCAACATACTTTATTATTGATTTTCAGGTATTATATCTAATTTTTTAAATAGCAAAACTAAGCTTCCAAAAAGTATGGAAATAACAAATTAAGAAATTGTGAGAATCAATTGTTAAAATTTGTATCTTAACTTTTTGGGCCTACAAAGTCTAACTCAACTACAATCTGACTTTTAAAAATATTACTAAAGAAGACAACAAAAGGATAAAAATGAAATGTTCCACCTACATAAAATAATAATGTTACGAAACATTAAATCTGTCGCAGTTGAAAACACATTGGGGGAGGAACGCTTACAATAGAGTTACCCAGACTGTTTCCTCTTTTTTTCTTCATTTAGGTTGAGTTTTTATGAGAGTAAAGTTCATACAAGAGCCAATGGACCAATAAATGGCATTTATGGGTGATCAAATGCCATAGTGAAGGCAAGGTATTTGATTACCTCAAAAGTTATCCTCCAACATACTGGACATTACTCCTCCTATAAAAGTTGATTTTGATTTGATAATGAATATTGTTTTTAACCACATGAGAGATACAAAATAAAAGTTTTTGCTTTCACTTTTATTGCTAGTCTGTCTTGACACTTGCCATTCAAAATAGAGTCCATAGTACCAGCAACATTGTCATCACATGGAGCTTATTAGCAATGAACATATTAGGCGTCCCCTCAGACTTACAGAGTGAGACTACACATTTTAATACAATCCCAAATGTTATTTCTTGACCGTTAAAATATGAGAAACATTGGTCTGAATAAGTCAAAGACATCTCCAACAGTGGAAAAGAGAGAAAATAAAAGGAATGCATTTTTAACATTCATCAAATTACAAAATAAATGTAATTTTTGAAAACTTATTTTTCCCTAAATCTCTTGCGAAAATTTGGTGATTATTATTTGGTCCTTTAATATTTTTCAGGAAGTTTAATAGAAGCAAGTTTGTGAAATATACATTATTTTAAAAGTAAATAGCCAATACCAAGAAAAGTACATGGAAGGTACACAGCAATACATTTACTTCCACACAACAATCTTATCCCCCTCAAAACTTTTCAGTAATGAGATAACATTTCAAGGATATATTATTTGTGAATTGAAATGCAAGAAGTGGTTTAAATTGCATTGTATATAATTTATGATTAAAAAAAGCCTTATAAGGAGTGATTTGATCCCTGTGTTGGATTTTTACTTACCTTTTGGAGAAAAAATTACTTCTAATGACTCTAAAAATTCATATTTGTAAATATATACAAGCAGAGCTTATAGTCAACTGGTAAACAGTGTTAAGAGCCTATGACTAAATGATCATTCACTTTTCATGTTAAACCAATTGTTTTAGCATGAATATCACTCCCGTTTTTAGGGAAAAGGTATTTATCTAATGTTTTTAGAGAATTACTCTCTAACTGCTTTTTGCTTATCCATAAAATGTGTTAATATCTATCTCTGCCTATCAGAATGTACAATTTATGAAGAAAAGTATTTTTGTATTTTTTGTACTATAACTCCAGGACTTAGATTATCAATAAATATTAGTTGAATGAAGGAAATTTCTCTACAAATTTTTTTTTAACAATGCACTCAAAATTACAATTGATCACAATAAATTACAGCATTGGTTGAAACCAACAAAATTACAATTTATTTAGTTTGTTTTTTAAAACATACTTCCACAAAAGTGTACTTGAGCTACTATTTTGCAACAGTATTAGTGAGTCTTAAATGATCTTACATTTTAGTAAAGTGCACTTTATTCCTATATTATTATCTTCTGAGTTTACATTATGCTTTTAGAAAGATATATATCCATGACCCAACATTTTCATCTAGTACAAAATATCCTTGAGTAGTTAATAATTTGATAGAAAGAAAAAAAATTTTGAAACAGAAGTATCTGTTTCTGTATATCAAAAACACACATTGACAACCAGGATCTAACTATAAAGAAAAATAGTTAAATAATATATAGCTTACATACTGATCAAGTCTAACTTATGGGAAAAATATAGCTACAAGGAATCTAGGAAGTATTATAATATTAATCAAAAGGGAAGAATACAGAAGTATTGCATGAATTCTGAACATATATGCATGCAAGTATGTGTATATGTGGGTATTCAAAAGAAAAACAAAATTGAAATAGAACAAAGGAGATACATGTAAATTTGCTGGTTTCCAGTTTTTAAATGACATTTATATATTGTTGAAAATGAATAGAAATGGCAAGTATGAAGGGCGTATTTGTAAGCTGAAGAATACAATTAGGATTATTATGAATTATGTCCATATAAAAAAGTATTATTACATGAGAAATTTTATTCTGGAGGACATAAGTGAGGTTGTTACAGAAAATACGATAATCTGATATCCATTTTCATACATAAAAAGAAAACATGGGAAAAGTGTCTAGAAGTACACTAAAGAGCAAAATTGGAAACAAACTTGCCAAGAGTCAGTGTTATGACATTAATAACAGGGAATGCTTGGTGTAATGTTAAACATTTAAATAAAATCTGTCTTTAAAATATGTAAGGAACTGAAACAGTAAGTACTCTGTAAGTGGGAGGGTATAATGGTCTTTGGATCACCTTTTTATGCTTTTACTTTCAAAGATTCTTTAATTGAATTCTCTGGACATCAGGCTTTAAGTATGTAAACTTTAATAGTTCTGTAGTTTTGATGACATCTCTGCATAGACAAGAGCTCACTGGAGCTGTACAGAAATTTGAGTATTTACAAAAGATTTAATCATGTACAAAAAGGCAACACAAAAATTATTACAGAATTCAAAAACTGAAAGGAAATTTACTAATTGTTTCAATCAATCCCATAATTCTACAATGAAAGAAACTGAAGTTCAAACATGTTAAGTGATGTTAAACTTATTCTAATTAAATCAACAGATGTTATGTTGTCTATCCAGCACCTGCTTAAGGCAATTTTAAAACATCTGGCAATTGAGACAAACTATTTAATGAAGGTCTTCACTAGCAATCTTGCTAGTCCTTAATTTCTATCCAGTTATTAACTTAAAACATCAGAAACCAAAGTACCCAGAACCTATTATCTCAGCATCTTGCAGACATGCTATAATGGCGACAGTTAACTCTATTTAACAATCTCTTGATTTTTCTCTCTAGTAGGCTCCATGCTGGACGTGGTAGACACAGTGGTAAGCACAGCAGTCACAAGCCCTTTCTTCACATGGTATGGGGTCTAGACAAATGGCCGAAATACAGATATAGAGAGAGTAATTATAAGTAAAATAAGCATTACTAGGTCAAATTATTTGACACTAGCGAGTATGTGATGAGGGCAAGTAATCTATCTGGGACTGGGAGTAAGAAGGGAGCAGAAAGTTTTAGGCAGAGGAAACATTGGTGGCATCGTTTCAGAACAAGTGGACTGATGGCATAGGTAATATACCTCAAGTTTACAAAGCCTTAAAGGTTTTAGAGAAGGAAATCTATGTCAGCATTATATTTGTATATAATTTCGGTGACTTTGCCAAGTTGTGGCTACTATTTCCTTAACTTCATTAGTAAGTAGAGTCCAATTAAATAGGATTTTTATAAACAACTCTCTTTCACACCTTTGCCAGCAAAAATAATTATATTCAGTACTTGGTATTCATTCACTTAGGAGCCCCACTATCCTAGAGACTTGGGCATATTGCCAAGGAGTAAGGCACATGTAACCTGAGCTCACAGAAAGTGTAAAATTACGTGGTGGCTGTGAAACTATCCTTTAAGTGTGTATATCTCACATGTTGTTTATAATGAACATCTTGTTCAAATGTATGTTGAAGGGATATTTCTTGTTGGTTACTTTTTAATGTTCACATGTATTGTGGATTGTGGTTCTTTATGACAGATCAGTCATTTTGCCTTAAATAAACATTATTATGTTTATATAAATATGGAACCATCTATATGTTTGGCCCTGTGTTTTATTTTTTAAGTACTCAATGAAATGTATTTAAAAGGGAAAATTCAAATCCCTTTTCATGGCATTCTTTGAATATGATATCTTTTCCAGTATGGGGAATGTATAATATTCAAATTTTTGTACAGCTCCAGTGATTTTTTGTCTAAGGCTAAGAGTAAGTGCCTTATAATCATAGAACTATTAGAGTTTACACATTTTGAGCTCAATGTCCAGAGAATACAATGACATAATTTCTGAAATACCAAACACTATGTAATCATACTTCAGGTATCCTTTTGTTACTTTTATTATGTTTATCATACTCCTATAATTAGGCAGAGATAGGGGAAGGTGGACCTGAAATATAGTGTGTAAACAAATTAAATATATGATAACAAAATCAAAATGTTTCAAGTTTTATAAGAAGACAGGAAAGCCTTCTTTATATAAAAACATAAAGACCATAAGCTATAGCTTATATTATTGTTATTATGTTATATTATTATGTTAACAACCAACATAAAAACATACCAAAAAACAAGGCAAAATGTAACATGATAACCCAAATTTATTGTTGTAAGAGAGGTGAAATTTTAAAAAATGACCTAAGAACACAGATTATGTGACTTCTAATTTTGACTTAGGTGGCTTAATAGTCATCTTGATAGACAAATTTTGGAGAGATTTGCATTAAACTCTTGATTTACTGTCATTATTAAACTAGCACTCTATGAGTGTTTCTAGCGAGATTGCGTATTGTATCAGTCCATTTTCACACTTCTATAAAGAACTTATGATGGGGTAATTTATAAAGAAAGGAGATTTAATTGACTCACAGTTCCACATGACTGGGGCGGCCTCAGAAAACATAATTATGGTGGACCGTGAAGTAGAAGCAAGCACCTTCTTCACAAGGTGGCAGAAGAGAGCATGAGAGAGGTGGGAACTGCCAAACACTTTTAAACAATTAGATCTTGTGAGAACTCACTGTCGCGAGAAAACCCTGGGAAAACCACTTCCATGATCCAATCACCTCCCACCAGGTACCTCCCCTGACACATGGAGATTACAGTTCTGGGTGAGATCTGAGTGAGGAAACAGACTCAAACCATATCATGTATGATATTCATGCCTGATCCTTATAAAGTTATATTTCTTTTTAATTAGTACATTTGTTTCCTAAGAGAGTTAAGAGATTAAATATCTTAATTTATTTTGAGTTAGATTAGTGCCAATAATTCTCTTTTAATCCATTCTACTCTAGCCATTGATGAAGTAAGGCACATGTCCTAGAATGGACAGACCCCACGAGCTCTCTTTATTGATATCAGAATTTGCTATTAGAATTATTTTACAGGAGAAATTACTATAAAAGTCTTCCTGCTTCTCTTCTACAAGGCTTCTGTTATTTTTCTAATTTTTATTTGTTGTCATTTTCTCCTTTTTCCATTTATTGATAAATGAATAAAATAATGATGTAAAAGAATATTATTGTGGAAAGTATATACAAAAGGAAGAGAACAGGAGCAAGTCCTTTTGCTTATTTTAAAACCCAAACTATACTACATTTCCATTTCTGTGTAAAATAGTATAATCCTAGTAAAATATCTGATTTTGTGAGTGATAAATGTAGGTAGTATTAGGCAGAAGCAATCACACAAAGTCAATAATATCAATATCCTGTATCATGGTACAATTGTCAAATTATTTCAAAATATATCAAATTTTATCTTTATTATATCTTTATGGGATATGAAAGACAAATATTATACCTATTGTTCATATAAGGAAACAGTTGCAGAAAGGTAAATTACTTCCAAAGCAGTGTCAAGGAAGCCTGCTTCAGGGGCAGGAAAAGAATTTTAAGGCTTTTAATCCTAGTCCTGTGCACTGTTTTCTTCTGAGGATCTAGAATTCATATTTTAAATAGTGGAATATCTTTTGACAATCAGGAAGCAACACTTCATTATTTCTAACAACCAGTAGTGCATGAGTTAATTTCCACTAAGGCATTGCAGAACACTGGCTGGACAAAGCATTCAACAATGGCCAGAAAAACTAACCCAGGGATGGACCATATGCGTGACAGAAATGACTCCAGGTCAAACATCTGCTTTTCCAGACAGACTCATACATGCCATCTGTGGAACTGCTTTTTGACTGGCAAGGATAAGATTGCAGTACGTGTATATATTATAGTTATATACATTTATATAAAGTTATATAAATCATGGTGTAGCCATATTAATTAGTCACAGGAGATTTCAGTGTTTGTGGGTTGGGCACGTTAGTTGGTATCCATGTAATATTTTTAATATAAAGATTTATTTACATCACGTTCTTCCTTCTTTCTGATGAGGAAAATACTAAGAACTATGAAAAACTGTGAACCACTATAATAATAATATAACACTATAGTAGTCCATTCTCACACTGCTACAAAGAACTGCCCAAGACTGGGTAATTTATAAAGAAAACAGGTTGAATTGATTCACAGATTCACAGAGAAGGGGAGAACTCGGGAAATTTACAATCATGGTGAAAGAGGAAGCAAACACATTCCTCTTTACATGGCAGCAGGAAGGAGAAGGGCAGTGGGAAGGGGTAAAAAACCCCTTATAAAACTATCAGATCTCGTGAGAACTCACTCACTATCATGAGAGCAGCATGGGGAACCGTCTCCATGATCTAATTACTTCCCATGAGGTCTCGTCTTCAACAAGTGGGGATTACAATTCAGATTACAATTCAAGATGAGATATGGGTGGGGACAGAACCAGACCATATGAAACACTAACCTTATTTAAATCCAGAGACTCGCAGGTACAGCTCTAACTCAAAATTTCCCTTCATTATCTAGTTTTTTTTTTTTTTCCCCCTGAATTGTATCTCTACTCATCTGACATTGCTACCAACTGTTCTTGCTAGAGTGCACTCAAAGAAATGTGTCTATGTAATTAACAATATCATGTCAACATAGCTCATTTGTTTAGTCAGTGTACCAACAAGTAAAGAAGAGTAGTTTTTTTTTTTCTCTAGTTATTTAGCTCCCACTTATAAGTAAGAACATGTGGTATTTGATTTTCTGTTCCTGTGTTAATTTGCTAAGGATAATGGCTTCCAGTTCCTTAAAAACTGCTCTGGCTTCTTAACATATTCAGATAAATTCTCACTGATGAGATAAAAGAGATTGAACATCTGACTAGCAGAAAAGAGAGCAGAAAGAATAAATTAAACTAAAATGTAACACTAATTGACAAGAGAAGAACAGAAAACTTTTTCTGAATGTTCTTTCTGGGTATTTTCAGGAGAGTATTAAGACAGTGCAGAAATAATTACAGTTTTTGCCATTAATGCACCAAACTGATACTTCAATGGAACTAGTCACGCCTCTGCTTTCCCTAATTACTGATCCATTTTGATAATCCTAGGACATTAGGTAACAACACTGCTTTTCCATGTTTTCTTTGCAATTAATATAAGCACCTTTAACTCAGTAATGGAAAAGAGCATGGCATTTAAGGGCCAGCACCTCTGAAATAATCGCCTTCATACTTCTCATAATGATTAGATTCATCTTAAGATTAAGAGAAGAAAACAGTAATACATATATTTATTTAACTCTAAATTGCTGATAGAAAATTTTACCTTTCAAGCTAAATTTTTAGTAATTGCACCCGGATGCTGAAATTCCATTTCGATAAACAAATGAATGCCCATTTCACAATGCATTTCATTCCTCTTAGATCAATATAATAGTCAAAGGTAAACGAGAAGATCAGGAGAAAATTTTAAAAAAAATTACACAAGAGTCAGAATTTAATCATTGTACAAGACACATCTATTGCCTTTCCTCTGTGAATGTTGGAAGAGACAGGTGGTTAATACACACACAAATTTTGTAGTAACTATAATATTCTATTTTTAAGGACCCACTATATAAATATTATTTAGGTAAATTATTATTGCAGTGTGATATCCATGTAATAGCATCTTTTAGTTGCCTCAGATAATATACTTACTGTTTACAAAAATTCTAAGTTAAAAATGTATTGCTACAAAAAGATGTTATATATAATTAGAAGGTAGATTAAATGAAAATAAAAATGTCATTTACTTATATAGGTGATACAGTCTGAGAATAATAATCGACATAAATGGATGTTTCTTAGGGATAGTAATTAATTATATAATTCCATTAATATTTTCATGAAGTATGTTTGTTGTTTTCAGGAGATATAAAGCCTTGATTGTAGATGTCGATATGTGGAAATGTTAGCTAGATCCTGGTTGATGATTGAGTGAATTATTGAAGCAAAATAGAGACAAATACAAAATACAAATACAAAATCAAAAATCAACCAAAAAGGAATTAGTATAAAATCCAAAGTTAGATTAAAATATTGATGTTTAAAAAAGCAGAACCTGAAAGAATATTAAGCACAGAATACAAAGAAAATATATTAGTTAAGCAATAACCATTAGCACCTAGGCTGCTTGGCAAATTTTTCTGTAGATCTTTGAAGGTGTGAAATTGTAGGACATCTATCTGTGTCTATCTGATAGGAAATCCATGGTATTACTGTTCATTTGTCTTAACCAAAGATTAAATGTTGTAGGAACATGCTAGAAAACATGTGGATGATTGTTTTCATTTTCAGCCCACATTCAGGATTTTAGTTCTTTCCTAAGTTTTTTCCTTTCCCTATAATTACTTGTATACCTGCCTTCCATTACCAATTAGTAGGTGGAAATAATATTGTATGTATTTTAATGGCAGAAACATATTTTTTTCCTTATATACAACATACAAATACATGCATACTTATACAGACACACACACACACATAAACATACACAGATTAAAGTAAGATTTTGCCTTAAAAAGTGCCTGATATATATTTGATGAATAATGAAAGAATAAAATCACAGATAGACACTAAATGTTCAATAATTTTGAGATGTATATATATATAAACTCTATTTGACAAGTTGAAAATTGTCAAAAATGTTTTGAAACTTCTCCATGTCAGCATGTGCTGTAAAAATATATATAAATAATATAACAATAAAGGCTAATACGTATCATTGCAATGAACCATGTCCTCTTCAAAATGATTTATAATCATTAATCCTTTTCTGTTTATTGCAACCATACTGAGCAGGTACTAATGCCATCTTCATGTTACAGATAAAGAAACTAGGAAACGAAGAATTTCAAGAAGTCCCACGGTCACAAAACGAGAAAGTCATAGAACTTGCACTTGGTGACATATTATTTTACATCAGAACACAAAAATCTTAAAAATTATGTTAGATTAAAATTAATTTACAGTAAATTTCATTAAGAACAATAAACTCTGTCTTGCTTTAAAAAATTCAGCAATTAGCAATATTAGTAAATATTAAAATGAGCTATATTTTGAGTAAATATTAATTTATTCAAAAATAATATTAATTCATTAATTAATATGGAGTTGTCCTTTTGACTAAATATTAAAATGACATGTTTAGTAAAGGAAGTTGTTGGAAAAATAAAAATAAATAAAAATATTTAATACTCTTTTTAAGAATAAGCAAAATGAAGTTTATCTCAGGAAGTAACAAACAAGAGGAACATGATCTCAAAAATAGTTCATATTTTAGATAGCCACCTGAATGTGAGCTAATTTCAAACAATTTGCACAAACTTGCAAAATACAAAATAAGCAGAAATATCATGTGAAAATTCAGAACCACAAAAGGAATAACATCGAACGAAGAATCCAGTTTCTTTGAAAGTATGTCAAATTGTCTATAAAGCCATGGAAATCATTATAAAAATCACAATCACAACTCTTATGCTTGATTAATATAAAAAGTTCAAGTGAATTGTTTCAATATGAGTTGTTTTGAAATGTTTTCATTAGGGAAAATGATAGGAAAGCAACCTTAATTTGAAAGTGCTAATATACAGAGTACATTTAGCAATTTATAATACATAATTTGTCTGAAAATAACTCAAGTATATAAAATAACCACATACAATTTTTATCTACATGGTGATGAGAAAAGATAGTTATTTCTACTCATAAAATTATTTGGACTCATACAGTACTTTGAAAATGTGTTATGTTTTTAAAATCTTATTCTTTATTTATATTTATGAAAAGAATATTTTATCACAGTTAGAACTTGGTTTCTTGAAAGACATATTCATTGTATTTCATGTTCATTGCCAATATGTATCAATAGATATTGAAATATTCCAAAGACACATACAAAGACTCTTTTTTTATACAGATTTTCTAAAATCTGTATAAAAAAAGATTAAAAGATTAAAAGAAGAGAGATCTTCCCTGTTATTATTGATTAGTGAATATAATTTTAGGATTTCCAGTGAACATTTTTGGTTAAATTTAAGTATTTATTAAGAAAAAATAACAGATTTTAATAAAACATAATAAAAATAAGAATTTTTTGAAATATGTTTACCTAATTTCCAAAGCCTTTGTAAATTAGAAAAATGTTTAAAAATCTTTAGGAACAGTAATCCTTTTGTCATCATCTACATTATTTATTTGAATTTCATGAATGCATGTTTCTTGTTTAACCTTCATGCCCAGTCATTAGTTTACTGCTTTGTCAACAAAGGCTCATTGAGTGTCTACATTGTTCTGGGAACTGTTTGTGTTCTAGGGCTGTCGTAGGGAATAAAACAAAGTCCCTGCTCTCATTGACTAGTTTTCTAGTAAGGGGAGATGAAAAGTAAACAAACAAACATATAACAGGTCAGGTAATAGCAAGTGCTTTGAGGAAAATAAATCAGTTTTAGGGATATTAATGGATGAAGTTGGGTGCTCTTTTGGAAGAGTTAATAAGGATATGTCTCTCTGATAAGACAATCTTTGATTACAGACCTGAATGAAATAACAGGCAAAACATGTAAGGAAGAAAGGGCAGGTGTAAAGGCCCTCAGGTGAGTATTTTACTCGCTAAAAATCAGCAAAACAGCAAGGAGACCTGCATGGTACAATAAAGTAGTAAAAAGAACCAAAACAGAATAAGTGCTTAGAAATCAATTGCAAGATAACTTGGGGTCTCTTTACTTTGCTTTATATTAGATTTTTAAAAATAAATTCAAACTTACAGAAAAATGGCAAAAATAAAAACATGAAGAAAATAACCATCTAACCTCTACTCAGATTGACCTATTATCTACCTTTTACACCATTTTCTTTATTTGTCCTGGCCTCCTTACCTCTGTGTGTGTGTGTGTGTGTGTGTGTGTGTGTGTGTGTGTGTGTGTAACTGTGTGTGTATTTTCTCCTAAGTCATTTGAGAATAAATTACAAACATTGCAGCTCTGTACCCCTATTCTTCAAGATGAATTTTCTTAGGGATATTTTCGTACATTATCAGAGTACAGTTTTCAACTTCAATGGATTTAACATCAATACAATACTATCATCTATTTTTATTTCGATTTTGCAAATTGACACAATAATACTCTTCTTTGCATTTTTTAAAAATCTCCAGTACAGGATCCAACAAAATTTGGGTTTTGCATTTAGCTGCCATGATATTTTAGCTTCCTTTAATCTGAAATATTTACATAGGCTTTCAAGTTTATGACATTGATATTTTTGAAGAACATAGTTCTCTTATTCCTTGCTCTTTTAAAATAATATGACATTTATTATTTGAGGTTTGTCTGCTGTTTCTCATAATTAGAGAGAAGTTATGAATTCTCAGCTGGAATGCCACACAGGTAATGTTTGGTCCTTATAAGTGTTCCGCATCTGAAGGCATATAGTGTACATAGATCCCTTAGTGGCAATGTTCCTTTTAATTACTTGAACGGGTCATATTTCCCCGCTATATAGTTACTTCCCCCTTTGCAATTAATAAACAGTCTGCTAAAAACCATTTTCAGGCCATGCAAATATCTCACTGCTCTTAAAATTCTCCTCCTAGATTTCCAGTCCACTGATAATTTTTGACTGATCCAATCTTGATTATATATTACAGATTTATTACCACATCAGCCAGCCAATATTTGGCTTTCTAGTATAAGCAAGAGAACTGCCTCTCTTCGTTGTTATTTATAAATGATCATTTTATATGTATAAGTTTTTGCATTAATTTTTTCAATTTTATTATGATTATCACTTTACTAGTTATCTTGGTACTTAATACATTTAATATTTTGGTGCGCAAGTTGCCATGGATTTAACCAACTGGGTTCCCATTCAAACTCCTGTATGCTTGTGACTGTCTTAACTAAACTTCCTAGCATAACAAGACATTCCAGGATCATATTCCTGGCCTGTCCTAGTTCTAGAATCAGCCATTTCTCCAAGGAGCCCTCGTTTCTTTCCCTAGAAAATGTTAAGAGAATAAATTTTCCTCACTAGTTGTGCTCATTTCTGTGAGGGTGCCTCTGTGACTGGACTCTTTCATCACATAGATCTGTGACTTTTGTAATCTTCACCTGCAGTTTGTAAGACTGCCTGTTTCCTACAACTTCACTAACAGAGTATTTTATTAAGCTTTCCAATTTTTTCAAACTGTTGATTGAGAAATGGCATCTCAGTATAGTTAAATTTGTGCATCTGTTAGCGTGAGCAAAATGAAACATCTCATGTGTTTAAGGCTGTTTTATATATTGAATTGTGTGTTTATGATTTTGCCCAATTTTGTAAAGAATTTGTAATCACTTTTCCCTCAAATGTCAGAAGTTATTTATAAATAAGAATATGAACACTTTATTTGTAATATATTTCAAGCATTTTTTCCAGACTGTCATATCACTGGCTTATTACATATTTTCCTGTGAAAGCTTCCTGTTGTTATTATGTGGTCAAATGTATGCATATTTTATTGTAGCTGGATTTTTAGGCATATTTTGAAAGTTTTTCCTATACCCAGTATAGATGAATTTAATAATATTTTCCTTCAGTTATTATATAGCTTTACGTTTTATGTATCTTTGATCTACTTGGGGTTTATTCTGATGTATTGTCTGAAGAACAGAAAATGATTTTATGTTTTTCTAAATAGCTATCCATCTTCTCTAACACCATCTATTAAAAAGATCACATTTGTCCTAGTAATTTGAGATACCACTTTTATCAGGTATTGCTTCTTTTATATACTTGGGTATATTTCTGAACATTTTTTGGTTACTTTTGTATGGGATTTCTCAGTGTTTATATCTTCTAACTGATAATCATTTGTGCCCTTTAATGCTATTGATTTTTTTGCATTTAGTGTTCTATTTGCTAATTTGCAGAACTCTTATTTTTTGAATTAGGTTTATCATTGCTTCTCTAAAGTTTTCCAGGTAAACTACTATGTCATTTGCAGATAGGTATAGTTTCTACTTCTCTCCTCTGTTGTCATATTTCTTCAGTTTCCTTTTCCTGATTGAACTGGCTGGTAACTCTACAATGATGTTAAATAGTGGCAAAAATGGTAGATAACCATGCCTTGTTTCTGACCCTAGTGGAAATTGCTCTTTCTCCTTTAATTTCCTCCTTTAAATAAGATACTGATTTTAGATCGATGTATTTATACAATATTACATTAAGGAAACATCCATCCATTCCTGTTTTTCCAAGAGTTTTTAAACTGAGTGTTGGGTTTTGTCAAATCATCTTTGAGCATCTACTGAGATAAATATGTGACATGATTTGGCTGCGTCCCCGCCCAAATCTCATCTTGAATTGTAGCACCCTTCAGCCTATGTGTATATATAAGGTATATAGAAATCATAAATGAATTTTGTGTTTAGACTTGGATCTCATCCCCAAGATATCTCATTATTTATATGCAAATGTTTCAAAATCTGAAAAGAAATTGAAATATGAAGCATTTCTGGCCCCAAGCATTTTGGATAAAGAATACTCAACCTGTATTTCAGTAATGCATGTTACATTAAATATAAATTTTTATGTAGATTTCCTTTATCAGACCGAAAAATTTTCCTTCCATTACTAGTTATCAATTTTTTTTCTTTGTGAAAATATATTAATGCTTGTCAAATGTTTTTCTGCATCTATTGAGTGCTCATATTTTTCTGTTTATTTTTTCTTCAATGTAGCAAATTACAGATTGTCTTTTAAAACCTTACACCAACCTTCTATTCCTGGGATAAGATCAATTGGTAATGGCGTAGTATTCTTTTTCTTTTGTTTTGGTAACACTGTACTGATTTTTAAAAAAATTATGAAAAATAGTTAACCAAACAAAAATAATAGCTTTGTACTGTGGGGTTTCAGATATTTTTAGATGTAAAATGTATTACAACAATAGTACAGGAAGAAATAATTTAATAGAAATAAAATAGTAGTTCACACATATTTCCCAGTTCTGTTGTCCTTAATTCCTCCAGTTACATCTGAGTTTACATTGAGTATTATTTTTCTAAGGGACTTTCTTTAATATTCCCTATAGCTTTATGCCTCATGTCAAAAAACAAGAAAAAAATTCACTTAGAGCTTACCTGAATATGCTTTATATCATCCCCAATATTAATATATACATCTATATATTTAAAGTACTAAAAGATAGGATAGCATCCTGGGAACTCAGACTGCTATACTGAAATATATATATATATATATATATATATATATATATATATATATACACACACACACATACACACCTTCATTACGTCTGCTAAAAATTTAGCAGTTACTCACATTATTATTCCTTTATGAATGTATTTTGTTTTGTTTACTAGCTGAGTTTAAATTTTTTTCATTTTTGATTTTTTACAGCTTTCCTATGATGTGCCTATGTGTGTTTTTTTCATCCTATTGGGGCTTTACTAAACTTTTTGAATCTGTAGATTGATTATTTTAAACAAATTTAATAATATTTAGGCCATCATATATATGTTTTTTCATTCCATTTTATTGCTTCTCTTCTTCTTAGACTCCAATTGTGCGTATATTAGACTTCTTGATATTCCTCTACATATCACTGGGCTTTGCTAATTAAAAACACTTTGTTTCTCTCTGTTCTTCAGGTTAAATGATTCCTGTTCTTTTGTTTTCAGATTCACTTATATTTTTCCTATAATTTTGAATACACTGTTGAATTCTCTTAATACATTATTCATTTCGGATAGTGTAATTTTTATTCTAAGATTTCAATTTTTTATAGTTTTAATTTCTCTACTGGAATTTCCTTATTTGTTAACTAATTATGTTTATCTGTGCCTTTAAGTCCTTTAACATGTTTATAACTAGGCTTTTAAAATTCTTATCTATTAATTCCAATACTCGTGTCATTCCTTGGTTTATTTCTGTTGAATCCTATTTTGTCTGATCATGGGTCACATTTTTCTGCTTCTTTGTATGTCAAGGTTTCAGTTGTTTTGTTTTGTTTTTATGCTGGGCTTTATGGATAATGTATTGTAGTGGGTTTGTATTATGTTGCCTTTTTTAAAAAAGATTTGTGAGTTTTTTTACATCAGATTTTTTACTGGCACAATTTAGACCTCTTCAGACTGTTTTGTTCTTAGTTATTTCTATTTTTGTTTTCTCTTTATTTCCAAGAGAAATGTTATGACTTGGTTCTGACTTTTAAGTTTTGATCTTACTTGGATCTCTAATAATTTCCTAAAAGAATCAGTGAAGTTTATTCATTATGACTCTACTTGAAATTCAACAATTGCTTGGTCTCTGAAAGTTTTATTGTTTTTTGTTCCTCAGTTGCCATTTATTGAGTGGCTTTGTGTACGATTTCCCAGCACATAAGAATCTTAGACTTTGACTAATTTCCCAGGGAAATCCCCATGCAAACACTCAAGACCCCCTTCTTGACTTCCTCCTCCCTTCCAGCATTTCTCTTCTTTTCAGTATGCTGTCCACAATTCCAGCTACATCTTCAAACCCATATTTCAGTCTAAAGCTTTGCAGGTCAAAAGGAGCCAGATACTCGGCATGGGCACCATCTCCATATGCCAACAAAAGCTTTGATAAAAGTGGACATCACTTTGTATGATTTTCTTCCTTCAAGGATTATGATTTTACATACTTTGTCATTCAGTCCTGAAAACCTTGACTTATATTGTTTGTCCACTTTTTAATTGTTTCTGGTGGGAGAATATGTTTAGTACCAAATGGTACTAGAGGTACATATTACCTTTTCATACTTCATTTTTTGAAGCTTGTTTAATTTTGAAATTCAAAAAAATGCATTTATTGTCACAACTGAGAAAACACAATGAAATAGAATTACTAGAACTCTTGCCAACATCCCTCATACCTCAAATTTTGTTCAAATTCACCGATATCGGTGGTATAGAATGGAATGCTGCTTACTATATCTCAATGCCTATGTGAAAATAAATACAATTAGATAAGGATTTGTCATTTTGGTTTTTTAAAGATATAAGCTTAGTGTGTACATAACGATAGATGGCTTTTTATCACTAATCAAGATGTAATGTGCATTATTCTTAGACAACACTTACAGATCAATTTAATTGTATGACTGATAAATAATTAATTCAATTATTTCTTATTTTTTTATTTTAGATTTTTGACATCACAAAACATACTCAGTAAACAACTTGTTCTTGTTGTTTTTCTCTGTGTGTTGGGTTCCTCTGTGTAAGACTGCTGGGTCAAAGGGTAAAATACCTTTTAATATGCTTTCAAATTACATTTTGGAAGCAATTTTCTCCCAGCAACCATGCATAAGAATGCTAGTCTCCCTACCTTTTTGCCAAAAGATATTTGGAAGTTTAATATATCCTTTTCCTACAAAACTTTTTAAAAAGGTATTCACAAAAGCCAATCTTGAATGATATAAAATAAAAGGTGATTTCAAGTACAGTGAATTTTTTTAAAAAAAGAAAAAGGTATAGAGTGTCCCAAAGATGAATGAGAACATTTGAAAGGTTACATAGATCAGCTTAATATATACTGAAACCACAAACATGTGTAATACAGAAGAGAAAAGTGGATATAAGACTTATCAAGGCTATACTTTTTTTTGTTTTACATGTGCTTGCATTATCAAATTTAATGGAAATTTAATTGTAGTGTGAAATGGATTCATTGACATATTTACTTGAGAGTAAACAACTTTTAGAAAAGAAGATTTACAGTCACAGGTTAATAATCCAAAGTCTGTCTGAAATTTTTTTACCTTCAGTTGAATATCCATTTAGAAGATAATGATTTTTCCCAAGGTCACCTACAATTAATTTGAAGGCACTTCCAGTTTGATTAGCAATTTCACTGACATCATTAACAACAAATGGTCCACCAGCCTAAGAAAGGTTAAATCTACAAATCTATTAAATTCCAAGGAAACTTTGAGTCTGTTTTATTAATTTTTTATCTGTCATTTTGTGTATTTTTCGTAAGACAAGAAAGTAGTAAGCCTCTTGAAGCCTATGTTGACCACTGCCTTGGCTTAACTTTGAAACTGATCAACCAAACTATGTCAGAATTTTGCCTCTCCCTCAAAGCTCAAGAGAGAGAACTTAAATTTTGTGGTCAAAGTTATAAGCAAAGAAAATTTATCAGTAAGTAAAGATCAGTGAGCTTCTCCTATTTATCTTTAAAGCCATAAAAATGGTATTTTATTATGAATATATGAGATTGTCCTCTCTATACGTGGCTCTCTATATGCTGCTGGCATGTTTCTATGAAATATTTATAAGTATGCCTGTTTACACTATCATTGTTTAAATTCCTATTCATAGAATTTCCTTTTAGTTTCATATCATATTGATATCACTTTGTTATATATAGAATTCAACAATATTTCAAAACGATGGGTACTCAGAATCTTATTTTTAAAATACCTAAAACACCATATATTTAATCTACTCTGCGCTCTAGACTCAAGATATCTTTATATTTTTTGTTGAATAACATTTTATTGTTCTCTGTATTTGACACATTGATATATAAAAATAAACAAATTAGTGTGAGCATATCTTTATTATTATTATTATTTATTATTATACTTTAACTTCTAGGGTACATATGCATAACGTGCAGGTTTGTTACATATGTATACCTGTGCCATGTTGGTGTGCTGCACCCATCAACTCGTCAGCACCCATCAATTCATCATTTATATCAGGTATAACTCCCCAATGCAATCCCTCCCCCACCCCATGATAGGCCCCAGTGTGTGATGTTCCCCTTCCCGAGTCCAAGTGAACTCATTGTTCAGTTCCCACCTATGAGTGAGAACATGCGGTGTTTGGTTTTCTCTTCTTGTGATAGTTTGCTAAGAATGATGGTTTCCAGCTGCATCCATGTCCCTACAAAGGACGCAAACTCATCCTTTTTTATGGCTGCATAGTATTCCATGGTGTATATGTGCCACATTTTCTTAATCCAGTCTGTCACTGATGGACATTTGGGTTGATTCCAAGTCTTTGCTATTGTGAATAGTGCCGCAATAAACATACGTGTGCATGTGTCTTTGTAGTAGAATAATTTATAATCCTTTGGGTATGTACCCAGTAGTGGGATGGCTGGGTCATATGGTACATCTAGTTCTAGATCCTTGAGGAATTGCCATACTGTTTTCCATAATGGTTGAACTAGTTTACAATCCCACCAACAGTGTAAAAGTGTTCCTATTTCTCCACATCCTCTCCAACACCTATTGTTTCCTGATTTTTTAATGATTGCCATTCTAACTGGTGTGAGATGGTATCTCGTTGTGGTTTTGATTTGCATTTCTCTGATGGCGAGTGATGATGAGCATTTTTTCATGTGTCTGTTGGCTGTATGAATGTCTTCTTTTGAGAAATGTCTGTTCATATCCTTTCCCCACTTTTTGATGGGGTTGTTTGTTTTTTTCTTGTATATTTGTTTGAGTTCTTTGTAGATTCTGGAAATGAGCCCTTTGTCAGATGAGTAGATTGCAAAAATTTTCTCCCATTCTGTAGGTTGCCTGTTCACTCTGATGGTAGTTTCTTTTGCTGTGCAGAAGCTCTTTAGTTTAATGAGATCCCATTTGTCAATTTTGGCTTTTGCTGCCGTTGCTTTTGGTGTTTTAGACATGAAGTCCTTGCCCATGCCTATGTCCTGAATGGTACTACCTAGATTTTCTTCTAGGGTTTTTATGGTATTAGGTCTAACATTTAAGTCTCTAATCCATCTTGAATTAATCTTCGTATAAGGAGTAAGGAAAGGATCCAGTTTCAGCTTTCTACTTATGGCTAGCCAATTTTCACAGCACCATTTATTAAATAGGGAATCCTTTCCCCATTTCTTGTTTCTCTCAGATTTGTCAAAGATCAGATGGCTGTAGATGTGTGGTATTATTTCTGAGGACTCTGTTCTGTTCCATTGGTCTATATCTCTGTTTTGGTACCAGTACCATGCTGTTTTGGTTACTGTAGCCTTGTAGTGTAGTTTGAAGTCAGGTAGCGTGACGCCTCCAGCTTTGTCCTTTTGACTTAGGATTGTCTTGGCAATGCGGGCTCTTTTTTGGTTCCATATGAACTTTAAAGCAGTTTTATCCAATTCTGTGAAGAAACTCATTGGTAGCTTGATGGGGATGGCATTGAATCTATAAATAACCTTGGGCAGTATGGCCATTTTCACGATATTGATTCTTCCTATCCATGAGCATGGTATGTTCTTCCATTTGTTTGTGTCCTCTTTGATTTCACTGAGCAGTGGTTTGTAGTTCTCCTTGAAGAGGTCCTTTACATCCCTTGTAAGTTGGATTCCTAGGTATTTGATTCTCTTTGAAGCAATTGTGAATGGAAGTTCATTCCTGATTTGGCTCTCTGCTTGTCTGTTACTGGTGTATAAGAATGCTTGTGATTTTTGCACATTAATTTTGTATCCTGAGACTTTGCTGAAGTTGCTTATCAGCTTAAGAAAGTTTTGGGCTGAGACGATGGGGTTTTCTAAGTATACAATCATGTCATCTGCAAACAGGGACAATTTGACTTCTTCTTTTCCTAACTGAATACCCTTGATTTCTTTCTCTTGCCTGATTGCCCTAGCCAGAACTTCCAACACTATGTTGAATTGGAGTGGTGAGAGAGGGTATCCCTGTCTTGTGCCAGTTTTCAAAGGGAATTTTTCCAGTTTTTGCTCATTCAGTATGATATTAGCTGTGGGTTTGTCATAAATAGCTCTTATTATTTTGAGGTATGTTCCATCAATACCGAATTTATTGAGCATTTTTAGCATGAAGGGCTGTTGAATTTTGTCAAAAGCCTTTTCTGCATCTATTGAGATAATCATGTGGTTCTTGTCTTTGGTTCTGTTGATATGCTGGATTACGTTCATTGATTTGCGAATGTTGAACCAGCCTTGCATCCCAGGGATGAAGCCCACTTGATCATGGTGGATAAGCTTTTTGTTGTGCTGCTGAATCCGGTTTGCCAGTATTTTATTGAGGATTTTTGCATCGATGTTCATCAGGGATATTAGTCTAAAATTCTCTTTTTTTGTTGTGTCTCTTCCAGGCTTTGGTATCAGGATGATGTTGGCCTCATAAAATGAGTTAGGGAGGATTCCTTCTTTCTCTATTGATTGGAATAGTTTCAGAAGGAATGGTACCAGCTCCTCCTTGTACCTCTGTTAGAAACCAGCTGTGAATCCATCTGGTCCTGGGCTTTTTTTGGTGGGTAGGCTATTAATTGTTGCCTCAATTTCAGAGCCTGCTATTGGTCTATTCAGGGATTCAACTTCTTCCTGGTTTAGTCTTGGGAGAGTGTAAGTGTCCAGGAAATTATCCATTTCTTCTAGATTTTCTAGTTGATTTGCGTAGAGGTGTTTATAGTATTCTCTGATGGTAGTTTGTGTTTCTGTGGGGTCGGTGGTGATATCCCCTTTATCATTTTTTATTGCGTCTGTTTGATTCCTCTCTCTTTTCTTCTTTATTAGTCTTGCTAGCGGTCTGTCAATTTTGTTGATCTTTTCAAAAAACCAACTCCTGGATTCATTGATTTTTTGGAGGGTTTTTTGTGTCTCTATCTCCTTCAGTTCTGCTCTGATCTTAGTTATTTCTTGCCTTCTGCTAGCTTTTGAATGTGTTTGCTCTTGTCTCTCTAGTGTGTTTAATTGTGATGTTAGAGTGTCAATTTTAGATCTTTCCTGCTTTCTCTTGTGGGCATTTAGTGGTATGAATTTCCCTCTACACACTGCTTTAAATGTGTCCCAGAGATTCTGGTATGTTGTATCTTTGTTCTCATTGGTTTCAAAGAACATCTTTATTTCTGCTTTCATTTCGTTATGTACCCAGTAGTCATTCAGGAGCAGGTTGTTCAGTTTCCATGTAGTTGAGCGGTTTTGATTGAGTTTCTTAGTCCTGAGTTCTAGTTTTATTGCACTGTGGTCTGAGAGACAGTTTGTTATAATTTCTGTTCTTTTACATTTGCTGAGGAGTGCTTTACTTCCAATTATGTGGTCAATTTTGGAATAAGTGTGATGTGGTGCTGAGAAGAATGTATATTCTGTTGACTTGGGGTGGAGAGTTCTACAGATATCTATTAGGTCCGCTTGGTGCAGAGATGAGTTCAATTCCTGGATATCCTTGTTAACTTTCTGTCTCGTTGATCTGTCTAATGTTGACAGTGGAGTATTGAAGTCTCCCATGATTATTGTATGGGAGTCTAAGTCTCTTTGTAAGTCTCTAAGGACTTGCTTTATGAATCTGGGTGCTCCTGTATTGGGTGCATATATATTTAGGATAGTTAGCTCTTCCTGTTGGATTGATCCCTTTACCATTATGTAATGGCCTTCTTTGTCTCTTTTGATCTTTGATGGTTTAAAGTCTGTTTTATCAGAGACTAGGATTGCAACCCGTGCTTTTTCTTGTTCTCCATTTGCTTGGTAGATCTTCCTCCATCCCTTTATTTTGAGACTATGTATGTCTCTGCATGTGAGATGGGTCTCCTGAAGACAGCAGACTGATGGGTCTTGACTCTTTATCCAGTTTGCCAGTCTGTGTCTTTTAATTGGAGCATTTAGTCCATTTACATTTAAGGTTAATATTGTTATGTGTGAACTTGATCCTGCCATTATGATATTAACTGGTTATTTTGCTCATTAGTTGATGCAGTTTCTTCCTAGGCTCGATGGTCTTTACATTTTGGCATGTTTTTGCAATGGCTGGTACCGGTTGTTCCTTTCCATGTTTAGGGCTTCCTTCAGGGTCTCTTGTAAGGCAGGCCTGGTGGTGACAAAATCTCTAAGCATTTGCTTATCTGTAAAGAATTTTATTTCTCCTTCACTTATGAAACTTAGTTTGGCTGGATATGAAATTCTGGGTTTAAAATTCTTTTCTTTAAGAACGTTGAATATTGGCCCCCACTCTCTTCTGGCTTGTAGAGTTTCTGCCGAGAGATCTGCTGTCAGTCTGATGGGCTTCCCTTTGTGGGTAACCCGACCTTTCTCTCTGGCTGCCCTTAAGATTTTTTCCTTCATTTCAACTTTGGTGAATCTGGCAATTATGTGTCTTGGAGTTGCTCTTCTGGAGGAGTATCTTTGTGGCGTTCTCTGTATTTCCTGAATTTGAATGTTGGCCTGCCCTGCTAGGTTGGGGAAGTTCTCCTGGATGATATCCTGTAGAGTGTTTTCCAATTTGGTTCCATTTTCCCCCTCACTTTCAGGCACCCCAATCAGACATAGATTTGGTCTTTTTACATAATCCCATACTTCTTGCAGGCTTTGTTCATTTCTTTTTCTGCTTTTTTCTTTTGGTTTCTCTTCTCACTTTATTTCATTCATTTGATCCTCCATCACTGATACTCTTTCTTCCAGTTGATCGAGTCGGTTACTGAAGCTTGTGCATTTGTCACGTATTTCTCGTGTCATGGTTTTCATCTCTGTCATTTCGTTTATGACCTTCTCTGCATTAATTATTCTAGCTGTCAATTCTTCCACTCTTTTTTCAAGATTTTTAGTTTCTTTGCGCTGGGTACGTAATTCCTCCTTTAGCTCTGAGAGGTTTGATGGACTGAAGCCTTCTTCTCTCATCTCGTCAAAGTCATTCTCTGACCAACTTTTATCCGTTGCTGGTGATGGGCTGTGCTCCTTTGCAGGGGGAGATGCGCTCTTAGTTTTTGAATTTCCAGCTTTTCTGCCCTGCTTTTTCCCATCTTTGTGGTTTTATCTGTCTCTGGTCTTTGATGATGGTGACATACTGATGGGGTTTTGGTATAGGTGTCCTTCCTGTTTGATAGTTTTCCTTCTGACAGTCAGGACCCTCAGCTATAGTTCTGTTGGAGATTGCTTGAGGTCCACTCCAGACCCTGTTTGCCTGGGTATCAGCAGCAGAGGTTGCAGAAGATAGAATATTGCTGAACAGCGAGTGCACCTGTCTGATTCTTGCTTTGGAAGCTTCCTCTCAGGGGTGTACTCCACCCTGTGAGGTATGGGGTGTCAGACTGCCCCTAGTGGGGGATGTCTCCCAGTTAGGCTACTCAGCGGTCAGGGACCCACTTGAGCAGGCAGCCTGCCCTTTCTCAGATCTCAACCTCCGTGTTGGGAGATCCACTGCTCTCTTCAAACTGTCAGACAGAGTCGTTCGCATCTGCACAGGCCTCTGCTGCTTCCCCTGTTATTTTTTAGCTGTGTGCTGTCCCCAGAGGCGGAGTCTACAGAGACAGGCAGGTTTCCTTGAGCTGATGTGAGCTCCACCTAGTTCGAGCTTCCCAGCGGCTTTGTTTACCTACTTAAGCCTCAGCGATGGCGGGCTCCCCTTCCCCAGCCTCGCTGCTGCCTTGCGGCTAGATTGCGGCAGACTGCTGTGTTAGCAAGGAGGGAGGCTCCATGGGTTTGGGACCCTCCCGGCCAGGTATGGGATATATTCTCCTGGTGTGCGGGTGTGCTTACAGTGCAGTATTTGGGTGGGAATTACCCGATTTTCCAGGTGTTGTGTGTCTCAGTTCCCCTGGCTAGGAAAAGGGACTCCCTTCCCCCTTGCGCTTCCCAGGTGAGGTGATGCCTCGCCCTGCTTCAGCTCTCGCTGGTCAGGCTGCAGCAGCTGACCAGCACCGATTGTCCGGCACTCCCGAGTGAGATGACCCCAGTACCTCAGTTGAAAATGCTGAAATCACTGGTCTTCTGTGTCGCTCGCGCTGGGAGATGGAGACTGGAGCTGTTCCTATTCGGCCATCTTGCTCCGCCCCTCGTGTGAGCATATCTTTATTAAATTATCCATTCTCCATAATATTTTTAGGTATTCCTCTAAATTTTTCGAAGTCAAGTTGTTTCATATGGCTGAAAGAATAAAATGATGATATTTTAGATATTTGTAGAAAGTGCTACTGAATGTAAAAGTTTGAAGATAGTGAAGGAAACAGACAATGAATCTTCCTAGAAATGTTTTCTTGATTGGAAGACAGATAACTCAGAAGACCAGAAGATATATACTTGTTGTACACTTTATCCAGAATAGAAATTGTGATCCTTATAGATTCTTCATAATGTATGATGCTGATGCCAGTATCGTACTCAAATATCCGAACATGCATTACAGGTTTACTAAGGTTTGGTCAAAAAACTAGCATGAATGAACACAATATATGCTCCCCAATTATACACACCACAATTATACTCTCTCTAAACACACATGGCAGACAGGTTAAAGCTTCACATGCACCTTGTAAATCTGTAAAAATAAAAATTTAAAAACAGTAAAATAACCTAAAAGGAAAAGTAAATATACAAAGTGACATAGCAACAGATGAACAGAAAAGAATCCCCCAAGAATAGTAGGAAGTGGAAGCCTCACTTTTTTCTAGTTTCTACTGAAGTGGTAGCCTCTCCATGCTTTTCTAACTGCCATTTTTACCCTATCACTTAATGCTTTTTAACCATTTATCTTCACAGCATTTGTTATTAACTTATGTACAGAGTTTAGATTTCCTTGTACGCTTGTGAGGGGAGGGATTTTTATTGTCACTGTACCTCCAACATCTATGTATCTCACAGTGCATGCTGAATAAGATTAGTTTATAGAAGAATATATGACATCCATATTGTATAAAGAACTTCCACAAATGAATAAAAGAAAAACTAATTATCTATTTTAAAATGAAGAAATGAGAATGAATACATGAAGGCAATTAATAACCTAGGGAACCTAAATGTCAGGTAAGTATAGAACTATAAGCAAAGAAACTTTTCCTTTTGAAGGTATTTTTTTGAAATTTTAAAATCATTGTGATAGTTTTTTTTTTAAAGTTGCTATATTGACTTCATAATTGTTTACTTAGACTTAATCTTCAGATTATACTCAAAGAAAATAATCATATTGAATCTAAACTGACTGAAGAGTTTATTCTCTGATCCAAAATTAAAGAGCTATATAGATTTCATTAATGACTTAAACATTTCAATTTGGACTAAAAAAAAAAAAAACAAAAGAATAATAATTTCTGTGAAGTTTTGATTTGGCTATGGTTATCCTCTATGGCAAAGGTAACAGTGTTAAGAAAAGTTCAGTTTGAACTGCTGATTAAAGCCAAACATCAAGTAGGTGTGATATGTCCATCATTTCTGATTTTCTGCCAATAAAAGTACAAATTACACTGTGCTCATGCTGGCACGTCACACAAATTTAGAGCCTTCTCTCTGATTTCTTATGCCCTGTCTACAACTGATTCATGTGTGACTTTGGGATGAATTCCTTGAGAATAGTTGATATTTGTGAAGTCTTTTGAGGGAAAGTGCACTTGAAATCCCACATTCTAGGAAAAGAGGTAGATTTTTAGATTCCATTTGCATTTCTAAAATCTGTCTTGATTTTCATAAAATTTTCTCAGCTAATATTTATGAAAAGCATTTTATAGATAAAATAATATTCAGATCCTATATAAATCTATGGGATATATAGATGTGGTAAGAAATTGTTATAGTCACTTCCCAGGTTAGGTACATCTAACTTGATTTTCATTAGCACTTAATATAGCTTGAAGGAAAAACCATAATTCAGTATGTATCCAGTCTGTAGCCACATCCATGGCCAGAGTAAAGTAACTCAGAATTTATTTGAGCAATAAGAAGCCAAAAGAAATAACAAAGACAACTTTTGGAAGAGCTGAATTATTTGCAAATGAATGAAACTTGTACTTATTGTATGTTTTCAATCAGTGAGTTTTCTTTTGCTACTGAAGAGATGTCAATATATACCTAATTCTTTATATGAATATGGTTATTCTCACCACAACAGATTTTCTATTCACTTAAAATTATTAATCTATCATATTTGATAACCAGTAATGAACCAATCTGCCTATAATGTGCTTTTCTGATTCATGCTATGAACAGAATAAATTCTGCATGTAGAATCTTTATCTTACTCCAGCAGCTCCATAAACTTTGAAACACTGGGTCTCCTTTGACCTAGTCTTGTAATATACAAAGCTATAAATGCCTAGCTTTCTGAAGTAATAATGCTTCAATTTTTAGCCATTTATTAATATGAAGTAATTCCTACTTTACTTTTAGATATATTTAGAAATTTGCCTAATAAGTTTTATTTAGAAAGACAATATTTAAATCCTCTTTTTTTCATACCTGGCACTTTGTTGTGAGAACCTGAAAGTTAGAGATAGTCTACAGCAAAATCTAATACATTAGACCTTCTCGATTACTTAGCATAGAGAAGTAGCATGTGAAATCTTCTCTTGAGGTGGCATATATTGCCATGACTATTCAGAGATGACTTTGGGATCAAATTATCCAGGTTTTGGTTCACTTAACTGAGAACTTTGCACGCTTTTATTATTTATTTATTTATATATTTTTTGAGACCGGGTCTTCCTCTGTCATCCAGGCTGGAGTGCAGTGGCATGATCTTGGCTCACTGCAACCTCTGTCTCCCGGGTTCAAGTGGTTCTCCTGACTCAGCCTCCCCAGTAGCTGGGATTACAAGCACATGCCACGATGCCTGGCTATTTTGCTACTTTTGTATTTTTAGCATAGACAAGGTTTCACCTTGTTGGCCAGGCTAGTCTCAAACTCTTGACCTCAAGTGATCCATTTTGTTGGGTGCTTTATATACCTTGTTCATTTACATCTCACTAAGACCCTGTGAATTAGGCATTATGGTCCTTATTTTACAAACAAATTATTTAGTGACCTTCAGTGATTTTCCAAAGGCCAGATTTGATTTTACTTCTCCCTGATACTTAAAACATTTAAATGGAAATTGAACTAGCCATTGTATAGTTAGAAACTGAGGAAAGAAAGCAACCTCTACTATACATACTAAAATTACTAAAGGAGAAAATTATTCTCTATTCTGTATTTAAATAAATTTCTCAATAAAAACTTATATATAATTTTGTGTCCTTTTAAATTTGAGTATATTTGTTGTGATGCTTAAGTCAATTTCCAGTCATTGTGAGGGACTTCTAGAAGAGGTTTAAGATGTAGAAAAATATGTATAATTTAACTCATATCATCATGGTATATGAGTATTATGATATCTAGACTGGAAGGTGGTGGAACAGAGAGAACATGGACATGGGAGGCAGTGAAATGTGGACTTAAATTCAGGGTTTGCCCTTGACTGCTTGTGTAGTCTTGGTCAAGTTATTCAACCTTTCTAATATTCTTTTTTTTTTTTTTTTTTTTTTTTTTTTGAGAATGAGTCTTGCTCTGTTGCCTCTGACTAGAGTGCAGTGGTGCTCTCAGCTTACTGCAGCCTCTACTGTCTCCTGGGTCCAAGTGATTCTCTTGCCTCAACCTCCCAAGTAGTTAGGATTACAGGCTCCTGCTATCATGCCTGGCTAATTTTGTATTTTTAGTAGAGACGGGGTTTCACCTTGTTGGCCAGACTGGTCTCGAACTCCTGACCTCAGTTGATCTGCCCACCTCGGTCTCCTTTGTGCTGCGATTACAGGTCTGAGTCACTGCGCCCCACAGCCTTTCTAAGATTCAATTTTCTCCTATATAGAATAAAAGTAAAAATTTTTACTTTGGATGAATCTAGTGATAATTTGATTAGAATATATAAAAATGCACATTTTTACTTGTGAAATTTGTCATTATTATTTGTTTTTCGTATTTAATGTTTGAGGAATGAGAAATAGATTCTATGTGTATTCTAAATTTACTTTTTGAAGAGAATTATTATTTTAATAAATTCAGAATCAATTCTGTAATCTAAATCTTCTGATTGAAGCAGTCTAAAATTGTGTAGCACAAATTATGATATTCGAATGTTCATACTCCATGAATCTGTGTAATTTCATTGAAGGCTTCAGGATCATGCTGAAATTTCTGGTTAAGGAAATCAGGTATAAAAACGAAATGGATATTTATAAAAGTCAGAGATAGGGTTTCTTTGAAATGGTGATTATTGGTGAAAAGCAAAATATGATACTTCCAGTAGCTGAACCTAACCTTTCAAAATCCAAGAGTATAAAATAAGTATATAGTTTAAAATTAGAAAATACTGTGTATCATATACATACATACACACACACACATACACACACACCTTTTAGGAGAAGTAAAACTGCCTAGCTTGATATAAAGGGTCAATTGTTTTAAAAGGGTAAAAAAAAGAGAGAAAATACAGGCATTTTTAAAGTTTGGGATTTTTAAAAGCAAGTATAGAAACATAAATAACATAATAAATAAATGTAACAATGATAAGCTAAACTAAGAATATTCCATACACAAACTCATTTTAGATAAAAATTGCATTTTCTTAAACAGTAATTACCTTACTTGACTCTTTGTTAATTTTTTAAATAACTGAATAAAATTAGAGAAAATTAAATTTTGTCAAGCATTTATATCCTTTGTGTTTTCTGCTTCATCAATAAGGAAGACATAATTGTGAAATACTGGAAATCTCATGTATTTCCTTTTGTCCCCACTCCAGCTAATGCTTTACTCAGAGCTCAGATGAATTTAGAGGTACTTTAGTAAGAATTATGTTACATTTATTTTTCAGACCAATTCATACTTTTAATATGGATTTTACATTAATACTGTGAGACTTCCTTGAATTCCCAAGACTGGGCGAGGTGTTTTTCTTAAGCACGGCACTAGCAACACTCGTTATACTCTTATTGAACTTATAATAGATGAATTATTGAAATATCTTGCAGCTTAGATATAATGGAATGACTCATACCTTTAAAATGGGTCATGTACCATAGTATAATTACTAAATTATTTATAAATGTCCTCCATTAGATTACAACCTTTTGGAGGCCAAAGACAGAAGGTATCTGTTACCACTGTATCATGAGTAAAAAGCACATTGCCTGCTTCAATGTAGGTGACACATTTTTATGAAAAGAGTACATAAAACAGTGTCACACATAATGAATTTCTACAGATCCTTTTCTTTCTTCTTTTAATAATATCAACTATTATAATGTGTCAACTCTAAGAAACAATGTTATTTTTCTTACAAAGAACCTACACAAGCTTTTATGGTAGGTTCTTATTCATGATCTTTTATAACATTTTGTAAAAGAACACAAATTAAAATTCATCTTTCTCTAAAAAGATGTTTCAAATGGGTTTTTTAATTTAAAAAGTGAAAAAATATTTTGCTCTCATTGATATTTTAAATATCTACATTTATTTACAGAGAGGGGAATCAACTTAAGTATATAAACACAGAAATATATATATATACACACGTACACTACATGTACACTTACATACTTCATATATGTGTGTATATATAAGGTATTTAACAAAATATGTATACACTTGTAAATTAATGTTGCCTCATAAAAAAAGATTAATGAAATTTTTCTTCATGTGTTTATGTTAATTTCCTTTCTTCATCTTTATTTATGTGATATACACTCCATAGTTTGTACTGACAAACTTCAAGATAACATTTCAAAGTTACCTGTGTGAAATAATCAAAATAAATAAAGATATCTTTTATATATGATAATATTATAATGTGGACAGAAAAGAAACATTTTGGGAATACATATTTATTATTATGGAGATAATTCTGACATTTATTAATTGGTTATTATGTATCAGATAATTCTCAAAATACTTTTCCATAATTTATCTCACTTACTCTTTACATCCAATCTACAGAGTAGATGCTTTTTGTCCATATTGTATGGAAGAGGATACTGAAATGCAGTGAGAAGAAACTTGCCTTGGACCACATTGCCAGTAACTGGTCCAGCCTGAACCCAATTCCAGAAAGCCTGATTCTCTGGTCCAGGTTTCTGACCACCGTCTATCCCACGTTGCTAAATAAAGTATACCATGTAATAAAGATTCGGAACTCTTCAACATTAATGGGAACCTAATATGCTGTAAGAAAGGCACACAAATTTCCTGCAAGGCTTCATTCATTAATTCAATTATATTATTTTTGTTAAAATAATGTTTCCAAAGAAAAAGAAGTTTTAAAACTGTTAAATTGCAGTTATTGCTGGGGAGTATCACTGAATCTAATTCTGGAGACTTCGTAAAGCATTCTACCATCAGTTTCTAAAATTTCATCAGCATTGTGCAGAAATATATGCAGAGAGCTAATCATCGGCAATATGCCAAATCCCATTCTGAAATCAGACAAGGAAATGGTGTCAACATCATGAAGTATATTGTTAAATATCAGGTGTCCTAATTATTTAAAAATTGTTATATTATCTTTTAATTGTTTCCATACTTGTTTTCTTTTGTTGTTTATCTTTATCTTTGCCAGGATCCTCCCTATACTGTAAGTTCAGTGAATATCAAGGATTTATCTTTCTTTTTACTTTCAAATCACCAGATCAATTTGACACTGTCAATGTCTTCTTTAAAAAAAATGATATTGGCTGGGCACAGTGGCTCATGCCTGTAATCCCAGCACTTTGGGAGGCCGAGGCAGGCAGATCATCTGAGGTCAGGAGTTTGAGACCAGCCTGGCCAATATAGTGAAACCGCTTCTCTACTAAAAATACAAAAATTTGCTGAGTGTGGTGGTGTGCGCCTGTAATCCCAGCTACTCGGGAGGCTGAGGCAGCAGAATCACTTGAACCTGGGAGGTTGAGTTGTGCAGTGAGCCGAGACTGCATCACTACACTCCAGCCTGGATGACAGAGCAAGGCTCTGTCTTAAAAAAAAAAAAAACAAAAAAGAAAAGAAAAGAAAAGAAAAAGAATTGATGTTTATTAGGTTTCGGGAGGAGAAAATGATCAGAAGTTTGGGAAAAATTCTTGTTGAAAATATTTTTTTAATAAATTGTAATAGATAGCCTTGGCTTGATTAAAATAAAAATATGAATAAGAAAAATAAAGGTCCCAAGGTAGCTACCACAATGTTCATTCCAAGGAGGAAAGTCTTACATCCAGATGAAGGTTTTCAACTAAGAAACATAAGAAGACTCCTTTTAGATAAAGTTAGAGCAATGAATTAGTGGTTTAGTGTACATTATTATCACATAGAGAGCTCACTAACATGCAGATACATGAGCCACATTCGACCGCATGCCTAGTAAGTCAGTATATCCGTTTGCAGAACACAGTAGCCTGCATTTTTATCATGCCCAACTAGATACCAAGATTGCATACTTGAAAAACACTGGTTTAAAGATAAGGAAAATATTAACATCAGGGATAACTATTTTGTAGAAACAAACTTGATAGTATGTATGAATATTTGTACAAGAATTGTACTAAACATAATGTTTAGCACAAAGAAAAGGTATGGAGTTGACAATGCCCTGAATAGCCATCAATAGACAAATAATTGAATACATTGTTTTCCATTCATATACATAAGGCAATCATTAAAAATTGGACCAGATCTTTATAAACTAATCTAGTTAGACTCCCAAGGTGTACAGTTACATGAGAAAACGCTAAGAACTTCTATATATGTGCATTTGAATCTATATAATTGTACAAGCCTGAGGAAAAGGTTGAAGGATGTAAAAATTAGGCAATTAACATGGATTGAGGGATTTTGGGGTCCTGGAGAATAGAGAAGAATATACAGAAAAATAAATTCAAAACTATATCCAAATAAGAAATCATCGAGACAGAAAACTGAAGAATATAAATTTCTGCCTATGACAAGTAGAAAAAATAGAATATGCACATGGACATGAACAGGATGTGATAAGGTAACATTGTTTCACTCTTACGATTATTGGTTACTTCATCATTAATTGCAAAATAATGAAGTATTGAAAATTAAATAGAAAAAGAGTATAGAATTTTGATGGATGGCAATGGTAGTAAGGTCACCTGTAATCCAAATGACCACGTCATCCAAATACATATATATTTGTGTATCATTGTGAAATTTGCTGCATAACTATAAAGAAGTCAAAAATACAGGGGGACATGTGCAATTTTGTAGTCTCATTCTCAGGGGTCAACAAACATTTTCAACAAAGAGCCAGAGAGAACATTTTTTTATGCTTTGGAGGGCACACCGTTTCCATCTATTACAATTTACCAGCTCTAACTTTGTAGTGCAAAAGCAGCTGTCGATAACACATAAACAAAGGAGCTTAGCTGTGGTCCAGTGCAATTTTATATACAAAAAAAAAAAAAAAAAGGCATCAGGACATAATTGGCGGTAGAGCAATACTGTCAGCTTCTATTCTACACTGACAAAAAAAAAAAAAAAGATGATTATAACTGTCCACATCTAACCTGAAAAAGCATGGTGAGGAGCAAGTGCGAGTAAAGTCTATTTGTAAACTGCAATTCTAATGCAAAATAGTATATCATTAGTTATATTTTATGTTTTAGTATATCACTACTTTCCCAAATTAATGAAGTTGTTTTATCTGTGTTTCCTTACAGAAGGGAGGTTATAGAATAAATATAATAAAAATTACATTTTTTCTGTCTATTTTGATTACAATTATAGTCACAAGAGAGAAAAGATTGTTTTATTCTTTTGCTTCTGTCTGCATGTTCTATTAAGTCATGCATTGCTTAATTATGTGACTATGTCCTGAGAAATTCACCATTAGGCTGTTTCATCACTGTGAGAATATCATAGAGTATACATACACACACCTAGATGGTATAGCCTACTACACACCTAGGCTGTATGATATAGACTATTGCTCCTAGTCTACAAATCTGTATAGCATGTGATATGGTTTGGCTGTGTTCCCACCCAAATTTCATCTTGAATTCCCACATGTTGTAGGAGGGACCCAGTAGGAGGTAATTGAATCATGTGGATAAGTTTCTCCTGTGTTGTTCTCATGATAATGAATAAGTCTCATAAGATCTGATGGTATTAAAGGGAGGAGTTCCCGGCCAGCCACCGTGGCTCATGCCTGTAATCCCAACACTTTGGATGGCTGGGGCGAGTGGATCACCCGAGGTCAGAAGTTAGAGACTAGCCTGGCCAACATGGTGAAACACTGTCTCTACTAAAATACAAAAATTAGTCGGGCGTGATGGCAGGTGCCTATAATCCTAGCTACTCAGGAGGCTGAGGCATGAGAATCTCTTGAACCCGAGAAGCAGAGGTTGCAGTGAGCTGAAATCATACCACTGCACTCCAGCCTGGGCAACAGAGTGAGACTTTATCTCAAAAATAAAAGGAGTTCCCCTGCACAAGCTCTCTCTCTCTTTGCCTGCTGCCATCCATGTAAGACATGACTTGGTCTTCCTTGCCTTCTGCCATGAATGTGAGGCTTCTCCAGCCATGTGGAACTGTGTACGTCCAATTAAATGTCTTTTTTTTTTTTTTTTTTTTTTTTTTTTTTGTAATTTGCTCAGTCTTGGGTATATCTTTATTAGCAGTGTGAAAATGGACTAATACAGCATGTTATCATACTGAATATTGCAGATGATGGTAACAGAATAGTAAGTACATATACATCTAAACATAGAAAAGGTATAGTAAAAATACTGTATAAAATATTTTTAAAAATGGTACACCTGTATAGGGTACTTACCATGGATGGAGCTTGTAGGATTGAAAGTTCCTCTGGCTGAGTCAATGAATGAGTGTGAGTGAATGTGAAAACCTAGTCCATTTCTCTATACTACTGAGAACTTTAAAATCCTGTACATTTAGACTTACTAAATTTATTTAAAAATTGTTCCTACTTCAATAACTTTCTTACTTTATAAGCTTAATTTGTAAAACTTTTTGTTTTGTGATAAAGAATGTTTCTATGATTTTAAATAGAAAATATATCTACCTTATTTTGTTAAAAAATGAACAGTGCCTGGAGTAAGAGCCCAAAAGCCTAAATTACATTTGTGATATGTGAGTTCTGTGATATAGGGAAATACCATGAAACTCTCTGGCTCTTCCTTAGCTTGTGAAATGTGTCAGTGAAGTCTATTTATCTAGGGCACTAGTTTCCTCTAATAAAATAGGACATTTTAAGATAATCTGGAGGCCGGGCGCAGTGGCTCAAGCCTGTAATCCCAGCACTTTGGGAGGCCGAGACGGGCGGATCACGAGGTCAGGAGATCCAGACCATCCTGGCTAACACGGTGAAACCCCGTCTCTACTAAAAATACAAAAAAACTAGCCGGGCAAGGTGGCGGGCGCCTGTAGTCCCAGCTACTCCGGAGGCTGAGGCAGGAGAATGGCGTAAAACCCGGGAGGCGGAGCTTGCAGTGAGCTGAGATCCGGCCACTGCACTCCAGCCCCGGCAAAAGAGCAAGACTCCCTCTCAAAGAAAAAAAAAAAAAAGATAATCTGGAAAAGCTTGGGGCAGAGTTAAAAATTTTGGAAAGGAGATTTCCAGGGAAAAACATAAATCTAAGATATCTACCTCTTCATGATGAAATTGGCAGAGCATTTGGGAAAAAATATTAAGACAGAAAATTATTCAAGTGAAAAATGAGGTGATTAATAAGCATGAGTATGGGAGGAAATATATGTTTACTCCACAGAGGAAATATGTATATTCATTCACAAGTTGAATCTCCAGTGAAGGAGCCAATTCATAAACACCCATCATTGAGTTAACTAAAAATAGATGCATACTTATGACAAGAGGACAGGGGAGGAGGAGATAGTACATTGTTAAAGAGTGAAACTCTCACCTATATAAGAAAAATTTAATAGTACATGTTTGAAAGTAGATAAAACAAGGAAGATGAGTCTGTACACATTATTTACAAATGTTTAGCTTAACTACCATTGGAATAAAAATGTCAAAAAATGTTAAAAGATTTTGTCTTTATGGAACTGGACTGATAAATAGCATGAGGAAGTAGAAAGGTTTGAATTTAAGAACTAAATTTTCACTATAAACAGTTCAGTGGTATTTGATATTTCAATTATATATTTAATTATATTGGATAAAAATAAACATAAATACAGAACATTTGACCAGGTGCAGTGACTCACACCTATAATTCCAGCACTTTGGAAGGCAGAAGCCAAAAGATCACTTGAGCCCAGGAATTCGAAACCAGCCTGGACAACAAAGTGGGGCTCCATCTCTTAAAAAAACAAAAAAAGAAAGAAAGAAAGAAAGAAAGAAAAAATTAGAAGGTCATGATGGCACATGCCTGTAGTCCCAGCTACTTGGGAGGCTCAGGCAAGAGGGTCATTTGAGCCCAAAATGTCCATGGTGGAGACTGCAGTGAGCCATGATAGTACCACTGAACTCCAGCCCAGGAAATAGAGCAGAGACTCTGTCTCAGGAAATAAGTAAATAAATAAAATAGAGAGATCATTATAAAAACACAGTTTAAAAATTTTTTTTAAATGACAAATATTGGTACATATTTATGGGCTACATAGTGATATATCAATACATATAATGTATAGTGATCAAGTCAGGTCTTTAACATATATATCATTTCAAACATTTATCATTTTCGGGGGATGATAAGGTTCAATATCCTCCTTCTAGCTATTTACTAGAAACTCTATACTGTATTATTGTTAAGTACAGTCATCCTACAGTAGTACAGAACTCTAGAACTTATTTTTCAATTCAGTTGAAAAATATGGGTTTCTCTGTAAATTGGATCAGCAGTGAAAACTTATTCTTCTGTAATTCCATAAATTGTCAAATACTAGTTTTGTTCTAACAAAGTGCCAAATGCTTAGACAATTGCTCAGGTGAAAAATGTATTGATTTCAAATTTGTTTCAAGCGTACTTTCTCCTTCCAGCTTAATTGCAGAGCTATATATTCAAATCTATACTACATGTTAGTATAAAGTATATACCTATAGATAAGTTGCTATTTTACATTGCGTCCAAGTTGAATACAGCTAGAGTTGGCAGTTTGAACCAAAGATAATTCATCTAATTCAGTCTTTATATAGAAGTGCGCCTGAACTACATACTAAGAATGATGGAAAAACTAGGCAAAGTTGACATAAGTGCTTACCAAGTGCTTTGAGAATACAGATAATATTACTTTTTGGAATTTTTTCAGAATAAAAGGAAATATCAAAGAAAAGCTTTAGAACAATCATATGTCAATGGCATTTCCAAGATGGTGGCATCTCCACAGATACTTCAGAGGAGTATCATCTAGTCTTTTTACAGAGTGCCCTCTGGAGGCCTAATCAAGTAATTGTAGTTCCTTCTCACTTGCAAGTAAACAAAGACTATAGAACCTCATTTAGTTTTTAAAAGAGGCTCTTCAGTCACTGGCAGCAGCAGCCAGGCAACAATAATTTGCAAACCCTACCCTTTATTAAAATTCATTGTTGCTTTCAGAGTTAGAGAACTATAATTTGAGATATCCAAGCAAGACTGAGAAGAAATAACATTTTATATAATCACTTTCAAGAGCTGCTATATAATTAAACACATGTGCAATTAATTTTAAGCAAAAACAGCAGCCATTATGCAGTGAAAGTTGCTTTATACTAGCCCTGTTTTATAGCAATAGAATGAATATGAAGTCAAGTGTTACGATTTGGCATGATTCCAGTAAATTTACAATTTTGTGAAAGCGCCATCAATAGAGCATTGTTTTTGCTTTACTTTACTTCTCTCCAGCTTTGTGGCTCTGTTTTAGTAACAAAACATGTGGCATACTAGCTGTGGCAGTTTGGGTTATAGCTATAGGATGTATAATACCAAAACATCTATGTTGAAATTTCTTTTATAAAATAAAAACAATCCTATTCATCTGGAGAGAAAAATAAATGAAAAATTGCATATTTGATTTTTCCATAAATATACAATTATTAAATGCATTCATAAATTGAATGAATCATGCAATACTCTGATTTACATGGAATAAACTAGAAATAAACGTCCTGCTCTAAAGGTTTTTTTAAAAATCAACATACAATTTTTATTTCAAAAGTTACATGCTGTCTCTCTGCACAATGCTCAGGATGTAATAATAGCCAAAGTTGAAAAGCAGGGCTACCTTTAAAACATTATCATATCATGTAATTAATTAAAAATTCAAGTTTCATTGTTTTTAGATGAATGAATAATGCACAAGTTTTGTATTTTATGATGTATTTCCTGATAATGGATAGTATCCTTATCAAAAACAAAAACTAATAAACAACTGTCAAATAATTTATTATTTAACTCAAGTTTTAATGTTGATTTGTGTCATTCTGACTCACATAAGGAGTGGAAAAGACTGGTGAAGTAGAGGTTCAATCATAATTTTGAAATGTGTTATTACTAATTTCAATTAGCCTTTGACAGTAAGCCACTTGAGGATTTTGAACTTTTATAATATATGAGAACATCTATTATAAAATACAGGAAACTATACTCTCAATGAACTTCACTGCTTTGTTGAAATGATGCTAGCAGTGGTTCAGAAAATAAATATCTACAAAACACAGCTTTGAAATGAGGAATTGTTTTTACCATTTTAGAAGCCTTTTAGCAGAATTATGACCATAGGAAAAGATTTTAATCCATGGGTAAACCTATGCAATGAGATCTAGTTTAAAATAATACAAGGAGATCTTTCACATGAAGTTTTCTCTGCAAATAGTCTGAAGAGGCCCTTTCAACCGGATCTTGCTTCCTGGTGAGTTTTCTACTTCAACTTCATTAATTAATTCAACTAGCACTTATTTAGTACTTTCTAGATACCACAGATTGCACAATACACTAGGAACAATTAATGAACAAAATAGTTATAATCTCTACGCAGAAGAGATTTTTGTTCTTCATAAATAATAAAGAAGCAAATGTCATGTTCAGTAATTATTTTGTATAAATGCTATTAAAAACTGGAGATTAAAAAAATAAAAGGCTGTTTGAGGCAGTGACATTTAAGATAAAACTGGAAGAAGGGAGCAAGTGTAGAAATAGATTTGTTTGAGGCCGGGCGCGGTGGCTCAAGCCTGTAATCCCAGCACTTTGGGAGGCCGAGATGGGGGGATCACGAGGTCAGGAGATCGAGACCATCCTGGCTAACACGGTGAAACCCGTCTCTACTGAAAAATACAAAAAAACTACCCGGGCGAGTGGCAGACGCCTGTAGTCCCAGCTACTCGGGAGGCTGAGGCAGGAGAAAGGCATGAACCCGGGAGGCGGAGCTTGAAGTGAGCTGAGAGCCGGCCACTGCACTCCAGCCTGGGTGACGGAGCAAGATGATTCCGTCTCAAAAAAAAAAAAAAAAAGAAAAAAGAAATAGATTTGCTTCATCTTCATTTCGTTATGAAGCAAATGTATTTCTACACTTACTGCGTTCTTCCAGCTGGTTCTGCACATGTAACCCAGAACTCAAAGTATAATAAAAATAATAAATAAATAAATAAACGAAATAGACTTGCTTTGTTTCAAGGAACTGGAAAGACGCCTCTTTAGCTGTAGTATAGTGTGCACTAAGCCAGGACACCTAGACATTTTCGTCCATGGATGGTATTATAAACAAAATGAGAGTCAGTTGAAACATTTAAACTGGGAGTGACATGTTATGATTCAACTTTTAAGTCTGTCATTCTTACTGTGTAGTCTAATGGATTACAAGGAGGCAAAAATGGAAATAGGTATTCCAAGTAGGGGCATATTGCAGCATCTTAGTGAGAGACTTGGTGAGTTTGAAATAAGGTGGTAGCAATGGAGATTAAAAGAAGGGCGCAAATGTGCAATATAGTTTGGGGGTAGATATGGTATAATCCACAGATGAATCACAAAAAAAAAAAAAAAAAAAAAAAAAGAATAAGAGGAGTCACAGAAATAAGGACAATTCCCAACTTTCTCCTTTCAACAATTGGTAAAGTGCTGCTATTTACTAAAGATGGCAAAAATTGGAAAGAAAAGCAAGAAGCCCATTTTGGACATGTGAAATTTGAGACTCCCATGAGGCATCTAAATAGAGATGTTAAACAGGCATTTGGGTATATAAATCTGAAGATGAGATTTGGGCTGGAGATAATTGTGAGAGTTGTCAGCATAGAATCAAACACTATTCTCATTACTCATGTTAATAATCAAGGCCATCCACCTGGAAGAGCAGCTCCAGCAATGGGAAGCAGTATCTTTAGCTCCAGATACTTCTGTCCTTTTTCCTAACCTCTAATAAGTAATTTTTTAATGTATTCCATTTCCCAAGAACTTTGGAAGGCTATGGAAATTATGATTTCCATAGTGATGAGATGCAGGATAGTGTAATGGGAAAAAATCATTCACCCCACATAAAAATATATATCCATCATTAATTAATGTTGTGGCTTTGAGCAGGCTGCTCAGTGTCTTTGGGCTTCTATTTTCCCATCCTCCATGTAAATGGGCAGCTAAAAATGCCCTTTCAACCTATTGAGTAGATGTGTTCATATCTTGTGTCAGGACAATCTCACCTAAAATGTATTAGTTAAAAAAAAAAAAAAGGCAGTTTTTAAACTTAAGGTGTTATTAAATAGAGCTTATAATATTATCCCTCCCAGATCATATTGTATACTAGAAGCCCTCTTATTTAAAAATAGTCATGGCAATCTAAAAATGCGGACAGATCAACAATAATCCATTTGGTACCAGTTATTCTCAATGATGAATAAAGACTGTTAACCAAAATATTTTGCCTGTTAACCACACCACTCTGATAATAATTTTTGCTTAAGAATTTGAAAACTAAGTTTTACACAGGCTTGCACACAATTGTTGCCCTTGAGAATTGTCTAAAATATTAACTTATTTATGAGTTCCAGTCTTTTAGTCATTGGCATTTTGTTAAGAAGCTATTCAGATAAAGAAAATAGAAATGAACTGTCTTCAAGATGCTGTTGTTTTCAGTTGCAAATATATACTATATGTATATTTGAAATTATATATACTTAATATATGTTTAATTTTAAATGTATACACTTTAAGCTAATACCATCATGAAAGTACAATTTGTTTCCAATTAGCATAATGAGAGTGATAATTAATACTCAACATCTATTGGAAATTGAAATTAGAGAGAAATAATTTATTTCAAACAGGAAATTAAATATTTGATTTGTCTCCTTAAGTAATTTCAGATTACAATATCTTTCATGTTGGCTCTGTTTAATTATTGTGGGGATTTTGATAATCCTGCACATTTTCCAAATGAAAACAAGGTATTAATTATATTAAATGGAGAATAGGAAAATGGGCTGCAGTTTCCGAAATGGTCAGTAGAGAGCCTCAGTAAGGCTACTATTGTTAACACTTTCTCTACTTCTTTAAGGGAGTAATGACTAAGTTATATTAATGTCTAACATTGCAAAATAAATGGTCATTCCGTCTGTCCAAAAAAATTTTAATACTAAGTTAAAATGTAATTATGGACTTCTTTTAAGAAAACAAAACAAAAACAAACACAACCCTTCTGAGTTAGTGTATGAAGTGAAAGGAAAAGAAAGGATATTTTAAAATGGTGGTTAGTGACTTTCTTTGTCAATTTAGTATGTGTATGTTCATTGGCTCCAAAAATTGGAGCTAATAAATAGCTCCAAGCTAATAAATAGCAAAGCAAGAATATGAATCAATTTTGATCTCAACTCCAATTCCACGCGGGTAATACATCACATGTATAGTATGTATATACAATATATATATTAAATTTAATAAGATAATGTCATATATACAGAGTGATTATGATATTAAGTAATCCATATGTGGTTATCTCCAGTTTACACATACAAAAACTGGAGCTGATGAACATGAAGGATCTTGCTGAAGGTCACCCAAGCTAATAAAAAGCAAAGCTAGAATAGGAATCAATTTTGGTATCAACACGAATTCCACAAGGGTAACCACTGCACAATAACTTGAAGTTTGTATTAATCTTTTTAAATGTATTACAGAAATAAAGAAGTATTCATGTAGTGATTATTCCAATATTAATTGGTTTATTTTTACTATTTTATATGTTTATAAAGATTATATATGCTTACCAAATATAGTTAGTTAGATGACACCAATGCTGAGTCCTCTTATGGTAAGCATTTTGTTCAGTAAATAGAATTTTACATAAAAAACATTCTCTCCATTTAGTTCTGTCCACCTAGAACAATATAGTGCTATCTAATAAACAGATAATTAAAGACATTGTTGAATATATGATAAATTATTTCGAACTATTAAGATTATGTCATAAAATAGTTTTATGATGTTTACAATTGTTACTGATAGAAAAATGATGTATAAAATATTCTGTTCTGTGATCTTTTTAAAGTATGTATTTTCTATAGAAAAAGCTTGGAGATAAGCACATCCTGCTTATTATCTCTGCATGGCATAATAATGTCTGCTTGTTTGTAATTTATTATAATTTGAAGATTTTCTACAGTAAGTAGACCCAACAGCATTACAGTAATAATAATATAAACATATAAGATTTGGCATCAAATAATAACCAGGCTAACTTTTTAACATTGCTTACTTCTTCACAGATGCTTATCCCCTGCGTTCATCGATTCCATCCCCATAGGACCACTGTCTAGTACAGAACTGTTTTGGATTATTTTCTGGAGTATTTGCATAACATAATGAAATGTCTTGGTGGTGTGGCCCAAGTCTAAACACGAAATTTATGTTTTTTATATGTACATTATATATATATATATATATATATATATATATATATATATAGCCTGAAGACAATTCTATACAGTATTTTCAATTATTTTGTACGTGAAACAAAGTTTTGACTGTGACACATCACATGAGGTCAGACATGGAATTTTCCACTTGTAGCGTCTTGTCTACACTCACAGTGTCCTGGGTTTTGAAGAATGTTTGAATTTCAGGTTTTGGGATTAGTAATGCTCAGCCTGTATGTGAGGCAGATATTATTATCACTCTAATCAGTGAATGTTTATTGAGCACTTTTTATGTCATATACTCTGGGCTAAAATACAATAATGGACAAAGTAGACATAGACCATGCTTTAATAAAACAAGTAAGAAAATTGTTCCACAGAGGGGTTAAGTACTTACCTGAGGTTGCACAAACAGAACATCAGGGCTTGAGATCCTTTTAAAATCACTTTACTACAAGTTTTAAGAACACGCTTAGACAAACAAGTAGAGTAAGAAATTGTTATATGAGAAAAGTGAATTTAAATCATAGGTGTCATTAATGCCAGGAAGATTTCAGTCTTTTGTCAATGGGAAATAAAACACAATGATAAATTCCTAAGTGTGAAAGTGACTTTAATTGACTGATACAAAATAATTAGTTTACCACTTGTTCAAGACCTTTTTTTTCTCTAGTTGAAGAAGTCTCCTTCTGTCGTCTTTAGTCTTCTCCTGTTCTCTGTTCCAATTCAGCCTTGATTCTCTTTTCATAACTACATTTAAAAAATAAAATCCTCGTCATGCTCTTTAACTTTTGTGAAAATGTTTCATGTGCTCCTCTGACTGTGGGCTAAAATCTAAGGTAATCAACAATGTTTACAAGGTGCTTTACAATCCGGCCCCAAAATGTCTTTAAAACTTTGTGTCCATTTGTCCATTAGAAGGACAGTATCTTCTAAAGTCTGTTCACCCCAATCTGCCCACCTTTCCCAAATAAGGCTTGTGTATTCATATCGCTGGCTTTGCAAAATGTCCCTTCTTCTGAATAGTCTTTCATTCCATCTTCACCAAGTGAGCTTTTATGATAATTAAAGAGACAAATCAAATATATTTTTTCAGAGTTTTCCAGTAGAATGATTTTTTTTTCTTTTTCTCGTGGCCCCATGACTCTATAAAAATAAAAAAATAAGAGGAGTCCAAAAAACATTTGCAGACAATTAGCGAATAACTCAAGAGAGAAAAGACAAAAAGAAACTATCATGAAAGAGAATAATTAGATAAGTATCTCATGGAGTGAGAAAGGGACTGAAGTTTCCCCCAATATTTATTAGAGAATGACATTTCCTAATAAATTAACTGAAAGTATTTGGCAAGGATGACACCTTTCCTTATAACATAAGTTGTCCTCTATTATCTGTGTGAGAAGGATGTACAACTTATCCTCTGAGAGGAAGTGAAGGCAAAGAGGTGGATATGGATTTGTTCTAAAACCCTTAACACTGAGCACCATATATGTGTGTGTGTGTGTGTGTGTGTGTGTGTGTATGATGTGAATATTAAATATATATATTCGAGTGAAAGTTAGATAGAGATGTAGTTATAGATCGGAACAGTAGTTAAGTATCTATCTATGTATTTATTTAACCTTTACTCACTGTTAGGTCCTTTCTCACCATGATGGTGAGAAATGCAGTCTAATGTACATTAGAGAACCCTCCTCTTTCATTTATCCAGAATCCCCAAAATTAGGGTTGCCAGATTTAGCAAATAAAAATACAGAACGTTCCTGCAATATTTGAGATATACTTATATTAAATATTTACTTACCTGAAATTCATTTAACTGGACTTGTATTTTCTCTGGCATTCCTACTCAATAAAGAAAATCATAATCATCACAGAGATGATTATATTTCCTACCCTTCCAATTCCATTTGAAGGCTCAGTTTCGAAACACCTTTATTTCTGACATGTAATACCAAGGGTTCTAGATTTCAGCTCTTTCAATAGTCTGCTTCTGTTCCAGAGATTTCAACATCACATGTATTTCCCGAAATACAAAGGTCGTTAACAAGCACCTGAAGCTTGAAAAAAAAAAAAAAAGAGCTTGGAATAGGGTAATGGGCAGTGTCATGGGAAATTGTTTTCAGTATTGAGTGTTTTTATAAGAAAGAAAGAAAAAAAGTAGTTCAATAACTTGCTTTTGCAGATATAATACAAATGACAATATAAGGACAACCATTAAATGTCTTTGATCTTTTGATGTCAGTGAAGTAGAGGCACAATGAATGACCTGTAATTAAGTGTGGGGACTAGAACAGTGTAAGAGAAGTAGATGGAAGAGATCAGGGGCAACTGAAGATGGAGGAAGGTTCTATAACCTATGCCAATACTTTAATGAAATGTAGTAAGTGCCAAGACTTTAATGAAATATATAGTAAATATCTTTCTTGGCTCAGTTAAACAATGTGAAAGCTACTTGTTTATAAGCTATGTATAGGCCCCTGTGAAAGATTATAACAGGGTTAATATTATGGAGGCCTATTAAAATTTACTGCATCAATATTAACTACTGTGTTTTTTTTTTGAAAAATTTAAAAATCTTTACTTTTTAGGCAATTTTTGTTTCATAGCAAAATTGAGCAGAAAATACAGAAAGTTTTCATCTCCTTCCCCCACTCACATGTTCCCCCAGGATTAGCATCCTAAGTCAGAATGATACATTTGTTGCTATTGACAAATTTACATTGACAAATCATTATCATTCAAAGCCTATAGTTTACCTTAGAGTTTACTCTTGGTTTTGTATATTCTCCGGCTTTTGACAAATATACAATATATGTCTACCATCATAGTTTCATATAAAATAGGTTTTACTGCTCTAAAAATCCTCTGTGCTCTAGTTATTCATTGCTTTCTCCTCTCTCTTTTAACTTCACTTACTTGTTTGTTGAGGACACTCTATATGTTATATTAACAATTGGAACAAATCAATTGATCAATCATTTCAGAAATATATAGTATTACTGACAACTACATTTAGTTACATATTATAGCAATGCATCTATATTTCACTATGTAGTTTTGTCCATCATTATAGAGTAATTAAGTTTTTAGTATAATAACTCAAAGGCAGCATGGCAGTGTCCCTTACTGTTTCACCATGTTAAACACCTGCAGATGTGAACGTGTTTAAAATAATGTTATATTTTGGTATAGATTTTTTTTCCCCAAAGACAATTGGTTGGTGATTCCATAAAGTTTTATATTTTTTTCCACTTATGGAAATTAAGACCTTCAATTCTACAATGTTCATGTTGCTTTATATTGTTTAGTCACATAAGATGAAACTCTGTGTACACTGAAGTTAATTTAAATCAAAATGAGTCTTATTTGCAGGCATATCCAATACATTTGCTAAATAATAACTCCAAATCTTCTAAAATATCATCTGTGTGTACTTTTATAATTATTTCATACTTATTCATAAACAAGATTGCATATGTCACATGACATAATTCTTATAGATTGAAGAAGAGTTTTAAAGTCGGTATCCTGCTGCACAATATACTTAATGTGATGTCCACATCATAGTTCATTTATACAATTTCCAATGAATGTGTAAGTGGTAGATATGGAATTTTGTGTTTAGATAAAAGAGGAAATTCATGGTCTATTACCCTCCCCTGAAACCCATCTCAAACATTAAATTCTTTTTAAATGGCACAAATGCATAAGAATACAGATAATGGGAGAGAATTAAAATCAAATAAACAATACTTTGGAAGCTGGTAATCAGATGAAGCAGTAGTAACAGACATAGAAGTCACTGGAAGGTTGAATCTTAAGTCACTAGTAGGAAAATCTAAGAAGCAATCCAATTTATATCTCAGAATTCCCTGAAGTCTAATGAATTGGTGGCATTAAGAACCTCTAAAAGAGGCAGTAAAAGTCATGCTTAAAGCAGGAAGATTGCTTCAAAATTCAATTAAGAAGCAATAAGAGGACCAAAAACATGCAGCTAGGCAACTTCCCGTTTTCTACCTCAGCTAAATATTGGAGGTCTTGTCTCTGAATGGGGTAAAACAGTCTCTGAATAGTGGGTTTCAGATACAATTGAAAAGAGAGGCACAATACAAATATGAGATGGAATAAGTGAGTGTTTCCATGCAAAATACTGACATATGATCCACACACATTTTTCAATACTTAACTCAGAAAGTTGCAGCTAGGTCTGTATTCCCTAAGCAGGTGATTGAGAATTATTTTACTTAGAGTATAAGCAGTTCAGTAGGAAAGAAATGCTGTTATAATGGGTCTCTTAACAAAACAATAAAGACAATCACTACACAGTAAAGTACAAATGTATCAACACCACACTTGTACTCAGAACATTTATTCAGCGTTTTACTTTGCTACTTATAAATAGCAAACAAAAATCATCTGACATCTGAAGAAGTTCTCTAGCATAGAAGCTAAAGTCCAAAACAAATAGAATTGAAAAATTTGAAAGAAAAAAGAGGACTATAAGAACAGAAGAAAACTTCTAAAATGAACAAACAAACCTAATGTAATTGTTCTCTGAAATATATAAAACTTGAACACAATTTTCTATAGAAATAAGAACAAAAGAAACCTCTTGGATATAAAAAATACATGTATATGAAATACTAAATAGGATTTAAATGTAACATTAAAGAAAACTTCCATAACGGAGAGAAAAATGTCAGAGATATAGAAATAAGAGAAAAAGTGGTAGTAGCAGCAGTAGTCGTTTAAGTCTAGAAAAGTCTTCAAATAATAGGCATTTTTGAAAGATAAATTAGTAACATTAAGGGGAGAAAGTCACTAAACAAATAACTTTTTCATAAAGCAGAGGACAAGAATTTCTGTACTGAAAGGAAATTCCATATTGAAAGAAAATTGAAAGGGTTCTAAGCCCAGCAAGTATCTAGAACAATTTAGGAAAATAACGTCTTAATTGTCAAATATAAAAAACAAACAAACTGTGAATTGTAAGAAGATACATAGATTTTTAGCAATAGAAATAAGTAGCTCAAATTCAAAGTGCCAGAATTCAGAATGACTTTGATTTTCAAAACATCAACATTAGTACAGAGCCTTGCCTTCCAAATCATAATGTACGTGGTTTCCAAGCTATGAATATGAAAAAAATTGAATACCTGAACCTCTCAGAAAGTTAAACACATCAACAAGCAAAAAATAATAATACTAATAATCCAATTAAAATAGGCAAAATACACAGACACTTCTCAAAAGAAGATAGAAAGGTGGCAAACAAGCAAGAAAAAATGCTCATCATCACTAATCATCAAAGAAATGCAAATCAAAACCACAATGAGATACCATCTTACAGCAGTCAGAATGGCAATTATTAAAAAGTCAAGAAATAACAGATGCTGGCAAGACTGTGGAGAAAAAGGGAACACATACATTGGAGGGAATGCAAACTAGCTCAGCCACTATGGAAAGTATTTTGGAGAATTCTCAAATAACTTAGAACTACCATTGACCCAGCAATCTTATTACTGGGTATATACTCAAAGGAAAAGAAATCAGTATACCAAAAAACACATGCACTCACATGTTCATTGAAGTACTATTCACAATGGGAAAAACACGGGATCAACCTAGGTGCCCATCAACACCAGACCGAATAAAGAAAATGTGATACATATACACCATGGACTAATATGCAGCCATAAAATGAATGAAATCATATTTGTTTTTTTTTTTTTTTTTTTTTTGCAACAACATAGATATGAAACTGGAGACCATTATCCTAAACAAATTAACATAGGAACAGAAAAACCAACGTCACGTGTTCTCATTTATAATTGGGAGCTAAACACTGAATAGACATGGATGTAAAGATAGAAATAATAGACACTGAGGACTTCTGGACCCGGGAAGGAAAGAAGGAGGATGTGGGCCGAAAAACTGCCTATTGGGTATTGTGCTCAGTACCTGGGTGATAGAATCACTGTACCCCAAACAACAGTATCACACAGTATGCCCACATAACAAACCTGCACATTTACCCTCTGAATCCAGCATAAAAGTTGAAAAACATTTCTATATCCATAGAAAGTATCATGGAATTTGAGAATGGTATGAAGATCTATACAGACATGCATTATTTATGTTTTAAACACCCATTCTCTGGAAGTTACTGGTGTTTCTCTGTAACAAAGAAAGAGAACATTGAAAAATACAGAGAAGAAAATATCCAACTAAGAAGAAAGTTGAATGGAATATCAAGAACACTCTCTGGTAATAGAAACAAATGTCCAGATGGAGAAGATTAAAGTACTCTGAAAATCTTTCTTTAAAGAGTTGAAGTTGAATGACTAATACATTTTAATGTATTAGAAAGAGATTCAAACAACTGGCAGAGTTTAAAGTTGTGGTTACACTCAGTATGAAATAAATGAAAAATAAAAGACAGGAAATGTTTAATGTCACGGAAAACAAACATTCAGAAAACTAAAGTACTAATATCAATGAATACCTTTGCTAAGAATAGCATTTATGAAGTTGTAATGTTAACATTCACTGTTTCAACAAAAATCGTAGGAAGAGGAAGTCAGAGGGGTGGATCATAGTTTGGGATGATTAAAAAAAAAAAAAAACAGAGTAAATCTTTCTTTTCCATTGTAAGGAAATAATTTATAATGCTAAAAACATCATCATACACATATGCTTTAAGAGGCAGAGGTAGAATCAATTAAATGAGTTGAGAAGATACAATGGCTTCAAAGTCTAACCCTCTGGCTTTGTTTTGGTACTCTGTTTTCATTTCATCTCAGTCTCTCCCTTAGTCATTCCATTCCACCCCAAATGGACTCTTGCCATTCCATCAATGCTCCATGCATTCTGTGCTTCAAGGTGTCTGCATTCGCAGTTCCCGTTTCCTGAAATGTTTTATCAGACTTTCCATGACCCTTCCTTACTTTATATTTCTCTTTAAAATTTATTATTATCTAAAAATACAGTAGTAAATATTACATGTCTTATTGTATTTATTATCTAGGTTTCCTCTCCACCATCTGCTCACAAGTTTACCTCACAGGCGCAGTGAGAGAAGGAGTATATATTGTTCAATGTTGTATCTTTGAAGACCAACTTTCAGCATTCAGTAGATGATTAATAAATAAGTGACCATTAGATAATATCATTAGGTGGTGCAAAAGTAATTGTGTTTTTTGCTGTTACTTTCAATGTCAGAAAGCACAATTACTTTTGCACCAACCTAATAAGTAAATAAATGAATAAAAGAAAAAATTATAAATTTATAACACATGAAGAGTCATTTCTAAAAGCTTATAATGGCAAAATAAAATAATACATATTATTTTAAAGGCTAAAATAAAGATTTAATTATGTTTTTAATGAACATGAATTCTTACATTTCAATAAAATATTTCCAAACTATATTACCCCAGAAAACAAAACATGATTACAAAAAGGAAGCAGTATATAATTATTGACATTCTCCTGTGTGAGTTCATGTGACTTGCTCTGAGTTTTCAACAGGAAAAGTTAGAGAAGAGCTCTGAAGTCTGAGCTATTTTTCCTTTCTGACATTTCTTGCAAGATTCCATTTCATTAATAGGTTTATTATGCAGAACTCAGTTATTGTCATTCAGAAACAGTTTGGAGATATATACTGTTATAGAGTTTGCATGCATAAATAAGCATATTATTAATAATCAATGGCAATTAGCACACAATACATTTCCTCTTAAATTTAATTATCTGCTTGATTAAGAGTGTTTTGGTACTTAATTAAAATAAGAAAGTCCAATAATACTTTATTCTTACTTAAATTCATATTACAATCCTAGTAACTCCAGTTCTCACTCAATCCATGCAAAATTCCTATTAATTTTATTCAGGGGTATTCTTGCTCACTGAATAAAGCCTGAAATACAGTTGGATAGGTCACATCAGGAAAAATTGTCTGCAGTCTGACTGTATAGAATGAGGAAAGAGTCTAATGCAAGCAATTGAACAGAGAGATAATTGTCATAATTGGTTTCAATTAGGTTTTCATAGCTTTGGTGAAGCAATTCTCATTGTATTGTATCGTGAACTATAACCAGTAACAAAACTAGTTAGCATGATTAGTAGGTATAATGCTTAAAAAGATAAAATACATTTTAAATGTTAAGATCTCAGTAACGATAAATGAACTGAATAACAATGTAAATGCATCATTGGGAAACCTTTGCCATTGTTAAATGTAATGAGTTGAATGGAATGAAATCAGGCATATTCAATAAACTCAAGGCTCATAAATATATATTTTCTGAGGAAAATGAGTTTATGCACAAATGATCACCATTTCAGTATGAACCAGTGACCATTAAATAAAGATTAGAATGTGATGATATTAAGAAACTCACGACATAGTTAAAATCAGTGAGTTCCTATTAATTTGCTTAAATAACCCAAATAAATCTCAGTAATGAAGATGATACCCAAAAAGAAACTGAAGTATTAATAGTCTCACTTCCACATGCTAATGGTAAATGGCAGAGATAGGATTCAAAGGCAGGTTTATTTGATTGTTATTAATGGAGCTTTTATCACTATATTTTATTGTCTAATGATAAGGTCAACTGCAACAAGGCAAACCAACTGGAACAAGCCCTTTTACTTGTTTTTAATTTTCTCCCATACTTTTAGAATTATCCCTGTAGGGAGGAAAGGTTGAGAATTACTCTTGAAGGGCAAAATAATCAAGATTTATGGTACTCCTTGTCATCCAGGAAACTCTTATGGCCGTGGTTCCCAATTGCCCACTATTACTGCAAGTACAATAATATATTATTGTACTTGGCTTCAATCCAGAATTCAATTTTTCCCCCCAAGGGGATTGAGTTTCCAAAGAGATTTGAAATAATTTGAGATTTCTCATATTTTCCTATCACCCCAATTTTTCTTTGAATTAAAATAATTCTTTAGCCAAATAAATATCAAGAGCTTAGTATATCTGAGTTGAAGAGTTAGCATTTTAAAAGATGCACCTTAAAAGTATAATATCTGACTTGATAATGGTCACAAGTCAATTGAGTAGACAGAGCACTTACAAATCAAAGAAACATGTAGAATTCAAAAGAAACAATAAAAGGCAAAATGATATGTCTAAAGACTTTTGAGCAAGTGGTCAACAAATATAATAGAAAATAAAAACTATTGCTTCCTGTGTGGAGGTAATGAACATGGACGGAAGAGTTTGGAAAGGCTTTATGGAGAAGGTGGGAATTGGTTTAGATCTTGAAGAATGGAAATATCTGGATAGGCAAAGAAAAAATGTGAAGATATTTCAAATAGTGTAAGCAAACCTGTGAAGCAAGAATACATAAAACATATATTGAGAAGCAGTGAATATTTGACAGAAATAGAGCATGTGACTAGGCAAGCATAAGGCAACTTGGGAGAAGTATAAAGGGGTAGGATTGTGTAGGATCATGATCATCAGGTGAGAAATTGGACTTCCTTTTATGGACACAGAAGAATTATGTAGGGGTGTTTAAAGGTAGTTAACCTTTAATCTGAAATGGGATGAAGGGGAGTTACCTACATATTCAGTGAAGTGATTGAATAAATTCTATTAATCTCCATTTCAATCTCTCTTTTTTATAATATTAGAGAAAAACAAAAGGCAAAACTCAACCACATTTCTGAGACTCTCTTGTCAATGTGAGTCAAACATGTACATTCATATAAAAATGAAACACGATATTTATGCACATAATTTTCCTGCAGACTCTGCCTGTTGATTTTGTTATCAGTGTTGCAATTTAACTACAGGAGTTTCCAGTATTTTCTAGCTTTAAGTGAATAAAACAGAGTGGTGATATTTGTCACCTCTTGTTACAACTCCTTTATCCTTGAATTACAATTTTAGGTGATTTTTTTTTTTCCAGTGTCTTTTCACTGTTCAGAGGTTGGTGATGAGGTGACAGTGACTCCACATAAACTTTACTCCAGTGGTGATCTCAGGGTATCAGTCCCCTTGATGTAGAACTTTGCTCCTTAGTTCAGCTGAAACTGGATTCCTGTCACACGACCAGGAAGGATTAGAAAAGTAGACACAGTGAAAGGTGAGGGGAGTGGAATTTACTGGATGAAAAAGGAAAGAAAACAAAACAAAACAAAACAAAAAACTCCCAACAAAGTGAAAGGGGCTCCTGCTAATAGCTCCCCACCCACCTCACAGACAGAATCTCATATTCATGAGAATAAGTATTGTATATAATTGATATCCCCGTACCTAGTTCTGTAAAACAGAAGATATGTAAATCTACCCTTCAATCAATATTAATTGAAAATCCCCAATGGGAACCAGTAAGATTGCCCAAGCACACATGGTGTAGAGTAGAAGCTGGAGTGCTGGTAGGGACAAATCCTTCATTTTCTAGCCCTCTGTAGAGCATTTCCTGGGGCTCATGGCAAAAGCTCGTGAACTTCTCCCAGCAACGACTATGAGGACTTGGGACTAGAAATTTTTCACTTGAGGGGCATTTCCTGCCTTTCTATGGAACGTTAAATAAAGCTATCCATGTGACCAAAGGATGTAAAATGATCTTGACACCTGAAATACCTGCGCTGTCTTAAGTGATGTCAGGGAACACTCTAATGGTGTAGCAGTGCCCAGAAGAGTTCCATAATAAAATGGAAATGGTTTATCCAGGGTCATGCTACCTGGAGAAGGCAGAGAGAGGATACTCACAAGCAGGGAGCCTCTTTTCCACTGGGGCTGATTCTGGAACTGTGTGAGGAGCTGCTGGGTTCTATTGACAATGGGAAAGTGCCCTATAAATGGCTCTCAACAGACCAACAAAGAGTTGCTTGGTTTATAGATGGTGGTTCAAAGGTAAATGAACAATATCCTGTTTGAAAGGCTGCTACTTTGACTAAAGAAAGTAAAAATAAATCAGCTTTGTGAGCTGAATTACATGTTGTTTTTCCATCAGTGATGGAAAAATTGAATGGTGGTAGAACCTCCTATGTAAGATTTTACTGACTTGTGGGTGGTGGCTAATGGCCCGGCCATATGGTCAGGGAGGAGGACAATAGAAACCTGGATTATTAAAAGGATGTCCACATTAGGGCACAGCCCTATGGAAATTTGAGCTCACATTAAGTAGAACATGTTGATGGCCATCAGAAGAATCCTTTGTCAGGTGTGGAAGGTGATTGGAATTGACAAGCAAATATCCCGGGGTGTTCTCCTGAGAGCCAATTGGTCCATGAAAGGAGTGGATACAGGAGTGCTGAATTTGGTCAGGCTCTTTTTATACCTTAGCAGGCACATAATGTCAGTAAGAATGGTTTTGTGTGCCAGCAAGAGAGACAGGGTGCTGACAGATACGGGCAGATTCCCTAGTGGGAAGTCCTGAACATAGCTTGCAAGTGAGACAGATGCTGGTATCCCTGGGAAGATACAAATGAGTCTTGGCAGGAATACACACTGACGATGGACTGAGTTTTGCTTGTCCTATGAAAGATGCAAATGCCCTGAGTGCTGTTACAACACACACATACACGCATACGCACACATGCACACATACAAACACATGCACACATGCACACACACACACACACCAAAATATACATATTTTGACATCTGACTTTCATTTCTTCAGACCAAGAAACATACTGTACAGCCCATAATTTTCAACAATAAGCAAAGATATATCCTCCTCAGAGAAAGTTTAATGGAAAAGTGGAATGGACATTAAAACATTGGTTGTCAAAAACAGGGTGAGATGAAAGCATGACGGGCTGGCTTACACGTCTTCATATACGTGTGCTAATACTCAACATGAGTGGGACTAAATTAGTGTCCTCACTAGATTTTCCTCAGTTTTTCTGGTTGATCTGGGAAAGAGGGATGGGGAAAGATATGGTATGACTATGTGATTCTTGCCAAAGGAGGAGTAAGCCAGTATAATGATTATACGATTATGCTTCTTTTCTTTCTTCCTACATCACCTCAACTTTGTTTCTCCTTTCCCTACTTGGTGCAGTGGTCCTAGGTCCAGGGCTGCAACTACAAGTGCTGGAAACAAGAATGATTTCTAAAAGAAAAAGCAAGCAAACAAACACACACAAGAAGGAACCTTCTGCCAGAATTCTTAAGTGCCTGATGGGGGTGGGTGTGCCTTTAAAATCTGGCAGAATTTGAGTTAACAGTGAATGCAGCTATATTGTCTGGTGTTAAAAATGGCCCTATAGTTCTGACCTATGTAACCATACCCTAAGTAAGTGTTGAAATTAACTGCTGGGCAAGCACTTGCTACCCACTAGTATTGCTGCCTGCAATCTAAACCAGCACAGTGATGATTCTAACATCCCTTCCAAAGGTGAAAAAATTTTGGACATCAATGGAAAAAAAGGAGAAAGAGTAAATGGAAGGTTATGGAATAAATGAATGGGTTATAAATTGAGAGAAACCTAATATTACTTAACACCTTGAAGGATTTCAGAGCTAGAGAAGACATTGTCTCTTAATTGAATTATACCAGATGTCTGAAAACGGGTGAAGCTATAGATTTGTGGAGACCACATCTGCTTCCGGAAGCTGAGAAGATTGAACGAAAGCGTGCACCTGAGTGGCCTCACTCTAGCAGACATTCATACAATATGATAGACTAAGCAATTTATTAATGATGAACTGGAATTCTAGTAATGTGGCCATACCTTTTGAGTTGTATGTCTTTTTGATGTAAGGGATCTGAGTTCAAAGACCAGGGGTGGACTACAATATTGTGAAATATATATTTGATCTTTGGCCTCAGTTTTTGGCATTCAACTCCTAAAATCCTAGAAACTCCAAAGTGATGCTAATAAATTGATTGATGGTTGGCAGGTGCTAGAAAGCTTCAAGGTTGAGGCTGCCCACCCAAAAGACCAAGACAGGAGTAGAGGGTTGAAATTTTCGGCCTTCAGGGTGGGGAGAGGGTCTGAAGTTTAAGTTGATTATGAATGACTATTGGTTTGATCAATCAGGTCCCTTTAATAAAGCCCCTGTAAAAACCTCAAAAGAATGGGGCATGAAGTGCTTCCAGATAGCTAAATATCTGGAGGTTCCTGAAGGGTGGCACTCCCAGGGAGGGAATGTAAGCTCTCTGAGCCTTTCCATACCTCACCTTATGCATCTCTTTATCTGTATCTTGTGTAATATTTTCTGTAATAAACTGTTAAATGTAAGCAAGTGAATCCTTAAGTTCTGTGAGTCTCCCTAGTGAAAACTCCACTGGAAGCTTGTCAGGCAAAACTTCCAGAGGCCCAGACTTTTACCTGGTGCCTGGGGAGTCAGTCTTAGGGATTAAGCGTTCAACCTGTAAGATCTGATACTATTGCCAGGTAGATAGTGTCAGAATTGAATTGGAGGACACCCAATTCTTGTCCACTGCAAAATTGATTGCTTGCTTCGTGGTCACAGAAGTTTTCTGTGCCCATTGTTCTTGCAGTGTCGGAGTAGAGGAAACACACAGTTTGACTTGGCTTTTCCACACACACAAACCCATTACCCTTATTTGATTATTACATACTGCATGTACATAGTATCAAAATATCACATGTACCCCCAAAATGTGGACAAGTAAGACATTATATATAAAACAGAGAAGAGCTCAGGCATCAATTGGCCATTTTCAAGAAGAGAATGAATAGAGTCTAAATTCTGGGGACTTATGGGTTGGAAAAACCAACTGCTTCTGTATAGCAGGGGATAAGAAGGTTTATAAGAATCTTATATAAGTTTCTTAGTCCAAGGATGGAAGACAGCCTTGGGGCCAAAGATCATCAGGTAAGGAATGTTGCATTTCTGTCCAAGTTTATTATTTCATATCACCTCAAGGTAGCTCCAATGAAAAGGCAATGAAAGCCATGGTTTGAACAAGTTGGGGATTGGGAAGAGTGTTCCTTGGCACCGAAAAACACCTGGAAGAAAATAAATTAACTCCTAGTAAGCTTTCAGGGGCGGTTTTAGACAAATAAATTATATGAGTCATCTGCAAAACTCTGGTTGTCAATCCCTAAGGCAATTTTCAAACACCAAACCTGCATTAGCAGAGGTAGGATATAAACTCAAAGCACTCCCAAAGATAGTTTACTCTTCAACATGCGCTTCAAATTTTACCACAGAGAATGTGGACAAGAAAGAACTATTCAGAAGAAAATGCCAGGGGACAACAGAAGATGCGGGACAAAGGAGCACCTCCTAGAGAAGAGGACCAGGGTCTGCCAGGGCAGGAAGTGCTTCACAATCGCTGTCTGACAGGATGTATACATGGCCATGCTCTTTACCTGTTGAATAGTCCCCTTTGTTTGCTTATTCACATGGGATTATGTATTGTAACCATCTATTTTCTGCTCCACCAGGCCTCTGTTCCATGAGGAATTATAATGGGCCTTGATAGAAAAACGATAACAACAAGAACAACAGGAACAAAACTGCTGTGCATCTCCCAGGGAAATTTGTTGTTGTTGTTGTTGTTGTTGTTGTTGTTGTTGCTTTCTCCTAACATCTTCCCATTCAACTCAGTAGCCTGGAATTCAACATTTGCAGCAACCGAACTTCTTGGCCTGAGGGCACAGTCCAATCTCTCCTAGCCTAGAGCAATCAGACAGTCACATGAAGGGAAATAACTGCTATCTTATTTAAGCAATTCGCTGTGACGCGTTTTTGGTTTTTGTTTTGTTTTGTTTTGTTTTTTTTTTGCAGCATCAGCAGCAGCTTAGCATTGACCCTAAAACAGCTAATTTCAAGTATTTCCAAAGTGCGACCCTAAGATTATTTTCTGAAGTTACATTCTGTGTTTCTTCATATGTATCAACCTATTCAGACCAATGTATTAATACTAACCTATTCTGCACACCGCTCTTGACTACATCTTGGACATTCCTCTCTATGGGTCTTATTCATATGATTTATTTGACTCTTCTGAATCCTCTACAACTAAAACCTTACTTAACTCATTTTATAAACTAGTCTTCCTTTGGTATATGTATATAATAGTTAAAATTGTTTTTTAGGAGTAAGGAAAGGATCCAGTTTCAGCTCTCTAATTATGGCTAGCCAATTTTCCCAGCACCATTTATTAAATAGGGAGTCCTTTCCCCATTTCTTGTTTCTCTCAGGTTTGTCAAAGATCAGATGGCTGTAGATGTGTGGTATTATTTCTGAGGACTCTGTTCTGTTCCATTGGACTCTATCTCTGTTTTGGTACCAGTACCATGCTGTTTTGGTTACTGTAGCCTTGTAGTATAGTTTGAAGTCAGGTAGCGTGATGCCTCCAGCTTTGGTCTTTTGACTTAGGATTGTCTTGGCAATGTGGGCTCTTTTTTGGTTCCATATGAACTTTAAAGCAGATTTTTCCAATTCTGTGAAGAAACTCATTGGTAGCTTGATGGGGATGGCATTGAATCTATAAATAACTTTGGGCAGTATGGCCATTTTCATGATATTGATTCTTCCTATCCATGAGCATGGTATGTTCTTCCATTTGTTTGTGTCCTTTTTCATTTCACTGAGCAGTGGTTTGTAGTTCTCCTTGAAGAGGTCCTTTACATCCCTTGTAAGTTGGATTCCTAGGTATTTTATTCTCTCTGAAGCAATTGTGAATGGAAGTTCATTCATGATTTGGCTCTCTGTTTGTCTGTTACTGGTGTATAAGAATGCTTGTGATTTTTGCACATTAATTTTGTATCCTGAGACTTTGCTGAAGTTGCTTATCAGCTTAAGGAGATTTTGGGCTGAGACAATGGGGTTTTCTAAATATACAATCATGTCATCTGCAAACAGGGACAATTTGACTTCTTCTTTTCCTAACTGGATACCCTTGATTTCTTTCTCTTGCCTGATTGCCCTAGCCAGAACTTCCAACACTATGTTGAATAGGAGTGGTGAGAGAGGGCATCCCTGTCTTGTGCCAGTTTTCAAAGGGAATTTTTCCAGTTTTTTCCCATTCAGTATGATATTGGATGTGGGTTTGTCATAAATAGCTCTTATTATTTTGAGGTACGTTCCATCAATACCGCATTTATTGAGCATTTTTAGCATGAAGGGCTGTTGAATTTTGTCAAAAGCCTTTTCTGCATCTATTGAGATAATCATGTGGTTCCTGTCTTTGGTTCTGTTTATATGCTGGATTACGTTTATTGATTTGTGAATGTTGAACCAGCCTTGCATCCCAGGGATGAAGCCCACTTGATCATGGTGAATAAGCTTTTTGATGTGCTGCTGAATCCGTTTTGCCAGTATTTTATTGAGGATTTTTGCATCAATGTTCATCAGGGATATTGGTCTAAAATTAATTCAAGATGGATTAGAGACTTAAATGTTAGACCTACTACCATAAACACCCTAGAAGAAAACCTAGGTGGTACCATTCAGGACATAGGCATGGGCAAGGACTTCATGTCTAAAACACCAAAAGCAACGGCAGCAAAAGCCAAAATTGACAAATGGGATCTCATTAAACTAAAGAGCTTCTGCACAGCAAAAGAAACTACCATCAGAGTGAACAGGCAACCTATAGAATGGGAGAAAATTTTTGCAATCTACTCATCTGACAAAGGGCTAATATCCAGAATCTACAAAGAACTCACAAATTTACAAGAAAAAACAAACAACCCCATCAAAAAGTGGGCGAAGGATATGAACAGACATTTCTCAAAAGAAGACATTCATACAGCCAACAGACACATGAAAAAATGCTCATCATCACTGGCCATCAGAGAAATGCAAATCAAAACCACAACGAGATACCATCTCACACCAGTTAGAATGGCAATCATTAAAAAGTCAGGAAACAACAGGTGCTGGAGAGGTTGTGGAGAAATAGGAACACTTTTACACTGTTGGTGGGATTGTAAACTAGTTCAACCATTATGGAAAACAGTATGGCAATTCCTGAAGGATCTAGATCTAGATGTACCATATGACCCAGCCATCCCACTACTGGGTATATACCCAAAGGATTATAAATCATGCTGCTATAAAGACACATGCACACGTATGTTTATTGCGGCACTATTCACAATAGCAAAGACTTGGAATCAACCCAAATGTCCATCTGTGACAGACTGGATTAAGAAAATGTGACACATATACACCATGAAATACTATGCAGCCATAAAAAAGGATGAGTTTGCGTCCTTTGTAGGGACATGGATGCAGCTGGAT
>NC_045440.1:116582244-116635931 GCF_002776525.5 Piliocolobus tephrosceles | reverse complement strand
CATCAGAGTGAACAGGCAACCTACAGAATGGGAGAAAATTTTTGCAATCTACTCATCTGACAAAGGGCTAATTTCCAGAATCTACAAAGAACTCAAACAAATATACAAGAAAAAAACAAACAACCCCATCAAAAAGTGGGGAAAGGATATGAACAGACATGTCTCAAAAGAAGACATTCATACGGCCAACAGACACATGAAAAAACTTTATTTTATTATCTTGTATTTTATCACTTGAAAAAGGTAAAATTCAAAAGCTAAACATATTGCATGCAGGATCTTCCCTTATCATACATATACTTCATTAACCTTATCATACATGCATGGAGGACCTTCCCTTTTCATACATGTGGTTCGTATTTCTGTCTCCTTTTGCTTCTTCTACACTCATGGTAGCGTTAGTGATGTCAGCCTTTCTTCCTGTTGAACTCTGCTGACTGCTTCTTGTTTTGTTTTCTTTTTCCCATCCTTAATTTTTTTTTTTTTTTGTTGGTCTAGAACTGTTGGCATCAGGTAGTTTTAGTACAAATCTGACTTACTCAATCAGAATTTTCAGCACACTTAGTGCTGGTAGCAATGTATATATTTTTTCTGTTCTAGGTATTTTTGCACAAATACTTTCTGTGTGAAGTTCCACCCCTCCTTTTCTACTTACTTACATTTTGAAATGATTTCAAAATTCTTCATGATGAAAGGTGATTTATAAATATATCCTAAAGAATTGCATTTTCTCAAGAACCTCACTAGAGGCGGAAATGTTATGATTTAAAATTCAGAACAATGCTTTATTTAGCATTGTAACTTTTCAGAAAATAGCATAAATTTGATTTCTTTGCTCTTCTCGACGAGGTAGCCATTTTTACAGCTGTCACAAAATTAGATTTAAATTCAGCATAAGGATGTTATGTATTCAGAGAGAGCTGTGCTTATAATACATATCTCATCCTCTGAAAATTTAACTACCTCTGCATTTTGAGCAGCTATTTCTGAAATGTAAAATGCAAACATAGAAAGCATGTAAAATGTACCATTGTTTTCTTCAACTCTACCAATGTCCAGTGGATTTAGTGATTTTTTTAAAGAAAGAAAAATCTAAGTACCTTTAAGTGTTACTAACACATAATGTTGTTTCAAAGTCAATTATTTTGGCAAGCTGTATCAGATGGAAAACTAACATATTGTACCTCACAGAAATACTCCATTTACCTTTGAAGAAATCAAAAAGAAAAAAAAATAGGATACTGTTATGAGATTTTGCTCTATTTGACAGCTTAGAAGTCAACCTGCCACAGTGTCATAGAAGCTGGTAAAAGACATGAGACTCTTGGGTCAGAGACAAGGGACTTTGTTAATCAAAGCACAGCAAACAACATGAGCTTTATAGGCAAAGCAGTTCTTCTTGCTCAAGTTGCCCTTTTAGTACCAGAAGACAACGTGAAGTACCATGTGTGGTTTATGTCACAGCTAAGGAATCCTGAGCATAGCAAAACCCCTATGTTTAATTTTTTGAAGGACTAGCACACCATCTTCCATAGTGACTGCACCATTTTATATTCCTACCAACAGTTCAGCAGGATTGCAATTTCTCTATATCCTCACCAACACTTGCAATTTCATTTTTATTTTTGTTATTAATAGTAAACTAATGGGTTTGAGGTACTATCTTAACCCTACCTAAATACAATACAAACAAACCATCTCTCTCTCTCTCTCTCTCTCTCTCTGTTTTGAGACAAAATCTCTTTCTGTCACCCAGACTGGACTGAAGTGTCCCAATAAAGGCTCACTTACAGCCTAGACCTCCCTGCTTCCAGTGATCCTCCCATCTCAGCCTCCCAAATAGCTAGGACTATAGGCATGTGCCACCAGGCCTAGCTAACTATATTTATTTATTTATTTATTTGTTTGTTTATTTATTTATTTATTTATTTATTTATTTAGATGAGATTTTGCCATGTTTCCCAAGCTGGTTTCCAACTCCTTGGCTCATGTGATCCACCTTCCTCACCCTCCCAAAATGCTGGGATTGCAGATGTGAACCACTATGCTTAGCCTACTCTCTCTCTAACATACATCAGAATAGGGTAGTCCAATTTTAGGGGCAGACATTGTGAAATTAGAGTAATAAAAAGAGAAAGATTAGACAAGAACGTCTAACAAAGTATTTTTTCTTTTTTTAGTATGCTGGGCATTGGGGATACAGATATAAAGCAACAACAACATAGTTCATATTATCACAAAGATAATAGTCTGGTAAAGAAGACAGGTATTTTCAAATAATCAAGCATATAATTACAAATTATTATGAGTGTTATACAGGAAAAATGCAATAAAATATGTTTCCATTAAAAAATCTGCTGTCAGAGAAGTATTAAGTTGTTCCATATGATCATAGATTATATAGAGATATTGCGGTTGTATCCAATTTGACTTACCACCTATTTCTATTTGACACACTGGGCACCTGAATAGTGAGATAATAATACACTGATTCTTATAAGGTTAATAAAGTAATTTTCCTTTCCTAGCAATTTTTGCTTACCTTTCTAGTCTAAGCCCTATTTAGGGGGCACAGCTCAAAATGTTGCTTGTTGGCTTGCTCCCAGCTGTAAAGCACTTAATGATGGAAAAAAAAAAAAAAAAATTGAGCAAATGAGTGACCACCCACAATCCTGATTCTCTAACTCTTGATTCCAGGAATTAAAAAAAAGAAACTTTCAGAATCATTACAGAAAATCACAGCAGCTGAAAGGCTTCCTGTATCCACCTTGCAACAGGTTTTATATTGCCTGCATATCTTCTGTCAGCTGCAGGACTGAGAAGCCTAAATCTTGCTATTAGTCAGTCAGTATTCATTAGTTATATACTGAATATATCTATGTTAAACTTTCTACCGTACATATTAGGACCAAACTTATTTTCAGAACCAACATGATCTTAGTTATGCATTTTTCCAACATAACTAAGCTATTTGATTTCTAAAATTATAATATTCTCAGGATTACCTTTTTGAAATTAATTTCAAATATATATTCACAGAATATGGATTTGTTTTTCTAACTGTACTTCCACTTCAATTCCCCTTTTGTTCTGTGATCTTTACCTTGAATACTTGACCCTGTGGTCTTACCCTCAGGATGGTATCTTAAAGTCTTCAAATATTTTGCACTTCCCACCCTTAATAGTTTTACTATTGGAATTTATGCTATTCTTTGTTTCATAAAACTGCCATGAGTATGTGCAATAATTTTTTCAGCAAATACAAAAATAAAGGTCAAGAAATGAGCTAACTTTTATTGAATTTCTACATATATGTCAGGCATTATACTTGGGGAAGCTAGTCCATGGGACTCTTGTTGCAGTTGCCCTATGAAGTAGACATTGTCATCCTTATTTACAATTAAGGAACAGGAGAATGGTTCCTGGATCATCAAGTACTAACAGAATTGTTGATTAGGGCAATTTTTATGGGACACTTAAATTCTGATAATTTTCTGGCTGCCTTTAAAAGGTAGACTCTTTTCACACTTCAGTAATAACTTTCACTCTTTACTTGTTGCTTTACCAGTAACTATTAAATTTTTATTCTTACTTTAATTGCAATCTTGCTTGGTCTCAGGCAAAGATTTGGAAGATAGTTTATTATATTTCATTTTCTGTTATTTTTTTCACTGCCAGTCCCCAAAGTAGCTTGTTTATTCAAAGGAAAGAAAATGCACATTTATTTTAACTTTCTGAGGAAAATGTCCTGATCATTAGGACACAAAATAGACAAATTTATATTTCTTATGTTCTCATGTGAATTGTTTGGGAGCTTGACAGTTACGGCAGCAGAAGGAATAGAAAAGAAGAGTATGACAAATATTGCACATTCCAAAATTTCACCATCAAATGAGAAAAACATATAGTATACAAAATATTTAAACATGCCAAGCTTCTTCACTCTTTTACCAAAGCTCTGAAGTAGGTATTGTTGTTTCAGCGTTCCATTCTTTTATCCACTCTCTGTACTATGCATCTCTTCATTCTACAGCAACTGCATAATATGTTACTTCTGTTATTCACTGTATTCATTCTTCTACTGCCCTGAATACAAGTGTTTATTTACATAGGCAGCTCTACTGTAAGATTTTGAGCTCCCTAAGATTGTGTTCTGTGTACTCAGGACTTATCCCATAGTAGTTGCTCAATAAATATTTGTTGAGTTAAAATGAATTTCAAGAGATAAAAAAAAAAACACATTGTTTTCAAAGGAGACACATGTTAGGTGATAGTGGTGCATTTGGACTCAGGTCTTCTGAATATAAATCTCAGTCTTATAATTCAAATTTTTATGCCATTGGTTTGCTTTAATAAATTCAGTAACCAAAACATTGATGACGTTCTCAAGCAATGTGTTTATATTGGTCACACTCAGATGTTCTATAAATAATCATCCACTAAAAAATAATTACACTGCTATTAAACTGTTTTGGTTTGTAAGTATTTGGTGTTGTAGGTAATTTTCCTCTTAAAAGCATTAAATAACTTACTCATCTCTGTACATAATATGTGTTCTGTATAAAATTTTTTAAATTACATGAAAACACAGGTCCCAATAAAAAAGAACTACACAGAGTAATTGGCAGCAAAGCATATAATTTAAATATGTGCACCAAACTTATCATTTATTGGGATGTAGTTTATCATATTTTGAAATTGATATTTATTTCAGAATATAATCAGTGTGATAACTGACTCATGCACTGAATGGATTTTTTTTTCTTCTCATATCATCACAAGCTTAACAGAAACCTTGTAAATCATCCAATTCAGTATTTGTGAACATAAACAATCTTGAAGGAAAAAATGACATAGATTTTTTACCATGGACTCCAAATACGTGTGTAGAGGAGAAAGTCAAAAGAGAATAGTTTTGATCCAACTCAGTTTGAGCAAAAACCATTATATGAGCAGCATCAACATTTGACTAACCTCTGTTGCACCCCCACTACTTTTTAACACTTATGCAGCTGTGAGTTCACAACCTTTAATGGCAACTCTTTCACTTTTTGGACAACTCTAAATAGAAGCCCTCTCTTATGTTGAATTGAAATTCCTTTAAATTCCATCTAGTGATTCAGATTGCCTCTGAATTGCTTGTTGCCAAACAATGTGTCATATCTTTATCATGTAACCGATGAAGACTTTTCAAATATTAGAAAACATTTATCATAGTCCCACTGCCCATTATCAAGTATTTCCTACCCCAAAGCAGTCGTTGTTTGTTCTCTTAATTATGCCTCTTATAATAATACGCATCTTGGCATATTACTCTTTATCTATTGATTTCTGATGTAATAGATGAGATTCAGCCAAAGAAAGTGCCTCAAGCTGAAAAGGAAGTGAGTGATGCAGAGACAAATTTTCTTTCTTTCTTTCTTTCTTTCTTTCTTTCTTTCTTTCTTTCTTTCTTTCTTTCTTTCTTTCTTTCTTTCTTTCTCTCTTTCTTTCTCTTTCTTTCTTTTCTCTCCTTCCTTCCTTCTTTCTTTCTCTTTTTTCTCTCTTTTCCTCCCTCCCTCCCTCCCTTCCTTCCTTCCTTCCTTCCTTCCTTCCTTCCTTTCTTTCTTTCCTTTCTTTCTTCTCTCTCTTTCCCTCCCTCTCTCTTTTCCTTCCTTCCTTCTCTCTCTCTTTCTCTCTCTCTCTTTCTTTCTGTCTTCTTTCTTTCTCTGTTTTTTTTTCTTTTCTCTTTTCATTTCTTTTGTATTCTTTTTTCTTTTCTTTTCTGAAAGAGTCTTGCTCTGTCTTCCAGGCTGGAGTGCAGTGGTGCAATCTCGGCTCATTGCAACCTCTGCCTCCTGGGTTCAAACGATTCTTATGCCTCAGCCACCTGAGTAGCTGGAACTACAAGCATATGCCCAGCTAATTTTTGTGTGTTTAGTAGGGATGGGGTTTTGCAATGTTGGCCAGGCTGGTTTTGAGCTCCTGGCCTCAAGCAATCCACTCAATTGGCCTCCCAAAGTGCTGGGATTATAAACATGAGCCACTGCACACCGCCAAAAGACAAATTTTTTTAATCAGACAAAAGTGTAGTTTGAAAAATGCTACCTAGAGAAAAAAATGCATGCTATAAACTAGAATCGGATTTAAAGATTAACTAGTCCCATATACTAATTTTATATTGTCATTATTGTTAATTCTATTTAAAGCTTAGGTTAAAAGGGATTGGGTTATTCATGTTTCTTACTCATAGAACACTGTCACCAAAACTTTTCTGCAATAGTACAAGACATACGGATGTAGGTATTTACATATGAATATGTGTATACTGAGTTGTCTTGAATACTTACTCCGTATTTCTATGCATCTCCCCATATATGGTACCACTCAAATGTGTTTGTTACATATCCTTGATTTTTATGTATCCTCATGAAATAGAGAGTATTTTATATTTATATGCGTTTAAAACTTACATAAGTGGTATTATGCTACAGATCTCTTTGCTGTTGCTTACTGTTTACTCAGTAGTGTGATTTTCAGTTTTGTCCACTTGCTCCATCTTGGTTGCACAATCTTAGAGGAAACATCTAGTATCCCCAGAACCTTCCCAGGTGGACTGTTTCAGAGTATCTGAGGATTAAGCTGGTTATAAGAAGCTCTTCAGGTGGTTGTACCACCATATTGTATAGTTTCACCTATAGTGGTCCCATTGCTGGACACCTATATTGCCTCATACTCTAAAAACTACCATGTAAAAGTTACTCTGGAAATGTACTCCAGGACTGTAGGGTAAGAGTTACAAATGCATTCTAGATTTGACTATTTCTGAGCTGTTCTTCAGACTAGCCACATCTGTTTATATTTCCACCAGTAATACTTTGAATTTCCTATTATATTTTGACAAAACTTGGCATAATCAAAGCTTCTAGTATGTGTCAGAGAAGTTAGGCATTTTTCTCAAAATCATATCATAAGATAATGTCAGAAATAAACCGTAACTTTAAACAATCTTGACTCTATACGTAGTTTCACTATATCAAAGTGTCTGTAAAAGAACATTGTTTGATTCTATTGTCAATACTCTGTCAAAATATGTCGGTTATAAAACTGACTCAATTCCTCTACTGAAGAGAAACTTCTAAACTTATTTTAAAATCAAGCAAATATGCTGTCTCTTTCTATTTTATATTGTCATTAATGTTGTTTAGATTACTGTTTATATTATTCTTGCCATTATTTTTATTTATATTATTCTTGTCATTCCTATTGTTTATATTATTCTCAATATTTCATATTATGTTATTATGATTGTTTACTCCAGTACCAAGCACATTATTTGTATATTTCTGGTGTTTTGTCATAAAATGTAACAATTGCAATGGTTGACCCAAAGAGTTTCCATTGGCTTCCCAAGTGGACCTGCAGCACGATAATACAATTAAGATAAAAACAATGAAGATATGTGAAGGCTAACATTCAATAAAAAGATTAGACAATAGATGATAGTATTTCACATAAAGATGTGAAATGCATTATATTTGGCTGAAACAGAAAAGTGAATGTGGTATTGTGTTAGTGAATCACAGAGCAATGTGATGACTTTGAACCTGTTAACATATGGAATTTTTCACCTACTTACTTCACTTTTAAATTGAGTTACTTTACTAAGATTCCAACATTTTATCCTAAATATTTATTTATTGATTAATGGGAAACTATTTGATCTCTCAAAAGATATCTTTTAATTTTTTATATGCTAAATTCCCTGATTATGATTTTATGAAACCCTATATTTTCTGCACACGTTTTAATATTCAATTTTGCTGTGGACTGTGCTTATCTCAGATTTTATACTCAGTCAAGAAGCTAATGTCACAAATACGGATATAGACCTGAAAGTGGGATGTCAGTTCTCAATTGTTTACAATACTATTTCCCTTCTTTACTTGTCATGGCATGATCTGTTCAACCCTGACACTTAAATTATTGGCAGTAATACATACAATGGTAATGAATAAATTATGTTTAATACAATGTATTATGTGTTTATTAGTAATTAAGAATAAAACATGAAAAGCTTGTCCTTTCCCATATTCATTTTCTATTAATGCAGAGCAAAATGCTAAAAATATAGCAGCTTAAGACAAAAGCAAAAATTATCTCGTAGTGTCTGTAGGTCAGGAATATGGGCATAGGTTAACTGGAGCCTCTGCTCAGGGTCTCACCAGGCTGAATGGTTTTGTCCACAGCTGCAATTTCATCTTCCAAGATTATTGATTATCAGAATTCGGTTCCTTGTAGCTTAGGACTGAGACTTTCAGATTCTAGCCTCCTTATTTCTGCCACCTGGCACTCTCCTTACCATGGCAGTTTGCTTTTTTAAGTTCAACAGTAGAGGATCTGCTCCTGCATAGTATCACTTCTAAGACCTCACCTGATTAGATCAGGCCCACCAAGAATAACTTTTTTTGCTAAATTTAAAGTCAATTGACTAGGAACCATAATTACACCTACGAAACACTTTTGCCATAAAATACAAAAAAAAAAAATCACAAAAGTGATATCCCATCGTATTCACAGGCTCTTCTCACACTCAAGTGGATTATACAAAACTATGTATCTCTGTAGAGTATGCTAAAGAGCAAGAAACTTCTGTCTTATTTGTTACTGTCGTTATGCTGCCTATCACAGTGTCACCACTAAATATTTGTTGAATGAAAGAATCCTCTCATAGCTAGTTAATTTTGTAACTATCCTAATAAAATATTTGTTGCTTGACAAAAATCTTTCTCACATAATGATTTTCAGAATATTTAATGCAGATTGACCTATTTGTTAGGAAAGTAGCAGTGTTTTACTAATGAATTCTGACCCAATCCTAAATTTTGGCTGAATTGCTGTGTTGATGGTATGCATTTGCTATTGGAACTTGATTCAGCTCACAGATGGCTTCACAGCTGTTATACCTTGGAGATTCTAGGAGCCTTTGAGGGATAGCATATGTGAAAACTCAAGTTATTCACAAAGGAGTTTCCTCCCTTATAAATAGTTAAATTACATTTTAGAGAAATATACCATTTTTCATTCACTAGCTAAAAGTAAATTTTGGAATTACACCACGTACAATCACAAGACTTGGGTCTGGTTGACAATGTACAATCAGACTTTAAGATTTATTTTTAAGTCATTTCTCTGAAAAAATATTTTGAAGCTTTGGAAATGTGAGGAATTGCATACATGTCAAGGAAACCAAAATAATGCATTGTATCTCCAAAAAAAGGCCTTGAATTTGATTACCAATATCTTGAGCAGTGATATTGAATTTTTCCACAAGCAGTGCGATTTTATAAGTAGAAAATAAGTGATTGCATAGTACATTTGTATTAGTAAGTAACAAAATAATAAGGGAAGACAATGAATCTGAAAGATGCAGATGCAGAGACCAGATCATGTGTCCTGTGTTAGGAATTTGACTGTGGCAATAATGAGAAAGTAAAGTATAGTCAGAGGCTACAAAGTTATGGTGAGCATTTTCCGTGTCCTAGATATGTGTGTAATATAAATAAAAATATAAAATGTTCCTTTGAGTTTAAATTTAGTGCAAAATTTTGGAATTTTGCCTCTCTTTCCTAAATTTCATCACTCAATTAAACTGAAGGATTTACCTGTTCCTCAGAAGATTTTGATCTTGAATCCATAAAATACACATTTTCATGATTTTGCAACATATATAACCAGATATTATTTACTTATTTTGTCTCTTGCATATATTCACATATGTATATATGTGCATATATGTATATATGTGTGTATGTGTGTGCATATATAAACATGTATATACTGATTATACCTGTAGAAATCTTTAGAAAACTGTAGTTAAAGTAAATACTGTTGTGTCACTTGAGATCTTAGTGTTATATGTAGTTCTGTTTTTTATAAATATACAATTATTTGGATTATTTTTATGAAGGTAAAATCTATTACTGTTACATGCATGAAGAAACCAACAAAACTCTTGGTTTATTTTACAAGTGTTTAAGTATGTACTCTGTCAAAACTTCCACATAGGGCCATGCCAAGTTTGTAGTATCAGGGTGGGCTTAGTGCTTTTTTTATTAATTCATTGCTCATTCTTTAAGTCAGTAGTTATTGAGTACTTTTTCTGTACTAGGCCCTGGAAATATAGTTGTGAACACAACAGGCATATTCTGTACCTTTATAGAGTTTACTGAAGTGTAGAAGAAGCAGATACAAGTATAAATAAAATAATTACACAGAAGATACAGTTACATTTGTCATAAGAGCTATAAGGAAGCGATGCCGTGTTCTATGAGAGCATATAACTGATCCACAGGGTTATGGAAGGCAACTGAAGGAAATGACTTTCAGACTTAAATTTGAAGAGTAAATAGATAAAGACAACATGGCAAAAGGCTGTGAGGAGGGAGGTAGGGTCATAAAGAGAGCATTTTAAGCAGATGGAATAAAAATATGGTGAAAAATAAGATAACAATTATTTGGTATTTTTGAGGAATTAAAAATACCTGGAACATTTGGCATAGTGAGAGGATGTGGAGTGGAAGATACGGATATTATGCATCAGGGCATTGCAAGTCATTTTAAAGATTTTTAAATTTATCCTAAGAGCAATGGGTAACCACTAAATAGTTTGAGAAACTAGGAGGGTAAGGTATTATATATAAGAATTGTATCTGCATTTTTAAAGATTCTATGACCAAGAATACAGGAAACTAGGGGTTGGGAGGAAGTGATTGTAGTGTTCTAAATAAGAGACACCAGTGGCTTGGATAAGAGTCATCAGAGGGAGAGGTAATAATGTGCTGAGTTTGAGATAAAATTAGGAAGCGAACTAACAAAGATTTATTATTCATGGGTGTTACGTGTAAATGGCAAGGCATTATTAAGGAAGAGAACACAAGTGGGAGTAAATGGACCATTCATTGAAATGAGGAATGATGGAAGTGAAGCAGAGACACCTTTAAGACAGCCAAATGGCAAAGTAAACACAACCCTCTCCCCGACACACACATACTCCCACCAAAAAGAGTAAGTTTTATTTATCTTGAGCTGAGAACAGAACAGGAGTGTTTGAGCTGGAGTTAAAATCTAGGGGAGCTTTTGAAATATGGACTGGGAAGAGAAGTGAGTTAAGAACCACATCCAAAAGCACTGAAGTACATAAAGACCTACAATAATGGAGAGATCCAAAATACTAAAATCATAAAAAAGCAGACACATCAGAAAGACAACAGAGAATAATATCCTGAAAGTAAGAAAGGAGTGTTCTGAGAAGAAAAGTGTGGCAAAGTCAACTAGTAAGTTTTAAGTTTTGCAATCAGATAGAAGAATGAGACAATGAAAACTTTTATGCAATATATAGTTTTTGAGGGCAAAGTCTATGTCTTATATTTCTTTATCCCCATTATCTCTTACAGAACTCAATAAATTGCTGTAAACTAAAATAAAAAAATAGCTAACAACCATAGAAAGCTTCTTTTCTAATAATCTTCCTTTTATTTCTATGTTAGGAAAAATGCTAGCATATGCAAACCTTAGTTTATTTATTAGGGAGTTATTTTAATCATACTAAATGACTCATATGTAAAGGCTGCTAAGGCCATAAAATATATAATGTTGCATGTTGTATTTCAGTTCCATGACATAATTAAACATTCTGGTAGTACACAGTGCAAGTGCTCAGTTGTGCATATCATCTTTTAAGTAAAGTATGCCTAATTTAGTCATTAATTAAATTCACAGAGATTCTTTTCCCTGGCTTATTTTTATTATACATGAATTTACTTTTATCATCTAGCAGGGAACACTTTTTATTCCATACAATTCAGTATTTCTGAAGACTTCATAATCTTTTTCATATTACTAATACTTTATAATTCTAAGATTTTCATATCACCAAAAACCAGTATATGTTTTCATGTATATAGCCATCAGTATATGTTTTCATTTACTATAAATAAAATGACATCAGTCAGCTGGCTGCAATATATGGTTTTAGTGCCAGATCTTCTTTTCCAGCCACATTTATTATTTACCCACTCAAATTTGTTCATTCTGGCTTGCATACCTTCCCTTGAAGGGCTTCTATCTTTTTCTTTGCCAATGTATATTCTTTGCCTTCTTCCAAATGTTGAATAAAATGTACCTTATTTTAGGAATTATTCAAATTAGGTCCCAATCCTGACATTAATTTTTCATTGTTCATATATTCCAGTTAGGCTTTTAAAAGTGTATTCTCTGATATATTGAGCTAGAGTGTAAATCAAATGGTGTGTTCATCAATAAGAGTGTGCACATTGTTGTGTCACTGATACTCTTATTACCTCTCCTGGCTAATGAAATGCAAAATGCAGGGGCACAATTCACATTACATGTAAACAGATTTCATGTTAAAGTGTCACTTCCTACCCCCCATGAAGCATGTAGTTGCACTGACGCTGACAAACACGGTAGATACTCATTTTTATATTCCTGGATATTTGACAATAGGAAATACAATAAGCATTCACCGTTTTGCTTTTGGGCTTCATTTTCTATACTCTAATATATTTTTGATTTATGTTAATATATATTTAATTTCACTTCAAATAAACCTTAATATATTTACATTTTGTGCTATTTTTCGGGTTCTTTAACTGAGAAATAAAAACTTCTTGTCTCCTCATAGAATATTTGGTCACGATATTATGGTATTAAGCACTTAATTTGTACTCAACAAATGCTTATTGAAAGAGTTAATTAATAAATTATTTCAATGGAAATACAATACATTATAAACTATGCACATGGATTCTCTCCCACTAACTATACCGGTGTGAGCAACAGCAGTCAATATTTTAGGAACTCACTTTTGCCATCTGCAAAATGAGGATATTCATTTATCCATTTAAGACATCTTTATTAAGCACCTACTCTGTGTCATGAACCAATCTAGAAAATGGAAGTCTAAATTGAACAAAACAAGCCAAGTAACTGCCTTCCTCCAGTGTACATTCTAGCCAGAAATTAATAAACCAGTTAATATACAATGTTTTGGCCTTTACTCATTCATTTCAATAAGATTTATTAAGTAAATTAGTATAAAAATACTATTATACCTTTGATTGAATACCAAGATAAATATAATACTATTATTGCTCTCAATTTATATTTTAGTGCAAAATATGTCTTTGCACAATTATGATACATGACAAATAGTAAAAACTTCCATGGCAACACTAATGATAAAAAGGTAAGGAAATTAAGAAGAAAGGAGAGAATCGTGACAGTTGAAAATAGGACCATGTGATTTCATAAGCCCTTGTAACAATAGGATACTATGTTTTGATTGACACTTGCAGAGATACTCAAAACACTTGTGATAAAATTATCATAAAAAGAATCCCATGACAACATTGCTATAATACATTTTGTAAAGCCACTAGATCTCAAACACTCTCATTGTATTCTACCTCACTTGGTAAAGGCCAAGTCTTTACAATAGCCTTCACATTTCTACGTGGTCTGCAGATCCCGTTACCTCACTGGTTCATTTCCTACCACTCCCCAACACCCACTCCATTCCAGGCACCCCACCCTTTTCTTCGGGATTCTTCCACTCTGACAAGTACATTATCAATTCTGCACACAGACACTTCTATTCTCTCTGCTTGGAAAATCCTTCCCCACACATTTGACAAATCACGCACCCTTGCCCATCAGGGCTCTATTAAATATTACAGCATTTGATAGACCTTCTATGAAACAAAGCCCAGTATTATCACCACTCTCATTTCCCAATCTCCAATGTTATTGTTTCTCACAATCTTTATATTTGTAAATAATACTATACTTTTATTTTTGTTTATTTCTCTTCTCCCCTGCTAAGCTCCAAGATTGTATGACTTGGTCTGCTTTGTTGATTGTTTGCTGATTCCAGCATCTAGGCCAGAGCCTTACACATAGCATCTTTAGATATTTGTTAAGTAAATTAATATATATTGCCCCTTAATATAGGGATATAAGGCATTAAATTAAATTGGACCAAATAAATCTTATATTGCTTACTAGGGGGCACAGAGTAAGAAAGCAACAGAAAACAGATCTGAATAGTTCAAATAAGAAAAAAAAATCCATTTGAAGGTTATTGGATAATGAAAATAATTAAGGGCAAATCTAAGCATCCAAGCCTTGAAAAGAGCCAGACTATTTCCAGAAATATGAGAAACAAGATATTTAGAGAATTATTGAGTACAACTTATAAATCTGTGCATCTTTAATCAAAATTCTAGTTCCAAATGAAAACAATTTGGTTTAACAAAACTAAAATGCCTGTCTGCTCTACGGCCAGCAGAGTTGTGGGGCACAGATTTGGCGAATATTATGATTGTTGATCCTATCAAAACTAACTAGAAATTGAAAGGACAAGCTTTAAAAGGAAACATACCATTACCAGAGTTTTGGGAACAATGATGACTGAGAGAAATTTACGTATACTTACTGCAGTCTCTGAAGCTGAGAGCATATTTAAGGATCTCATAATATACAAAAATGTATTATTTTAGTTTAACTTTACCATCTAATATTGGTAGATTTATAAATAATAAGTAATAATTATATAATAAATAACTATAAATAGCCCTTTCAACCCAAGTAGTAACTAAATAATTATCACATTTTATTTTTAATTAAACTTTTGTTTTGAGATAATTGTGGATTCACATGCAATTTTAAGAAAATTACAGAGGAAGTTCATGTATCCACTACCCAGTTTCTGCCAATGATAATATCTTGCAAACTATCGTACAATATCCCAACCAGGATGTTGATATTTATATAATCAAGATACAGAACTTTTCCATCACCATAGGATACTTTATATTGCCCTTTTATAGCCAAACTAATTCCCACCCCAGCCCATTTAACCTCTTACAATCACTTATCTATTCAATTCTAGAATTTTGTCATTTTAAGAACGTTGTATAAATGGAAACTAAGTATGTAATTTTTTTAGGATTAGCATATTTTACTCAGCATAATTCCCTGGAGATTCATTCAAACTGATGTGTGTATCAATAGTTCGGTCCTTTTCATTGCTAGCATTAGCATTTGATGGCATGAATGTACTGTAGTTTATTTAGCTACTTACTCATTAAAGGATATCTGCACTGTTTACAGTTTTGGCTATTGGGTATACCGGGTTTTGTGTTAACATAACTTTTCGTGTCCCTGGTATAAATGCCCAGAAGTGCAATTACCAGGTTATATTTTAGTTGCATGTTTTGTTTCTTTAGCAATTGCCAAAATGTCTTCTAGAGTGGCTGTACCATTTTCTATTTCTGCTGGTGATATATAAGTGACTGAGTTTCTTTGCATTCTCTCCACTATTTAGAGGCATTACTCTTTTTTATTTTAGCCATTCTGGTGGATATATAGTGTTATTTCATTGTGGCTTTAATTTGCTTTTCCCAAATGGCTAATGATGTCTAACACCTTTTCGTGTGTTTATTTGCCATTTGTATATCCTTTTCTGTAAAATGTTTATTCATGGTTTTTTTTTTTTTTTTTTTTTTTTGCCGTTTTCAAATTGGATTGTTTGGGTTTGTTTTATCTTTGAATTTTGAGAGTTCTTTATATGTTCAAGATATTAATCTTTGTTGGATATATAGTATGCAAATATTCCCCAGGCTGTATCTTGTAACTTGTTTTGTATTTTTATAGTTTGCATTTGTCAGTTACTCATTTTTAAAGTTTTTTAAAAAATAAAATGTGAGATTTAGGTTAAGATTTTGTCTTTTGTTTTATTTTTACTTTTAATTTTTGCATGTACATAGTAGGTACGTATATTAAAGGAGTACAGAAGATAATTTGATACAGGCATACAATGGGTAATAATCACATCAGGGTAACTGAGGTAACCATCACCTCAAGCATGTACCCTTTCTTTGTGTTATAAATGATGCAATTATTCTTTTTTAGTTATTTTAAAATGTACAATAAATTATTGTTGACAGTAGTTTCTCTGTTGTGTTGTCAAATACTAGATCTTATTCATTCTAATTATATGTGTCTATCCATTAACCATCTCCACTTCCCCTGCTCCTCTCCCTGCTACTACCCTTTCCAGGTTGTTTTGTTTTTTTGTCGATGGATTTCCAGTTGCTCCAGCAACATTTGTTGAAATGGTTATCTTTCTTTCATTGAACTGCTTTTATAGCTTTGTTGAAAAATCACATATTTTTGTAGGTCTAAAAATCACATATTTTGTAGGCATATTTGTGTAGGTCTGTTGATGGGTTCCCTACTCTGTTCTATTGATCTGTGTGTCTGTACCTCTGACAATACCACACAATTGTGATTACTATAGCTATATCATATGACTTGAAATTGAGTAGAACAATTCATCCATTTAATTCTACTTTTTCGAAATAATTTTAGCTATTGTCATCCCCGTGTCTTTTCATATAAATTTTAGATTAAGTTTGTCTATGTTTATAATAAAAGGTTGATATTTTCTATAGATATCACAGTAAACATATAAATCAATTTAGGAAGAATTGACCTTTTTACTGTGTTGGGTCTTCCAGTCCATGAATACAACCTTCCATTTACTTAGATGTTTATGATTTCTTCCATTAGCATTTTATAATTTGGGGCGATACAGTTCCTGTACTAGTTTTGTTAGGTTCACACCTAAGTGTTTCTATCTATTTGTATGATTTCAAATGGTAGTGTATTTTCAAATTTAAATTCTGCATGTTTTTGCTCCTATATAGAAATATAATTGATTTCTTTATTTATATTTTATATTCTGAGACCCTGCTGAAGTCATTTATTAATACTAGGAGTTTTGTTGTAGATCCCTTAGGAATTGCTATGGAGATAAATATAACATCTGCAAATGTTATTTTTAATTATTTGTGCTTATTGTATTACTGTACTAACTACAACTGTTTTTAATGAGTGGAGAGGGTGAACATTTTTGCCTTGTTCTTGATGTTATGGAAAATTTTCAGCACTAAGTACAAATTTATCTATAGGTTATTTGTTAATGTTCTTTATTATGTTGAGAAAGTTCACTGCTATTCCTTTTTTCTGAGTTTTCTTTTTATCATGAATGTCAAATTTAGTCAAAAGTTTTCCCTGCATTAACAGATATTATTATAGGTATAAAATGTTTATCATTCAGTCTGTTCATATGGTGAATTATAATGATTGACATTCAAATATTTAACCAGCTTTGTATGCCTAGAATACGCTTCAGTTAGTTTATCATATTTGAAAAATATGTTACTGAGTTTATGTGCTAATATTTTTAAAGAAGTTTTATATCTGTATGCATGAGGGATATTGACATATTGATTAGTAGTTTTTTCTTCATTTTTGGTATAGTTCTTTCTAGCTTTGGTATCAAAAGAGACTATCTTCATAAAATGAGTCATGAAATCTCTTCTGTTTTTTGGAAGATATTATGCATAATTGGTGCTGTTTTTCTGCATTTGGTAGAAATCTTCAGCAAAAGCATTTGTACTTGTTATATTTGAAGTGTTTTTCTGGACTTTTTTAAATTATACTTTTTATTTCCTTAATTGCTATAGCACAATTTCATATTTTACGGTTGGTGGTAAATTGTGCTTTTTGAGGATCCGATGAGTTTCATCTATGTTATCAAATTTATGATTGTAAATTCATAGTATTTTCTATTTTTTTCTATATTTAGGGTCTTTAGTGATATTTCATATTCCATTCCTTATGTCAATAATTTGTCTTTTTTTGGTCAATGATATTGATTTTTTTTTAAATCCTTCCATTTATTGATTTTCTGTTTTTAATTTCATTGGCTGTATGCTTTCTTATTTACTTACTTCTGCTTGCTTTGAGGTTGTTTTCTCTTCTTTTAGGTTGTTGAGGTGTGAGTTTAATCAATGACTTGAGACTTTCCTCTTTTATAACATGTGTTTGATACTGTAAGTTTTTCTCTCATAGTGCTTTTGTTGTGCCCAACATATTTTCTTAGGTTGTTTTTACATTTTCATTTAGTTTGATGTGTTTTCAAAACATCCCTTGAAGCTTTCTCTTTGATTCATAGTTTATTTAGAAATGTGATGTTTAGTTTCCATATTTTTGAAGATTTTTCTTTTATCTCTCAGTTATCGATATCCAGTTTGATTATTTTGTAGTTACAGATAAATTCTATATAATTTTAAATATTTTAAGTTTGTTGTGGTTTGTTGTATTGTCTAGAATATGATCTATCTTGGCATATGTTCCCTGGTTACTTGAAAAGAATGTGTATTCTGTTCTTGCCGGTTGGAGTCTTCTATGAATGCAAGTTAGATACTGTTGATTGGTAGTGTTGCTGAGTTGTTCCATATTCTTATTGATTTTCTATCTAGTTGTTCTATAAGTTGAGAAAGTATTGTTAAAACTCCCACCAATAATTGTGTGTTTTTTAAATTTTTTTCTTACCAGTTCAATTAGTTTTTGCTTTACACACACAAAAAAATTTGCAGCATTGTTTTTTGGTGCATACGCATTTAAAATTAGTATGTTTTCTTGGTGGATTTTCCGTATGTCATTATATATAATGTCCGTTTCTGTGTCTGGTAATTTTCTTGGCTCTCAAGTCTAAAGATGCTCCTTGACTATGATAACACATAGTAAGTTGAAAATCTTGTAAATCAAAAATACAGCTCAGAGACTCTTTGGTCAAGGAATCACTGATGCTTGAAGTCTGAAACCTCGTGGCTGCATATTGCATCTGCACCACAATAAAGCTGAAAAATTGTAAATCAAACCATTGTAAATCTGAGACTATCTGTATTTTATCTGATAGTAATATAGTCACTCCTGTTTTTCATTGATAAATATTTCCATGATAGTGTTTTTTTCTATTTTTTTTGCTGTTAATGTGGCTATATTGTTATATTTCAAGTGGGAGTCTTATAGGTAGCAAATGATTGAGTCTTGCTTTCCAGTCTAGTCTGCCAGTCTCTTTATATTGTTTGGTGTATTTAGAGTTGTTATATTTAATGTAATTTTGATGTTAGGACGTAAGTTTGCCATTTAAATTTTTTATTTTATGTTTTCTTTTTTTGTTTTTCATTTGTTTTCTTTTATCTGTTGTAGTGTGTTTATTTGAACATATTTGTGCAATGTCGTTTAAATTTATATACTGCATTTTTAGTGTATCTCTTACAGTTGTATTAGTGGTTGCTCTAGGTATTGTATTATATTTACATAATTTATCACTGCTATGTGCATTTACATATATAAACACATATATGTTATATATAAATACATGTAAAATGGTGCTGTCATTTTAGTAGTTCAGGTGAATTGCAAAAGCTTTACCTCTCCTTATGTCCCTTTATACTCCTGCATTTACAGCAAATCATAAATATCTTCTTTACATATATTTACAACCAGTGTTACAATTTTTACTTTGGCCATCAACCATAATTTAGAAAACTCAACGTAAGAAGAAAAATCTCTTATATTTATTAATGTTTTTGCTCACTCTTATATTTTTTCCTTCTAATATTTCAAATTTTGTGATTTTACTTTTACTATTTTCTGTTTAGAGAACTTAGCCATTCATTTAGAATAGGTTTACTGCTGACAAATCTTTTTATGTTATATTTCAGTCTAGTTATTTCACTCTTCAGATTGTGTGGTTTTTTTTTTTTTTGTTTTGTTTTCCAATTCACTTATTCCTGCTTTTGTTCACTCTTTTGTTAAGCCTGCCCACTGAGTATTTTTAAAAGATTTCTCAAAAATCTTAGGTCTTTTCCCTTTTTTCTGTTTAATGATATTTCAAATGTAAATAAAAGTATTTGTAAACATAATACAATACCAAACATTATATAATTATTAAATTTCCTTTAGTATTATGTGATATGCATATATATACATATCTTCAGATATATGTAGTATGTGACATACACACACACACACATACACTAACACATTTAGTTCTGAGAATGACTTTAACAGGGAATTGAGATTCAGAGATTCTAAATGATTTCTACTTGATCACACAGTGGAAATTCAAATATAGCTGTCTCTCACACTAAAATGTCTTCCCTACATCTGAAATCCCATCACAATAACACAACCCTTTATGAATTTGCAATATTCCTTCAGGTCTTTTATCCAATGCCTGTTATTATAGCTTATAATTGTATTTGCAGTAAATATAAAAGCGTTGAAGTTTTATTTAGAAAGCTTACTTCAGATCGTCTTCATTATTAAGATATATAATGAATTTATCTTTAGCATTGGAATTAACCTCTAGTTATTACTGAAACCTACTGACTGGTGGGAACTACAATTTAAAATGGCAGCAAAATTACTAGCAAAGGCATAAATATGTGAATTTGCCAGCATTTATAACTAAGGACAACTAATTTGTATTTTTATTTTGTTCCATTTTCGGTAGTTTTAAAAATTCAACTTTTTTAGTTATAACTAGTGACACTAACCCTCAAATAGCCTATACATCACTAAAAATTATACATGTCCACAATTATGGATGACATACTTCAAGACAGTCTATAAATGCCACAGATTTAGGAAAACACTTCAAATAAAAATTACTGTACATTGAGTGACCTTCGGGTGTTTTGCCAAGTGTGGTGTTACGTAGAATCAAATAAGTATGATTTTGCCAAAGAAAAAGACAATTTGGGATTACATTAGGAAAAAAAAAGAGCAAGAGCATATTTGATATGGCAGAACATTGCAATGTATCTTCAGAAATGTTAAGTAAGTTTGTTATGGGGGAGGAGTGTTCATGTTATTCACATTGAAGAGTGCTAAAGAGAAGAAGTTGAGATCTATTTTGGGATTCATTGTGTCATTCTATAGGGTTTGGGTGTAATTCCAATAAGAAACTGAGTGTTATGTGAATGGAATATGAAGGGTCAGTTACTTCTTTGGTTTGAATGCTCTTGTCTCCTTCAAAATTTATGTTGAACAATATTGAGAGGTGTGGTCTTTGAGAGGTAATTGAGTCATGATGCTTCTGCTCCAATGATTGGAATTAGGTTATCATATAAAAGGGCTTAGTAGACAGAAGTAGTCTGGTGTGCCCTTCTGCCTTCTCTCATGTGAAGACACAATGTTGCTCCTGTATAGCAAATGCAGTAACAAGGTACCATCTTTGGAAGCAGAGAACAGACCGTCACCAGATAATAAATGTGCTGGTGCCCAGATACTGGATTTCTGAGACTCCAAAACTGTGGGAAATATATTTCTATTTTTATGAATTACTCAGTCTCAAATATTTTGATACAGCAACACAGATGAACCAAGGCAATTGCATTGGGAATAAACTAAACAAGACAAATTAAAATACATGTAGATTCTGAATTAATAAATTCTTTTTATAAACATATAAATTCAATAACGTACTCTTTATAAAGTGGTAAAACAGGATGCTGAGTAATCTTAATATAACAATTATAAACTAATTCTATTTCTAGACAATACCAGGTAAAACCGCCCATCATTTAAATTTTTTAAACTCTTCAACTTAGTTCACAATGTTGTATTGTGTTGAGACGACAAGTATCTGTTGTTACTACAACTGAGAACTTGATACACTTGGACTCTAAACATTGCTGTCTGATTGCTACCTTCATTAGTCTTGGCAACTTTATCTGAATCTTTGTTGCTCCCTCTAGAGTTATACTCTCAGTCTCATCCCCTCTTGCTTAAGTATATCCTAATATTTGTTTTCTTTATCACAGAGGAAATCTGGTAAACTTTCTCAATATCTATACACAAATTTATTTCTGTGTAAATTTACTGTCTCTTTTATCCAGAGAATGTTTCTTCTTCCACTTACAGGCTATCTGCTTAACTTATGGGTGTTGTTTTTCCAACTAAATCTGTTAGAACCCAACCTAATATTATATTCTATAAAATTATCTATTTTTCTGACTTCCCCCACTATCTGTGAACATTCTCCAGTATCCCCAGTCTTAAAATCCCTCCTTACACTTGTTTCGTCAAACCCAGCTTTCTTTATTTCTCTTTCTCTTTATACTGATATACCTGAAAATAGTCAATTTTTGCTGATTTGCCTTCCTCAGTTTCCATTCACCTCTTTAATCTACTAAATCCCAGTTTCTGTGTCTAATCCTCCATGACAAACTAGTTTTACCTATGTCAACGTGATCATTTAATAAATCTGGTAGGTTCTGTTTTGTTTTCATGCTACTTAGTTTATGGGACGTAAACATGACAAGAAAGGCACTCTAAGATTTTGCCTTTATCTACCTCTTCATCTATCACCATGACCTTTAAAGCATACAATATATGTCCTAACCGTAACAAATTACTCACAGTTCTGTATAGTTCTACTGCCTAATATGGTAGCCACTAGCCAAAGTTAGCTGTTCAAATTTAAATGTTCATTAATAGTAGTTAAAAATTCTCTTCATTAGTCATACTAGCCACAGTTCAAATGCTCAATAGGCACATATAGCTAGTGGTTACCATAGTGGATAAAGTGCTTGGTATCAAATACTTGTCTCCAATGGCTCAGAAAACATTTTTAGCATCTCAGTATTTTCTGTCACCAGCACTGCTTCCCAATACCAGAAACACTTGACCATTCCTTCCTTGTTTTCCAACTGAACTCACACTTAATTTGTTCTTACAGTGTTTTTATCATATGTAATATGGTCAAATGTCTTTCTCTCATGCTATGTCTAAGTTTCTCAATTTCTATATTGTGCCTGTTTGCATTCTCAATATCTAACAGCTCCTGATACATTTTTGACACTAAAAATATTGTTAGATGAATGAATAAAGGCAACAATAATCAGAGAAACTCAGAGATTTTAGTTAAATTAGACTTAAAATATGTATTTTTAAATATTTTGAAGTTACCCATATTTTAGGGCTTAATTCAAATTTCTTAACATATGTTTCCACAGAGGACAATCCAATAGTAGCCTGTGAGGAAAAGGTCCAGTCTCCTCAAATGATTCTCTAAGAGTTCCTAATTTGAAAGGATCCAACTAATTGGATTATTCTAAGAAAATAAAGATTTGGCTGAAAAATACATAAATAAATTTTCAATGAATTGCTCTTGGGACTTTATTTTTGCCTAAGCATTTGGAAATTTCTAATATTTAAATAATACATATTTTAAATATATAGTGGTAAGAAACACACATACTCTCACTAGAAGGTAGCATCTAATTCTTAAACTCAGGTAAATTATATGGTGGTTAGAACTATAGTCTACTCAAATATTCTTTTGAGTTTCAAAAAGCCATTTTTGTCATGTAGTCAACTCCTATGTAGGGGCACAATACATATTAATTTATATGAATAATCAAGAAAATTATTTAGGCTAAAGAAACTACTGGAGTCAGAGGACTGGATTTAAAATTAAGCTGACAGATTATGTAAATTATCTGTATTTATTTTTATTGTGTGCATCTAAACTGAAATAATCATTTTTCATTGTTTATTTTATTATTCCTAATTTATCAGCAATTTATAAATGGTATTTATATTTCATTTGTGTGTACATATATCAAGTTAGTGTGGAAATTACAATCTACAGCCTAGTATGTGTCAGGTATACAGTGCCAACAATTATTTTTAAAAACACAGTCTGCTCTGGTTTCAATGTTCACACCTAAACTCAAGGTAGCACTTTAATTCCTAGTACAGCAATGTTGGGAGGTTGTGCCTTTTAGAGGTGATTAAATCATTAAGATGGATTAATATTTTTCTCATGAGACTGAATTAGATCTCATTGTAATGGATTCGCATTTTAGGGAGTGAGTTGTTACAAGGTGAGATTCCTCCTCATGTTTGATCCCCATTTGCTCACATTTGCTCACCTTTTTGCTTCTCTGCCATGTCTTGATGTAGCACAGGGCCTTCAGTGAAAGCTGAAGAGATGCTACCACCTTACTCTTGGATTTTCCAGCTACCAGAATCATGAGTTAAATAAACCCCTTTTTAAAATTAATTACCTAACCTCAAGTATTCTGTTATAGCAACATGAAACGGACTAAGACCACATCCAACGTGGAGTATATACATACGTAAATATAAAGGCTATGGAAAACCCCTAACTGGTTTACCTAGGTTATATTACAAAATTATAAATATTTCATATGTGTGTATGCACATATATAAATATAGGTATGTGCATAGGTATACACACACACACAGAGGATTCCTTTAAAAAGATTACAGTTGTCACCTATAGTTTGTATCTTATAAATGACTGAGTGTGTTCTTACAGGCCTTTCTAAACCAAATCCTTTGACTATGTGTTTCCATTTTAACAGTGTGAATACTATGCGATACAATGAGATTAGCATTGATCTCATCTGAAATCACGCTCTTAAAACTAAAATATGTCTAATACATGTAGAACATTGAGCCATCATAAGGTGCATAGCTTTTTAAATCAAAGTTAAAAGCCTCAAGCCTACATGAAGCATTCCTTCTAAAAGTCGAGTTTATACAGAAAGGAGTAGTAGAAGGAGGTAATATAGAAAAGTGACAAAATGATAGAAAGACTTTGCCTATTTTACAATTTAACCCAGAGCAAAAAAAAGTATTTTGGTATTTGATCACTTATGAATTTATTAATCCTTCTAATTACTATAGTTTGCAATCTGTAAATGCTTATATTGTTCATTTTGACCTCCTTGACATTTTGTTTAAATTTTGCTAACAAAACATATAATATAAAATTTACCATCCTAATCATTTTCAAGTATACATTTCAGCACTCTTAAGTACATTCACATTGTTATGAATCAGATCTTTAGAACCATTTCATATTGCAAATCTGAAACTCTATACCGGTTAAAAAACTCCCCTTTACCCCCTCTGCATAACCCTTGGTAATCACCATTCTATTTTCTGTTTCTGTCAATTTGACTATTTGAGATAGTTCATGTAAGGAGAATCATACAATACTTATTTTGATAACTAATTTATTTCACTTTATAATGTGAGATAAAATTTTCTTCCTTTTAAGACTTAAAAATATTCCATTCTATGTATATTTCACTTTTTGTTTATCTACTTATTCATCCATGGACACTTGAGTCATTTCCGTATCTTGGCTAGTGTGAATAGTGCTGTTATGAACATGGGTGTGCAAATATCACTTTAAACTCTGCTTTCAATTCTTTTGGAGATATACCCACAAGTGGGATTGCTGGATCATATGGTAGTTTTATTTTTAATTTTTCTGAGGAACCTCCATTCTATTTTCCATATGAGTTGCATCATTTTACAATCTCATCAACTGGCACAGGGTTCTGATTTATTCCACATTTTTGCCAACACTTGCTATTTTTCATTTTGATGTTGTTTGTTACTGTTTTTATAGTAGCAATCCTAATGGTGTGAGGTGATATCTCTTTGTGGTTTTCTTTTGTATTGCTCTGATGATTAGTGATGTTGAGCATTTTTTCATTTGTTAGTTGGTCATTTGTATATAACCTTTGGAGAAATGTCTAACAAGTCCTTCGTCCATTTTTAGTGAAGTTTTACTTATCTTCTGTTGTTGAATTTTAGAAGTTTTTACATATCCTTGTTATCAATTTCTTATAAGATACAATTTAGAATTTTTTTTTTTTATTTTTTCAGGTTGTGTTTCACTCTGTTGATTGTCTCTTTTGATTCACAAACATTTTTAATTTTGACATGGTTCCATTTGTCTATTTTTGCTTTTTTTGTTCCTGATTTTGGTTTTCTTTTTATTTCAAGAATGTACTGTGAAAACTTTATCCATTATCCTGATAATGACTTAAGCTAGAAATTTCAGAATGATCTCCATGTTTTCTCGGTAAGAAATCCTATTACTTACTTGGTTTAAAAACTAAAAACCCTGAGGTCACAGGGTAGATTCTGCACTTCACAACAAAGGCATATAGCTTAATTATTTAGACTCAGTGTGCTTTTTCAACCTAATTACGTGTAAGTTCCCTTGCCTATTCCCAATGCATAGTCTCATTGGGCATTTCCTGTTTCCATAATGTGTCTTGCATATTCTTGTGAATTCTTGTATTTTTATTCTTTGGGAAAGCCTCTGTATTAGTTCACTTTGACACTACTATAAAGACCTAGCTAAGGATGAGTAATTTATGAAGAAAATAGGTTGAATTGGCTAACAGTTCCACAGGCTTAAAAAGAAGCACGAATAAGAGGTCTCAGGAAACTTACAATCATGGCAAAGGCAAAGACGAAGCAAGTACATCTTGCCATGGCGGAGCAAGAGGAAGAGAGAGAAGGGAGAAGTGCCACACATTTTTAAATCATCAGATCTCGTGACGACTCACTATCATGACAACGGAAAGGGGGAAACCTGTACCCATGGTCCAGTCACCTTCCACCAGGCCCCTCCCTCAATTAACATGAGACTTGGTCAGCGACACAAATTCAAACCATATAATTCTAACCCTGGTCCCTCCCAAATCTCATGTCTTTCTCACATAGCAAAATACGAGTATCCGTTCTCAACAGTACCCACCGACCAACGTCTGAACTCATTTCAGCATTAACCCAAAAGTCCAAGTCTCATCTGAGACAAGGTAAGTACCTTCCACTTATGTGCTTGTAAAATCAAAAGCAAGTTTGTTACTTCCAGGAAAAAATGGGAGTACAGGGAGAGGTAAATGCCTCTGCTACAAAAAGGAGAAATTGGCCAAAACAAGGCCCCATGCAAGTCTGAGACCCAGCAGGGCACTCATTAAATCTTAAGGCTCCAAACTGATCTCCTTTGACTCCATGTCTTGTATCCATGGCATGCTGAGGCAAGGTGGGAGGATTGCTTGAGGCCAGGAGTTTGAGACCAGCCTGAGCAACACAGCGAGATCTTGCCTAGATGAAAGGGGTTGGCTCCCAAATCCTTGGTCAGTTCTGCCTCTGTGGCTCTTCAAGGTACAGCCCCCATGACTGGTTTCATGGGCTGGCATTGAGTGCCTCTGGCTTTTCCAGTGCATGATGCAAGCTATTGGTGGATCTACAATTTTAGGGTGTGGAAGACAGTAGCCCTTTTCTCACACCTCCACTAGGCAGTGCCCCAGTGAGGACTTTGTGGGGGTTCCAACCCCACATTTCCCTTCTGCACTTTCCTAGCAGAGGTTCTCCATGAGGTCTCTGCCCCTGCAGCAGACTTCTGCTTGGACATACAGGTGTTTCCATACATCTTCTGAAATCTGGGCAGAGGTTCCAAACCTCAACTCTTGCCTTCCATGCACCTGTAGGTCCAGTACCACATGGAAGCTGCCAAGACTTGGGGCTTGCACCCTCTGAAGCAACAGTTCAAGCTGCATGTTGCCCCTTTTAGTGATGACTAGAGGTGGGGTGGCTCAGATGCATGACACCATGTCCTGAGGCTTCAGAGAGCAATGGGGTCCTGGTCATTGCTCAAACAATCATTTTTTCCTCCTAGGCTTCTTGGCCTGTGATGGGAAGGGAGATCTCTGAAATGCCCTGAGGACATTTTCCCCGTTGTGTTGACAATTAACATTTGGCTCCTTGTTATTCATTCAAATTTCGGAAGCAGGCTTGACTTACTCCCTAGGAAATTGATTTTTTTACTCTACTACATGGTGAGTTGGCAAATATTCCAAATTTTTATTTTCTGCTTCCCTTTAAATATAACTTCCAATTTCAGACCATCTCTTTCATCATGTGTATGAGCAAACACTTTTAAAAACAACCATGTTACTTCTTGAACACTTTGCTCCTTAGAAATGTCTTCTTCCAGATACCCTAAATCATCTCTCTCAAGTTCAAAGTTCCACAGATCTCTAGGGCAGAGGCAATATGCTGCCAGTCTCTTTGCTAAAACATAGCAAGAGTGGCCTTGCTCCAGTTTCCAAAAAGTTTAACATCTCCATCTGAGACGACCTCAGCCTGGACTTCATTGTCCATATCACTATCAGCATTTCATTCAAAGCCATTTAACAAGTCTATAGGAAGTTCCAAACTTTCCCACATTTTCCTGTCTTCTTCTGAGCCCTCCAAACTATTCTAATGTCTGTTCAGTACCCAGTTCCAAAGTCACTTTCACTTTTTCATGTATCTTTATAGCAGTGTCCCACTCCAAGTATAAATTTTCTGTATTAGTCTATTTTTTTCACTGCGCTAAAGAACTACCTGAGACTGGATAATTTATGAAGAAAGAGGTTTAATTGACTCATGGTACCACAGGCTTAAAAAGAAGCATGACTGGAAGGGCTCAGGAAAACCTACTATCATGGCAGAAGGTGAAAGGGAAGCAAGCACATCTTACTATGATAGAGCAGGAGGAAGAGAGAAAAGAGGGAGGTGCCACAGACTTTTAAATCATCAGATCTTGTGATGACTTACTTGCCGTCATGAGAACAGCAAGGAGGAAATTCCTCCCCATGATCCAATCACCTCCCACCAGGTGCCTCCTTCAATTCAACATGAGATTTGGATGGGGACACAAAACAAACCATATCACTCTCTATTCTTCTATTTGACAAAGTCCTGTTGATCATGTGAAGCTTTAACTACTTTTTTGTAACTTTCTTTTTCTCTGATCTGTCACTATTATGTGCAAATTTACCTAAATTCACTTCTTTTTTAAGAATACATTTATAATGCATTCTAAGCACATTAGTGCGCTTAGTGTGGCAGTGCCTATCACAAAGAGCTTAATAAATGTAAGCTTCTATTATTTTTTATCATATTTTAATAATATTGATAATAGTATGATAACATTATTCATTATACCCTTATTGCTATTATATATATATATACACACATACACACACATATACATAAGCTAGATTTTCAGAGTATCATAAAGTTAGCATATATAACTAAAATAAAAACATAAAATTGCTATAAAATTACTGGCTGTGTCTTTCTTCCTTTCTTTGTAAAAACAAATGTAAGGCCTGGTACCAGATCCCAGGTTTCATTATGTGGCCAGAATCACCTGAAATACCTCTTCAGCACAGAAGAAAAACAAAGGCAATGTTCAGACTTTTATTTTAGTTACAGTTGAATCCCCCACTCAGGTCTTTCTGTGTCCATCTCCTTTCCCTTGTTCTTGTTATCATCATCCTCCACTCTCCCCTCCCTTATTTGAATTGGCTAATTTTATAATCATGCTTTAATATTACATATATGTGTATACTTCTCTGTGAATCATCCTTGGGACAGCTGGCTCTCTCCATGATTCTCATAATGTCCTGTGATTTTACATGAAATTTGTAACTTTCAACTGAACATGAAGTTTTTGAGAGTATCATTTATCTTTCTATCCTTAAACCCTAACACAGTGCTTGGTTTTAACAGACTATCAATAAATATTTGTTGAGTAAATGAGAATTGCATGACAAATTTCCATCTGGTTGCCCATGTTAATAAGGTGAACTAAATTTCCTTTTCCAGACTTAATACTGTTCCGTAGGAAAGCCTGAGTGACCTGGTCTTAAATTTTTTGGCTAGCTCTACATCTTATCATTGGATCTCTGAAGGAATATAGGTCATGTTTCCCTAAATCTCTAAGTTATCATCTCCATGCATTCTGCTCCCTGGATCCCACCCCAGTGTCTCCTAAGAGAAGTACCTTTGCCTTCAAATGGTGGGAATATCCCCCAAGAAGAAATACATCAAGCCTGTTGAGCTGCAGTCACTGAATTTCTGTTGCCTAAGCTATCCTCACAATATGAACAGAGAAACGTAAAATATGTGGAAAATTGAACTCTGTGTATATGAAAATCCAATCTTCATTATGCATTTTGATATTGTTTCTGTATGCAACAGTTCATAAATGTCATTATCATTGCTGAGAAAATATAAAACCTCTACTGATTACTTCCAAATGGAAGAAAGTCTAGTAACAGATCACTAACTTTATCAAATATCTTTAAATGTTTCAGTAAACTGAGTATTTGAGCAGAAATGCATTTTGTGATTTCATAAAGTATCATACTACCCAATTTGACATATAAACGTATGCCATTTAGTTGACTTTTTCTCTATGTCTCAAGAACTGTATTCACCTAGCACCACACACTACTTGTAAGCATGCAATATATAGCTACATATTAATTTGAAAGTAAGAAAACAGAAAATGAGAGCAGTATTTTTAAATTGGTCCTAAAATTACAAGCAGTTATTGGAACTGGTTTATATACTAAAATATGTTCGGAATTTAAATAAGGAAGTCACTGTCTGAGTACATATTAACTATTTATTTTGCAGTTTATAAACATACTAACTTATTTTTTATGTTTGGAAATATATTTAAATATATGTATGGTTTACATCAATGCATCTAGGTCTTCCTTTTCTATATAATTTTAATAAATTTTACATAGTATAATATAGTATGTTAAAAAATTAGATTTGACATAAGTATTGCATAATAGAGTAAAAGTTCTACATTCAAATTTTATTTTCTATCTCCATTTTTTTCAGTATAAAATCTGGTATACAATGATATGGTCATAAAATTTTGTTGACAGAAAAATAAAAAAAAATTTCAAGGATTTTTTAATAGGTAAGCAGAAAACTATAAATGTGTAAATTTTTTTTTGGCCTTCCTACCTTCCTTTCTACCTCTTTTCCTTCCTCTTTTCATTAATTCATTCACTCATTCAAAAGCTTCTTTAGCACTTTGTTAAAAACAAAAATTTACCAAAGTACTCAATCTGCTTAGTTCCCACCTTCATGGGGCAGAACAGAAAAACAACACATAATTACACAAACTGCAAATTGTAGTATGGGTTATGAAAGAAACAAAGATCTGAAATGAAGAATAATGTAGATTTATTTCAGACGAGGTAGTCAGAAAATACGTCTCTCAGTGGATGTTTAAACTGAACTCTAAAAGATAATAGAGAACTTTCCCAACAAGGAGTGTAGTAAGGAATATTCTAGGTAGAGGAAAAGTCTTAGGCAATGACTTAAAGTTTGGCATGGATTGAAGTGTTTGACGAAATGAAAAAAGAGTATAGTAGTTGGGTTGGAGTTGCTAGCAAAATAAGTGAGGAAATATTGGAGGACCACATCATGAAGGGCCTTGGTACTGACAGGAAATAATTAAGATGTTGATTCAAATGTAGTCAACATTTTCAAAGCATTATAGGAGGTGAGTAACATGTTTTTAATTTATATGCTTAGAATTTTTATTTTTCTGCTATACAGGGTATGGATTAAACGAGATTAGAATTTATGTGAGGAGACACATTAGGATAATCAGTAATTAAATATGATGAAAGCCTAGGTGAAAGGAGTAAACCTGAAGATGTGGAGAAGTTGGTATATTCAGGATTTATTGAGGATAGAATGAATAGGACTTGCTGGTGACTTAGGTATTGGGGAATGGGGTATGGGAAAGTAGGAGATAGAGGATTTTTCTTGGAGCAACAGGGTAGTTATTAGTGCTGGTGGTCCCAAGGGCTTGAAAGACAGCCTGGTACACAGTCAGTACATGCAATAGATGTTACATGCAAGAATGGTTGATTAAATGAAGGAATGTATAATAAAAGAAGGTGAATGTGGAAGAAAATTATGACCTTGTTTTGTTGATACCAAGCTTGAAATTCTTGTGACAGATCCAAGTGGACATGACAGGTGATTGTTAATACGTGATTCTGGAACTCCAATTTCTGGTGTGTGAATTATTCTTCATTCAGCAATCTCCTTTCAACAAGTATTAAGTAGACACCTCTCAGGAGCAAGGCACTCTGCTAGTCAAAAGAGAATTGTAAGATAAGGCACAGCTCTGCCCTCAAAGAGTCCATTTGTATAATATATAAATTTATATATTAGTATAAAGTGGTGTTGTGGTGCTATGTAAACACCTAGGTAGAAATTGTCACCTGGTGTGGGAAAGTGAGAAAATGATTCTTAGGGGAAAGAGTAATTAAGATTATGCTGGAAGCAAAAGTCAAGAGTTATGTAGTTAATGAAAAAGACGAGAAGGGAAGGAGTTATCTAGGAGGAGAGGGTAAAAGGTGGGATTGACTTAGGCTGATGGTAAGAGAGAGCTTGCTGTGTTAATTGCAGGAAGGGAGAAGGGTGGAGGGGAGGGAGAAGGGTGGAGGTGAGGGGTGGAAATAACCAAGGCTTATAGGGTAAACAGAATCCTCTGCTGTTTTTTAAATTAATTGTAGAAAATTGAACAGTCAACAACAATATAAACAACATAAAAGAAGAGTGGTATAGCCCACCCAGTTTTCCTTCCCCTTCCTCCTCCTTCTGCTTTTTAATCCTTTGGCCAATCTATGATACTACTTCCTGGATAATCTGTCTCAAATTGTATTCTCTCATCAAAAGTGCATTTATTAATGTCATCCAAATTAGTACTTGTGGTCTATTCTTTTAACATCAACTTTATAATATTCATTTACAATTACTATATTATTTGTTTAAATATATATATCTTTATATATTTTCAAATACATACATTAATATATTTTTCACACACACACACACATACACACACACACATATATATGTATGAGTCCACGAATTTTCAAGTATTTTTCCAGTTTGTCTCCCCTTGGACATTAAAAGACCACAGGAAAAAAGTCTGTAGTTTTTCCTTCTGTGCTTCTCTTTCTTTCTCTCATTCTGGCCTTGCAGTATAAGATTATAAAGCCGGACAGCCTGGGTTTGGAGACTAGCTATATTGTTTCTCATCTATGCTAGTTATTTAACATCACTAGATTTCATAGAGTTGTTTCGAGGATGAAATTAAATAAGTGTGAACAAGTTTAGTCAATTCGAAGAGTTATACTCTTCCTATGCCTTCTCTCAAGTGCATTAATATTATAATGGAGATAATTACACTGTATCATCAGTATAATGATAATTTATTGCACCTTTAAGTTTTTCTTCTTGATTGGATCATACCATTATTTTTCATGCATACCTATCCTATTACCTGTCTTTTAAAAAAATAATTACTGAACAATCTCCTTTGATGTACCTCACTCTGCTCCCATTTCTAATTTTACTGTTATTCTTTAATAACATGTTCAAAGAGTTTCTTTGTTCCATAACTCCTTTTCCTTTCCTTCTCTTCCGACTTTCCCCTATCCAGTCCTCCAAAACTCATCAATGACTAAAAGCCACCAATGATTTCCAGGTTGCCAAATCCAATATCCAATGCTCCGTCTTTGTCTTTAAACACTTTATTTAGTTTCAGAAACACCTTACTCCCCTGGTTTAATTTTACTTTATTGGCCAGTCCTTCCCACTCTTCTTTACTACTGTACTTATTTCTCATCTTTCTGAACTCTAAGTTTTATGATATCTAAGATTCTTGATCCCTTCTGCTCTTTATTCCTTTTCTTTCACTCCCTGTCTTGTCTCCCTTCTATCTTCTCCTGAGTTCTTCTATATCAACACTCATTTCCAATGTACTGTAACAAAGCTTCATAACTTTAAATTCTATCTCATGCTGATAATCCTCAATTTTTTAGTCTCCAGCCCCAAATCCTTACCTGAACTGTAGAAGTTAATATTCTCAAGAAATATGTAGTCTAGGATTGGGTACAGACATGTGTGACACATGTGGTAGTAAATATAGATACACAGATGTAGCATAAAGAGGAGGATCACGCAAACCAGTTGGCCCAGTCCACTTCTACTTGGAGCCCTTGTATAATTGTTGTGTACACCCTTTCACTCTCAAAAAAATCTTTGTTCAAAGACTAAGTTATGTGCTTACTCCTCATGCAGGAATAGATTTCTGAGTTATAGCTTGAAGAATGATAAGAACTTTATCAAGCAGAAAGAGAACAAAGACTCAAAACTAAACACACAGACATGGAACAGCATGCTATGTTTAGAAAGAAACACATTCCAGTATGTTTGTAGAGCTTTGGGTATCATATTTATCCTTGGACCTACAGGGACTAGGAACCACTGAGAATTGTAAAGACTGGCCTGATTAAATATGCATTTTAGAAATATGACTCTGGAGTATACTTATAGAATAGACTGAATAGGAAAACATATCTAACAGAAACTTCTGTTATTTTCATAGGTGAGATAAAAGCAATAATGCAGGAGTATAGAGGTGCAAAGATAAATAAGAGATGGCAAATATGACAGATTTTTTATACAACAAAGTCTCTTTTTAGGCAAGTGTCCTTATTAAGCTTTTCAATCATCACAACATGTCATCAGCCATACTGATCACTGATGACTATTAATATAATATATAAAACATTTGCAATTCACTTAGTTTCAAGGACTGTGACTTCTCGTCCTTAGTCAGTCTCCATTTATCCAACATATCACTAAAAATAAAATAGCCTTTATAGAGAAATAAGAAATTCTTGGAAGATAATTACTTCCTATGATCAGTGAAATGAATCACATAGGTTTTTTTTTTTTTTTCTTTTTTCCCACCAAGTTTATTTAACAAATATAATGAGATGTAATCCCAGCACTTTGGGAGGCCAAGGTGGGTGGGTCAGAAGGTCAGGAGATCGAGACCATACTGGCAAACACGGTTAAACCCCGTCTCTGTTAAAAATGCAAAAAAATAGCCAGGCATGGTGGCGGGCGCCTATAGTCCCAGCTACTCGGGAGGCTGAGGCAGGAGAATGGCGTGAACCTGGGAGGCGGAACTTGCAGTGAGCTGAGATCTGGCCACTGTACTCTAGCCTGGGCGACAGAGCGAGACTCCATCTCAAAAAAAAAAAAAAAAAAAAATATATATATATATATATATATATATATATATAATATATATATACACACATAAAAAATGAGAAAGAGTCCCATCAAACTTTTCCTATATAGTGTCTTTATTATTATACAATGATGTCATGTTAAATAACAGGAGAAAAATTTATTTTGATGCCAAAAAATAGTTGTGCTTATGTGTCTTATTGACAATGTGTCTTATGGAGTCTATAAGTAATGTAAACTGATCATGTTTATTCCTCTGAGATAATTCTTAAAATGTGAACCTCATTTGGCAAACCATAAAGGACCTTGCAATATGCATTTTGTACACCATCCTTACCCTTACCCCACTCTTGCTTTACTATTTCTATTATTCCTTTTGCCTCAGTTTGCTTTTGTCATTTCTATGACATTAATATAAACAACTAGCTACTCTATGAATGGGGAGGAAAGAATGAACCACCACATATTTGGTACAGATGCAAATAAAGGATATGGGAAAATGAGGCCAGCTCCCAAATATTTGTCTTGGATAATGAGTTTTAGGGGACTTCGGTAGATACAAAAAGGTGATTGCCCAGTATGGAATTAAATTAGGATGGGGGCAGGGTAAAATTAGTAGTAGATTTTTTGAGAGTAAGATGTCCTTAGTACATTTAAACAGAGACAGGGATTTTACAAATAATTGGTGGAATGGATCCAGAGCTTAAGAGACAGATCTGAATTCAAGATAAGCCAGATGGGATCTACATCCACTAAGATAGTAAATGTATGCTTATGAGTAATGCACTCTCTACCTACACAAAAGGACATCTCAGCCACACAGAGCATTCCATTGCAAAGGATTCAACAACGCAGTGCTCCCTCTTTATTCCTGATGCTCACAACTAGAACCACTGGTTTAGAGGTGGATATTCAGGAGAGCAAGAAAAGTGAAAATTAGAAACAAGTTTTGATCCGTTGCCTAAAACTGAGGAAATCTATTAACAATTTGAATGACCAACTTAGTTTTCTACTAATAAGAATGCATGTGAAATTACATAAATAACTTAGGAAAGAATATGCCTGTATGAAGCATTTGGATCTAGTTCACCTGGATGAGTTCAAAGGAACTTTATTTGCAAGAATAAGAAATAAACCAGATTTGGCCCAGAAGCCATAGTTTGCTCACTCCTCATTTAGTTGATATTGATAAAGCATAATTTTCAAAAGGACAAAATCATGACTATCATGCCAATGTAAAGTGAACACCTGTCAAATGTATTTTGGCTTATTAATTAATGAGGGAACCAGTAAAATGTTAATACCATTCCAAGAACATTTGAGAAGCTAGGCATTTAGAGGTTATCATAGGACAAGGTTGCTGGATTAGACATGAAACTGGTTATTACCTTCAGAGGCCACTAACCATACCTTGGAATTATACTTTCAATCATACAATAGTTATTAACATTTCTTGGAGGGAAATCTACAAGCTAACATGTGACTTCACTAAGTCTTCATTATTAACTAATAGTAAAATGTTGGTCAGCTAGGTTAATAGTATAAGCCCATGGGTGGGCCAATGACATTTAAAGAACATGCCAGACCTTTTTTTTTTTTGCCTTATTTCCTGGCTTCCTCCTGCCTGACAATATTTTGAAATAATTAAGAAAGTAGTAAATCATATTATAAATGTTTGTATTAATTTTATATTGCTGCTGTAACAAATTACCACAAATACAGTGTCTTAAAACAACAAAAATTTATCTTATGATTGTGTAGGTCATAGGCCTGCCATAGGTCTCACTAGCCTAAATTCAAGGTGTTATCAGAGCGGCATTCCTTTCTGGAATCTGAAGGGAAGAATCCATTGCCTTGGCTTTTCCAGCATCTAGAGGCTGCCTCAATTTCTTGGTTTCTGGCTCTTTTCTATCTTCAAAACCTGAAAAAGCACATCTCTCTCTGATTCCTTCTTCTCCCATTTTAAGGATTCATGTGATTAGATAGGGCCTGCTGAAATAATCCTGTGTGATATCATAATTTCATCAGTAGCCTTAATTGGGTTTTAATCGCATCAACTCATTAGCAAGCTTAAATGTATCTTCAATCTTAATAATTATCTTTTGTCATCTAAAGTAACATATTCGTAGGTTCCCAGGGATAATATCTGTTGGGGAGAGATATTATCCTGTCTAACACACATTGTTCACACTATTTATCTAAACATAGATGCTTCTACTTTTTCATAGTGTAATTGGGGTACATTTATTAACAACTCTGAGCTAATTTTCCCAAATGTAGTATAGACATATGAATGAGACTTAAATAAACAATACAAGTGAAATATCTAACAGAGTTTGCATAGCATATATGCTCAATCAGTGTAGCTACTAAATCCAATGTACGTGACAATTAGCTATGTTCCTGTAGACTTTGAGTAGAAATGAAGATACTGTCTCAAGAAGAAACCACACAATTGGTATAATAAGTACTTCAGTTGAAATGATGTATTTTCTTGATGTGGACCTAAGAAGGAAAAAAGACATACTGAACATAAAATATCAAAACTGTGTAAAGGGGTACCTTTTTATACGTCACATTCTTTTTTATTCCCTGGTTAGTTTTTTAATAGTAGCAACAAAATAATCCCCTCAAATAATCTAGATTCAGATTTTAAATATTAGATGGTATAAGAGGTATTTGAAGAAATATTTATTTTAAAGTATTCATACTTAAGTTATAATTCTTTTGAGATCTTAAAATGTAGAACACTAAAATATATATAAAGAACTGTAAACAAATCCCCATTTTTTTTTCAGAAGTTGAACTTGAATGCTCTCTAACTGTGTGATAGAATCTTTTTTCTGTGTTTTAACAAACAATTTTAGATAATGAGCTCTTTAGGGAAAGGATTTACTTCTTGAATATTTTTGTTCATTGATTGCTCAGTTTGGAAATTTTCAGCCATTATGTAGTATTCTGAGGTTAGAGCTCAAGCCTATTCGGCCCCAGATCAAGAAAGAGACCAAACTGTTTTATTCCTTAGGGAGAAGCTCCCTTGGTGTAGGTCTGGGATTAAATAGCACAGAGGATTGAAGATTTTACTTGCTCACCTCATTAGTAGCATTTAAAATAATGGTGATAGTTGGTTCTAACAAATCCACCTTCATAGAAAACAATGGTACACTCAGAAGCACATAATAATATACACTGGAAGCATTAGCATGCCACCCTGAAGGACAAGAGAAGCAGATGCTTCCCCCTCTCCCCACCAGTATTTAACACAGTTGATTGTGCATGACTAATTCTTTTGCTAATCTTGTCTGGTGTCAATCTTCTGGTTTTTAGTAGAGGTTTCCTTTGGGGATTGAGCGGCACACATGGCTGACCTGCATGCTTCTTTATCTCCAGGGCTCTAATAAAATATTAGCACACAAAACTAAATTGATTTGGAAACATAAGGCACGAAAGAGCTAGTTTTATGCAAATGTTAGCACTGTATAAAAGAGCCCATGGACATCACTGAAAGTGCAGCTTCACTTCACTAACTGGCTAACTGACATTTGGATGTATGCTAAAATTAGCCATTTAGAAAAATGTAAGCATTGTTGTTTCTGGGGCCCTGCATGTAAATGTGGGTGTCTAATAGCCCTGTCCACCTCTTATATTACTATGCAGTCAAAATTTTATTTATCATGCAAGAGAAATATTATTCAAAAATGCTGAATATCCAGAACTCATTTACATTTGGCTTTGGACTTACCTTTTTAGTAATAATTGGCTTTGGACTCCATAAAATTAGTTTGTATTCCCTAACCACATGGCAATTGACATCCTGAAAAGGTGACCCAGATAAGTACTCAGTGGCAAGATTTCAGAGGAAGAATACATGGCTCAAAATCTGCAGCTGGGATACTGTTTAGCTATAATTTTGGATAAATGCATTTTGGCTATAGTAAGTTTTGTTATAGTAGAACCTGACATGTATTTTCTTACAACAATACCTTGTACAAGATTGGTGCTGAAATTATCTACTGAATACATAAAACACTGTTTACTTTTATTTGTAGCACAAGTCATTTATTAAAGATATTAGAATTTTTATTTTCTTTGCTCATGACTTTGATTTTTAAAATATTCATGTATGTTTTTAAGTATACAAAATGCAAACACTAAGCTTAGAATAAACAATAAAACATGTATATAAATCTATCATTGAAAGACAATATTTATTTAATTCATTTAACTTTAGAAAACAATGAATTTATCGATGCAAATGGGAAGCTTACTATTGTTAATGAAATGAAAATATTTCAATATAAATTTTGTCAACTATAGTACAATCATAAAATTTCACAGGAGCTTTCTGTATGTCATATTGCATAATCTCATTGAAAACATTTAAAAAGTCATGATACTTGAAGCAGATTGTAGATGAATTCATTATAACCTAATTTCTTAGACTTTTTTAGATTACGTGTATATATGTGTTTCATCATATACACATATTTTTACATTGTATTTTTAGGCTGATACCTTCCAAATTGTAAATTTAAAAACAATTAGCAAACTTTTTTTTATTTGTGTAATGAATATGAACATTGAACCTAGATTATTAAATAACAAGTAAATTTGAACAGACTCTTTAAATCCATACTTCAGAGAAAAATACAGGGCAATAGTACAAAAATGCAATAGAAGTGTTATAATGATTGTTCTATATACATAAACCAATAATTCTGTTATTACAATTTATTAAGAACACAAATCAAAAATTTAATATACATTCTGCATTCCCATTGTTCATCCAATAAGAAATGTTGCAATGTGTATTTAACTATTTTTCCTATTTTTAGGAATTTAACTATTTTTCCTATTCAAATTCAAATATAGAAGATAAATTTAGATAGAAATTTGCTGCGAACATTGTTTATTGCTGTCATGTGTTCTTTAGCCTAGTCAGGAAGGACTTTCTAGAAAAAGTAAAAAAGGGCAATGCTTGTTTTTATGTCTTTGGTTTCCTTTCCTCCTTTGGGCATGTTTTTCCATTCTTGATTTTTTTTCACTTTCTTTTTCTTTTTATTTTTTAACATCTCAAACTGCAGTGTGTTCAGTGATTAAGGCTATTCTCTTAGATGGCTTTTGTTGAAACTTGACTCCACCACTTTTTAACCGCATGGACTTGGGCAAATTACTTTTTGTGACTCAATTTTCTCTCCTATAAAATAGGAAAAATAATTGTTTCATTTTGTTTTCTTGTTCTCTTAGAGCTATTATTAGAATTAAATTTGATGGTCTATTTTAAAGGCTTTGTTTACACAATACATATTAGCCATTATTTACCAAATTGTCTAGTCTATATAATATTTTATTAAAAATCTGCTTTCTCCTGAATTTCATTGGGGAAAAATAGGTTCAAAGTCCAACTGTTATTTAAAATATAGAATTCAGGAGCAGAGTGAGAGGTAGCCTATTTTTAAGCAATCTGGCTCTGTAGAACTCTTCAAATTATACTAAAAGTGCTCTCATACTTTGCCTTTCTCACAGGGCTTCTCATGGACAAGGGTTTGCTACATTTTTTTTCTCACTTTCTATTCTCTTCTTACTACTCTATTTTGTAGCAGAAAATGAGAAACAAGCAGCAGCAGTGAACCTGTCATTTAACTAGTAGAGATAGCAAGAGCGAAATGAAATCTATGCGACTGCAAGTGTCTTCTCAATCCCCTGCTGTGGCAATTTTGCCAGAGGGAGTAACAAGTCAATTGTGCCATCACCTTGCTGGAATCTTCTTACTGACAAAAATAAAGCTTCTAGGTTACTGAAAAAGAAGTCAGAAAACCTGAAACTGAGACTGCTGACAACATTAAAATTAATAAAAATGCACTATTACAATAATAATACATTTTTAAAAATTAGAGACAGGTTGTGGCTGTCACCTAAGCTGTAGTGCAATGGCACAATCCTAGCTCACTGCAACCTCGACCTACTAGGCTGAAATGATCCTCCTGCCTTGGCCTCCCAAAATTTTGGGATTACAGATGTTAGCCACCATGCCCAGTCAGTAATAATTTTACAGATATAACACCAATCCAGAATAAGCTTAAGCAAATTGATTTAGGTCACACTATTAGTGTCAGATTTGTCCCCAAGTCTTTCTGATTTAGAGCAGCCACTTTTAAGCTCGATACATAACTGCCTCTCAAATAAATGTCCAAGAAATTGTATGGACATACTGAGAAGCAAAAAGCATATTTAATCAGATAAGCTATTCTTTAGATATTTACCATAAGTCAGCCTCATTCTAATACAAGATAAAGCTGTAACTAATGTAATAGTAATATAGTCAAGAGTTGATGGCATTTATGTTCTAAAGTCAAGTGAGACAACAATAAAAAAATCTATCTAATAGTGATAAGTTCAGTGAAGAAAAGATAATGGAGTTTTGTAATTGAGACTGATAGGGGGATTGTTTTAGCTGACATAGTTATTAGTCAAGAAAAGCATTGCTGATTTGAATGACATCATGTAGTCAATCATAGGAAGAACTTGGGGAAGAAGCTACAAGCCACCAGGACCAACAAAGGTCTTAAAGTTGAAAGGAGCTTTGTTAAATTTAAGAAAATGAAAACTGAGCAGTGTGTTGTGTTTACTCAGAGGTCTGTGTATTAAGATTAAGATCATGGTAAGGACACTGGCTTTATTCCAAATTCAATAAAAGCCAATAGAATGTTACAAACAGGAGATTGTTTGTGACAGAATCTAATTTTCACTTTAAAAATACTCTCGACTTCACTGTAGGGAATAAATTATAATGGGAGAAGAGAGATTGGAGTTGATAGGATATTAATTTGGTCCTATTGAGAAATGATGCAGCATGGATAAGTGAATCAGTCAAGCACTTGGAGAGAAATAGACAAATGTTTGTATATATTTAAAACTGATAGCATATTCACTGACAGAAAATCAATATTCAAATATATGGCTACCATTAGTTATGTTAAACATGATTCTTATCTTCAAATAATTCAGTGTGTGCTTGAAAGATTTGAAAAACACACACATACTGTAAGTTAAATGACAATTTCTTATCACTCTTAGAAGAACATTATCAGACAAAGATAAAGGTGCTTCTTTCTTTCTCCATACAATAATTTGTACCTACACCTGGAATGAGAAAATTCTATTTTTTTAAATTAAATGTCTCTCTAAAAGTCATATATGTCCTCCAAAGCCATTCTATTAAATATCATTTAAGATAGCTATTTTGGTCAACCATTAAATGCTAAGCTTATTTCTTTATTTTTGAGGCAAAGTTTCGCTCTTGTTGCCCAGGCTGGAGTGCAATGGTGTGATCTCGGCTCGCCACAGCTCCCACCTCCTGAGTTAAAATGATTCTCCTGCCTCAGCCTCCCAAGCAGCTGGGTTTACAGGCGTATGCCACCATTCCTGGCTAATTTTGTATTTTTTTTTTTTTAGCAGAGATGAGGTTTCTCCATGTTGGTCAGACTGGTCTTGAACTCCCGACCTCAGGTGATCCACCTGCCTCAGCCTCCCAAAGTGCTGGAATTACAGGTGTGAGCTACCATGCCTCACCATGCTAAGCTTATTTCTAATAACTGAAAATGCAAAAGTGAGAAGGATAGACGTTATTTCTGTCCTTACAGTCTCAAATTCTTGCTGCGGACGTTAACTGACCTGGCATGTGAAGTAGAATAGGGAGAAAGCTACTCAAACATGCATCAAATATAAATCCCAGCCAGGTGTGGTGGCTCTCACCTATAATCCCAGCACTTTTAGAAGCCAAGGCTGGAGAATCACTTACACTCAAGAGTTTGAGACCAGCCTGCCAACATGGCAAAACCCTGTCTCTGCAAAAAAAAAAAAAAAAAAAAAATACATATATATATTGCAATAATAAACAAACCTTGAAATTCCAATGATCTAATTCAATAAAGATTTATTTTTTATCTATGCAATATACATTGCAGGCTACATGACCCATCTTGGTCTTGTAGTTATTGTCATTTGTGGTTAATGCTGTTTTAGTGAAAGGCATATGGATTAAGGTCATTGGTCATGGTTAAGACACCAGTTTTATTCCAAATTGAATGAAGCTATTAGAATGTTATAAACAGGAAAGCATATTGAGATGATCTGAGTTCTACTTAAAAAGATAGTCTAGGCTCCTATCTTAATCTTTTCTCATGCTGTTAATAAAGATACAATTTCCAAGACCAGGTAATTAATAAAGGAAAGATGTTTAATTGACTCACAGTTCAGCATGAATGGGGAGGCCTCAGGAAACTTACAATAATGGTGGAAGTGGAAGCAAACATGTCTTCCTTCGCATGGCAGCAGGAAGGAGAAGAATGAGAATTGAGTGAAAGCAGAAGCCCCTTATAAAACGATCAGATCTCATGAGAATTTCCTCACGATCACAATAACAGCATGGGAGAACCGCTTTTCTATGATTCAATTACCTCAAACCAGGTCCCTCCCACAACACGTGGAGATTATGGAAACTACAATTAAAAATAAGATTTGAATGGGAACATAGTCAAATCATATAATTCTGCCCTAGCCCCTCCCAACTCTCATGTCTTCACATTTTAAAACATAATCATGCCTTTCCAACAGTCTCCCAAAGTCTCAACTAATTCCAGCAGTAACCCAAACAGTCCAATTCCAAGGTCTAATCTGTGACAAGCAAGTCCCTTCCACCTATGAGCCTGCAAAATCAAAATCAAGTTACTTACTTCCTTGATATTATACAATGGGGGTATAGGCATTGGGCAAATCCACCTGCTCCAAATGGGAGAAATTGGCCAAAACAAAGGGGTTACAGACCCCATGGAATTCCAAAATCCAGCAGAGTAGTCAAATTTTAAAGCTCCAAGGTGATCTCCTTTGATCCCATGTCTCACATCTAGGTCATGCTGATGCAAGAGGTGGGCTCCCATGGCCTTGGGCAGCTCTGACCCTTGGCTTTGTAGAGTACAACACCTCTCCTGGCTACCTTTACAGGCTGGTGTTGAGTGTGCTCCGGCTTTTCCAGGTGAACAGTGCAAGCTGTCAGTGAATCTGCGGTTCTGGAGTCTGGAGGATAGTAGCCCTCTTCTCACAGCTCCACTAGGCAGTACTCCAGTGAGGACTCTGTGTGGTGACTCAAACTCAACATTTCCCTTCCACAATGCCCTAGCAGAGATTCTTCATGAGGTCTCCACTCCTGCAGCAAACTTCAGCCTGGATATCCAGGAGTTGCCATATACCCTCTGAAATCTAGGCTGAGGTTCTCATACCTCAATTCTTGACTTCTGTCCACCCTCAGGCTCAATATCACATGGAAGCTGCCAAGGCTTGAGGCTCACATCCACTTAAGCCATGACCCAAGCTGTACCTTGGCCCTTTTAGCCATGACTGGGACACAGGGCACCAAGTCTTGAGCTTGCACAAAGTAGCAAGGCCTGGGACCCACCCCACAAAACCATTTTTTTCCTATTAGCCCTCCAGACTTGTTACTGGAGGGGCTGCTGTGAAGACAGGCCATGGAGACATTTTTGGCCATTGTTTTGGTGATTAACATTTGGCTCCTTGTTAAATATGCAAATTTCTGCAGCTGGCTTGAATCTCTTTTCAGAAAATGGGTTTTTCTTTTCAGTCACACTGTCAGGTTGCAAATTTTCCAAATTTTATTGTCTGTTTCCTCTTGAATGCTTTGACACTTAGAAATTTCTTCTGCCAGATACCTTAAATCATCTCTCTCAAGTTCAAATTTCCACAGATCTTTAAGGCAGGGGCAAAATATTATGCAAAGATGCATAGCAAGAGTGACCTTTACTCCAATTCCCAACAAGTTCCCCATCTGTGTCTGAGACCACCTCAGCCTGGACTTCATTGTACATATCGCTATCAGCATTTTTGTCAAAGCCATTTGCAACTCTCTAGGAAGTTTCAAACTTTCCCACATCTTCCTGTTTTCTGAGCCCTCTAAGTCTCTAAGAAGTTCCAAACTTTCCCACATTTTTCTGTCTTCTTCTGAGTCCTCCAAGTGGTTCCAACTTCTGCCTTTTACTCAGTTCCAAGGTCGCTTTCATATTTTCAGGTATCTTTATAGTAACTGCCCCACTGCCTGTACTAATTAACTGTGTAAGTCTGTTCTCATGAGGCTAATAAAGACTTACTGAGACTGAGTAATTAATAAAAGAAAGAGGTTTAATTTACTCACAGTTAAGAAAGGCTGAGGAGGCCTCAAGATACTTACAATTGTGCTTGAAGGAAAAGCAAGTATATCCTTCTTCATATAGCAAAAGAAAGGAGAAGAATGAGAATGAAGTGAAGGCAGAAACTCCTTATAAAACCATAAGATCTCGTGAGAACTAACTATCACGAGAATAGCATGGGGGAAACCACCCCTATGATTCAATTACCTCCTACCAGGTTCCTTTTATGACATGTGGTTATTATGGGAACTACAATTCAAGATGAGATTTGGGTGGGGACAGAGCCAAATCATATCAGCTTCCCTGTAGAAATACATTATAATATTGTTTTAGTCTATTAATCCTGATATAAGAAATACCATAAACAGGGTACCTTGTAAGCCACATAAGTTTCATTCTCACTGTCGTGGATATGGGGAAGTCCAAGATCAAGCTGTGGGCAGATACAGTGTCTGGTGAAGGACTGCTTTCGGGTTCATAGATGATACCTTCTTGCTGTGTCCTCACATAGAGGAGGAGGAGAATAAGCACCTTTGGGCCTATATTTTCTAGGCACTAATCCCATTATGAGAGGTGTGTCCTTAGGACCTAATCACCTACCAAATGGCCCCTGTCCTAAGCCATTGCCTCAGAGGATAAGATTTAAACATATTAATTTTGATGGGACACAAACATTTTAATCATACACATTACTAGACATTTACTCAGATCTGTTGCAAAATACGTTATAGACATAGTAACCATATCTGGAAAGAACACAAAGTTTCACTAGAGATAATACAGTTAAAATAGTGACACCACTATCAAACAGTGAAAATTAATAAACTATAATTACATGCAAAAATATGGATGAATCCCACAAAGAATAATTGATTGCAAGAAGCCAGATTCAAAAGAGTACATACTTTAAACTTCCATTTTATAAAGTTCAAAACATGCAAAAATAATCTATTATGCTATAACGTATAATCTATTATCTTCAGGATGGGAAGAGTAAGGACTGAGAGGGAATATTTAGGAGATTTCTACCATTAGGCTAATGTTCTCTTCTTAATTTGGGTGTTAGCAAAAAAGCTGTGTTCATTTTGTGAAAATTTATCAAGCTATTGACTTAGAAGTTGTAGACTTTTCAGCACCTATATTGTATTTAATTTAAAACATTATGAAATAAAAAGGAGAACACCTCAAAAGTACATATTCTCCTAGTCAACTGATATAGTGTGAGATGTCTCACAGATCTCCAAGGAACTGGTCAGATCTAGTCCTCCCCTTTCTGAATTCCCTGTGATGGTGATTAGAATCTGAAGATTATTTAAGCATTCAGAATTTTCCTAGGTCAATAGATCTCAAAGGTTAGCATGGATGGGATTCACTTGGAAGGCTTGTTAAAACTTCCATTGCTGGACCTCATCCTCAGAGTTTCTGATTCAGTAGCTACAGGGAAGGGCACAAGAACTATGGTTTAAGTAACAAAAGTAGACATCATCTCAGCTCTTTATATTTTATGAAAGCTCTGTCTTTGTTTGTGCCTACTTTCATTTTTAACCTTCACTGCTCTCCTTGATTTCCCAATCCACTTCATGCTTTTTACCCTCAGAAAGCAAACTTTAATGTTACTTCATTTATGAAAGTGAGGATGATTAGAGTATGATTTTTCTCAAAATTTCCAATGCTCTGTCTACCTCTGTTTCAAGCTAGGCTGCCATCAGAAACACTTAGAGAACATTTAAAGATACCTATAATTCATCTCCAACCCTCCAATTCCTACTCTTTGTAAAAACATTATTGGTTAATAATGGGGTCTACAGTAGGATGCTTTTTAAAAGTCCTCCAGGTGATGTTAATGCATGATCAAAATAAAAAATGACTGTACTAACCCAGGCATAATAGCTAATCTATTCACTGTGGTATTCCCCATTTTTCACCTAGGTCAAGATCTTTCTCCACCTGGGATCCCTTCAGCTGATAGACACCTCTCCAATATCTTTCCAAAATCCAAACACAAATGAAGCCAACACATCCTATTCTCAATAGCAAGACAAACTAAATTTTTATTGCTTTGTTCTATTATCTTTTCCTAACAGTAAATTTTCCCTCTTCCCTTTTCAAATTCCTCAGAAAATTTGTCTTTGTTTAACATTTCTATTCATTTTTCTGCAATTTATTTCTCAGTTGGCTGCAGTCTTGCTTCTTTTCACACATTCTGTTGAAACCCTTTTCCTAAGTTCAGCAGTGGCTTCCTAATAGACACATAATTGTTCACATTTTTAAAGTAGAGTCTCTCCATGACATTTGACATTGTTACTAACTCATTCTTTAGAGAACATTTTTTGTCTTTCTTGTGAAATAATTTATTGATTATTTTTGTACCTGTCTAGCCACTTCTCTATCTACCTCATTCCCTCCTGTTTCTCTACCAATTAATTTAATATTATGGTTTCCCAGGTTTCCACTGTTCATACTATATACTATTTAGTAGAAGGTGAAATCTACTTTATTGATTTCAACTGTCCTCTATGTATATGATGATTCTGCAGTTTATGTCAGTCGGCTCAATCCTCTTAACCATTCAACTACTTGTGGAGAATATTTAATATTCAAAAAGCATCTTAACTAGTTTGGGTAGCAATTATCTTTTCCGAAACTTGTATTCATTTCAAAGAATTGATTTCATGAATTTTAGTTTGAGTGGTTATTGATTCTCATTTGTAGAGAATACTCTCAGAAACTAGCAGTTTGAAGCAGCTGCTTAGGACAAGAAAAGCAGGAGAATTTATTGAAACATAGAGAACTTTTACCTTCATGACTGATTTCAAATATTATGAGACAGAAACAACAGTATGTGTTTATTTCTCTATTTCCTCGGCAAGACTGCATGTCCCTACTAGCAACACAGTTAAGATGGTGCCCTGAAGCTAAAGGCTGTCCTATAGGAAGTAGGAAAATGTGACTTAAATCACATCTAAACCTAGCCCTTAAAAACATTATTTGTTGCTTTGCATGGTACATGGCACATAGCTATTTTCTATCTTTTTTCTCCTGTGCCTACCCCAGATGTAATCATTAAATGTGGATTAGAGCTTTATTCATTTCCTTAGAGGAAAGAGATGCAACATTACTATGTTCATTGCTGTATTTAATTTTATTTACAAATTTCAGCAATTGCACTGAGGTCAGCAGTTTAAATTACTGCTCCTAATATGACTACGGATGATTGGATTTTGATAAAAAACTATATACATAGTATGCATCCCTGTATCTAGAAATAAAACTAAAACAAAATATTCATAATTCTTAGTCTAGGAAACTTCCAGACTTCAAAGTCTGAGATTTCTCCATTTAGTACACTGTGACCAACATCTCTGGCTCCAAGGAGCACACAGTGTAGTGGGAACTCCTGGGAGGAGACATCAAGAAAGCCAAAAAATAAGGCAAAGTTAAATTTCAAAGGTGGCACGGTCAGCTGTGGCAATGCAGGGATAAATAGGCCTTTTTGTGTTCTTTTGGGGGGGCTCCCCTATTATGGGATTGCACTGTGCACAGAAGTTAGTTATGCAGTTTTGATCATATTAAAAGGCCAGTACTCCACTTGCAAAACAAAATATAAAACTAAGCCATTTATTGAGGTGGTCAGAGGACTGTTTTTAGCATTGGCTCAGAAACAAAACAAAACAAAAAATCCCAGCTGGTTTACCTTAGGCAAGTCACTTAAACACTCTTGGAACAAAGTTCAATCTTCAATGAAGTCAGAACTGTGATTAGCACTATTTGGGAGGGTCTGACATTTGGACATGAGAAGTCTACTTTTACTGTTATGCAGGCATTGAAATAAGACAGCTTTGGAAGCTTCAGTTTTCTGCAATGACTTCAGTCTCACGACTACTTCTTAGTCCAAGAACTGGGCTTTCTAGGAACTCAGGGCAATTGCAACTGGAGTTGCAACACAAAATAAAGAGCAACTCTTGCCGAGGACACACACACACGTGTGTGTGTGTGTGTGTGTGTATGTACATATGTATGTGTATGTACATACGCGTGTGTGTGTGTGTGTGTGTGTATATGTTTTATTGGGTGAGTTGTGTATATCATTGTGTTCTGAGAGGTCTGGTTGCCGACCTAAATCATTGAACTCACAAGCTCTTATCCTAGGGTAATTCGTAGTCAATTCTTGGTATCCAACCTCATTTTATTTTATTTTATTTTTTTTTTGAGACGGAGTCTCGCTCTGTCGCCCGGGCTGGAGTGCGGTGGCCGGATCTCAGCTCACTGCAAGCTCCGCCTCCCGGGTTCACGCCATTCTCCTGCCTCAGCCTCCCAAGTAGCTGGGACTACAGGCGCCCGCCACCTCGCCCGGCTAGTTTTTTGTATTTTTAGTAGAGACGGGGTTTCACCGTGTTAGCCAGGATGGTCTCGATCTCCTGACCTCGTGATCCACCCATCTCGGCCTCCCAAAGTGCTGGGATTACAGGCTTGAGCCACCGCGCCCGGCCACCAACCTCATTTTAAAAGATGCTTTCTCAAAAACTAATCACGTACATACCATGGAATATTACTCAGCAATAAAATTGTATAAACTGTTGAAATATGCAATAACTTGGAGAGATCTCCAGCTGAGCAAAAAATGTAAACCCCAAAAGATTATATACTGTATCATTTCATTTTATAAGACACTTTGAAATGAAAAATCTTGAAAATGAAAGGCAGATAAGTAAATGATTGCCAGGGATTAGGAAGTAGGAAGAAGAAGAAGGGAGGTGAGAATAGTTTAAAAAGAGCAACACAGCCGGGCACGGTGGCTCCTGCCTGTAATCCCAGCACTTTGGGAGGCTGAGGCAGACAGATCGTTTGAGGTCAGGAGTTCAAGACCAGCCTGACAAACATGGTGAAACCCTGTCTCTACTAAAATACAAAAAATTAGCCAGGCATGGTGTCAGGCACCTGTAAACTCAGCTACTCAGGAAGCTGAAGCAGGAGAATCACTTGAACTCAGGAAGTAGAGGTTGCAGTGAGCTGAGATTGCACCACTGTACTCTAGCCTGAGTGACAGAGCGAGACTCTCTCTCAAAAAATAAATACATAAATACATAAATAAAAAGAGCATCACTAGAAATTCTTGTAGTGATGGGCCTGTTCTGTATATTGACTGCAATAGTAGATGCTCAAACCTACACATGTGATAAACTTGTATAGAACTACATACACACAGTAAATGAATACAAGCAAAACTGAGGAAATGTGAATAAGATTGGTGGATTGAGGGGGCGAAGGAGAAAGTGAATAGTCACTGACTAAAAGGTACAAAGTTTCAGATAAACTAGAATAAGTATTAAGATCTATTGCACAGGAGGGAATCTACGAGCAACAACAATGTATATGTCAAAATAAGTCACAGTAAATTTCAAATGTCTCATTTCGAAAAATGATAAATAATAGAGGTGATGGATGGATTAATTGGCTTGATTTAATTATCCCACATGGTAAACATACTTTAAAACATCACACTGTACCCCATAAATATATATAATCATGGTTTATTGGATAAAACAATATTTAATTTAAAAATCCTTTGAAAACTTCTTCTGGCCTGGGAATGACAAAGACCATGACTTCAATCCTGTCTTTTTCTCTTGTCCCATGCTGTGGTCTAAATTTGTGTTCCCCCAAAATTCATACATTGAAATCCTCTCCCCATAGTGATGATATTAGGATGTTGGGCCTTTTGGGAGGTGATTGGGTCTTGAGGGCAGAACTGTCATGAATGGGAATACTGCTTTTATAAAATAGGCTCACGGAGCTCATTGAACCCTTCTACCACATAAGTACACAGCAAGAAGGCACCATCTATGAACCACAAAGTGGTTCCTCACCAGCTATTGAATCTGCCAATGCCTTGATCTTGGATTTCCCAGCCTCCAGATCTGTGAGAAATAATAGCTTAAATAGACTAAGACAGAAAACTGGTACCAAGAAGTAAGGATGCTACTGTAACAATATCTAAACATGTGGAAGCATCTTCGAAACTAGGTAACAAATAAAGGCTAGAATAGTTTTGAGGTACATGCTGAAAAAGCCTGCATTATTGTGAATGTCCATTCATTAAGGACAATCTTGGTGAGGGTACAGAAAGAGAAGAGGAGAGCTGTAGAGAAAGCCTCAATCTTCTTAGGTAAAAGCTTAGTCATTAAAAAATGTAGAAATATGGACAGTAAATGTGATTCTGATGAGGTCTCAGATGGACATTAGGAACATGTTATTAGAAACTAGAGAAAAGGTGATCCTTGTTACAAAGTGGCAAAGACCTTGGCTGCATTGTATTCATGTCCTAGTGTTTTATGGAAGTTACAACTTCTGGTTAATGATGTAGGATATTTGCATGAAGAAATTTCTAAGCAAAGTGTTGAAGGTGTTGAAATCATGACTTTGCTTCTCTTCAAGCTTATAATAAAATAGGAGAAGAAAGGAATGATATGAAGATGGAATTTTTTAATAAAGGCAAGTGGAACTTAAGGATTTGGAAAACTGACTGTCCATATTATAAAAAATGAGGATGTGTATAGGAGAGAACAGGAAGGGTGTGATTAGGTGACCCTTTGATAAAGAGATTAATATGGATCAGCCTGGTGCTATTCATTAAGAAGGTGGAAGAATGATGCCAAAGGCAATTTGAAGATCATGGGGCTGCCATTCCCATCACAGGTCCAGGCTACAAGAGCCTAGGGAAGAGAGCATTTTCAAATAAGGGACTGGGGATGCTTATAGAACCTCAGCTCTTGCCACCTGCACTGTTTCCATGCTTCCCAGCCACTCTTGGTGTAGCTTTGGTGGGTCCTGGAACGACATGGGCTATGTCCAGCAAAGTTGTAGGGTCATGGCTGCCTTCAACTAGATTGCAAAGGATGCCCTGTAAAGAAAGCTGTGGAACTCAGAAAGAAAACTGCCCTGGAAGTGAGGCCACCATGAGGAGTTTTCACTAGGTCAGTGCCCAGTGGAGCCATGGGAGCAGGACCACTCCAGAGAATCTAGACCAGTAGACTGTTGGGTATGTGATTTCAGCTCTGGAGAGCTCTAGGCACAGAACCGATTTTAAGATGGGGCGACAACATAGAACTGTCATGGGAGCAAAGCTGCTTGAAGCCTTGGGAACCCAATCTGAACCCCTGGAGGGTACACACTGAACCAAAGAATATTATTCTTGAGCTACAAGACATAATATTGTTTACCTTGTTAAATTTCAGTCTTGTTACCCCTTTCTTCTCTCCTATTTCTCCCTATTGGAATGGGAATGTCTATCCTATGTCTGTCTGACCATTGTATTTCAGAAGCACATAACATTTTTGATTTCAGAGGTTCACAGTTAGAGTAATTTGCTTCTGCACAGTGATACCTTGAGTCTTACCTTGGCTGATTTACATGATATCAAAATAGGACTCTTGACTTTAGACTTCCTAGTTGATACTAGAATTAGTTAAAACTTTTAGAGCTATTGGGATGGTATGAATGTATTTTGAATGAGAGAAAGACATGAATTTTTCAGGGCCAATGTTGGAAAAGATGTTTTATCCTCACTGTTCTACAGTGGTGTTCTTGTCATAAATCAAGTGTTGCTGTTGTCATGAATATGTGTGAGTCTTTATCTGAACTCTTCATTACATTCCATTGGTTAACTCTTCTATACTTGTTTTTAATTCTCCATTGTTTTGATTATAGCAGCTTTATAGTAAGTCTGAAATCTGGAATCTGGTTGTTTTTCAGCTGTATATTCTTCTTTATGATTGTTTGAGTTAGACTTAGCTCTTTGCATTTCCAGGAAATTAAAAAATCAGCTTGTCAATTTACACATGCACATTTGCCAGTATTTTGATTGTGACTATTCTGAAGTCATAGGTTAATTTGGGAGACAACATACTCATTTGTTTACATAGATATTTTGTATTTTCTCTCAAAAATGCTTTAAAATATTTTGAGTAGAGTTTTACCCAGCTTTTTCATGTCTTAGTACCTTCATTCCTAAGTATTTGAAATTTTATTACATTAAAAATAGTACTTTAAAAATGTCAGTCTAATTGTTTGTCTCTGATATATTTTTGTATATTTCCTTGTATTTAGTTGTACTGCTAAATTCACTCATTAAGTTTATTTTATCAGTGACTTTAAAGAATGTCCTATATTCACAGTTCTGGAATTTGCAAATAGTGATGATGCCCTTTCTTGAAATTAAGGATGGAGAATAGAAATTACTTAACTAACAATTTCCACTTGCTGAACAGAAGTAGAAACTTTCCAATTATGTTATTTTGACCTGCAACTTACATAACTTGCTCCTTTTTTGGTTTTTTTCGTTTTTTTTGAGACGGAGTCTCGCTCTGTCGCCCAGGCTGGAGTGCAGTGGCCGGATTCCAGCTCACTGCAAGCTCTGCCTCCCGGGTTTACGCCATTCTCCTGCCTCAGCCTCCCGAGTAGCTGGGACTACAGGTGCCTGCCACCTCGCCCGGCTAGTTTTTTGTATTTTTTTTTTTTTTTTTTTAGTAGAGACGGGGTTTCACCGTGTTAGCCAGGATGGTCTCGATCTCCTGACGTCGTGATCCGCCCGTCTCGGCCTCCCAAAGTGCTGGAATTACAGGCTTCAGCCACCGCGCCCAGCCTCCTTTTTTTTTTTTTTTTTTCTTTCTTCCTTCCTTCCTTCCTTCCTTCCTTCCTTCCTTCCTTCCTTCCTTCCTTCCTTTCCTTCCTTCCTTCCTTCCTTCCTTCCTTCCTTCCTTCCTTCCTTCCTTCCTTCCTTCCTTTTCTTTTTTTTTTTTT